>NC_056746.1:480614483-480959483 GCF_019279795.1 Protopterus annectens
CTTTTTACAAATTTTGGGGGTCAGTTATTTATAGACCCATACATATATATGTATATATATATATATATATATATATATATATATATATATATATATATATATATATATATATATATATGTATGGTTTACTATCAAAAAGCCAAATTGTAGGCTGTCGATAATTATAGCATGTTAGCATCTACTATTCGTCTCTAGAGGTCGAACTGTCCTGTTTGCCGACCTCTATAGTCGAATAGTAGATGCTCAAATGCTATAATTTCGAATTGCAGGAGAAATTCATCCAAATGCAATTCGACAATCTGTAAGTGACAAAATTGCCAGTCACTCATCTGCTGACATTAAGTGTCAGTCTTTGAAATAGTGTGAATGCGATTTAGCAGTATTGCAAGGAGAAGAAAGCAATACCATGTCATTTACAGGAACTGTCACACTCGTAACTATGCAGTGCATCTCAGAGGTAATGAAAGATGGTGTAGTGTGTTAACTTGCAATTGAAATAGTCTTTGAAAAAGTTAAAGTTACTGTGCTTATGTGGAAGACATACTATAATCGTTTCTAGTATTTTTCATTCCACCTGCTAGTAGCAGTTTAGTTTGTTGTTGCGTACCTGCAGTGATTACATTCAATTTCAGGTTATACTTATTGCTACAATGAAAGGTTATTGTCATTGTGTACAATTGGTGAATTTTGTTACTATATGACGTATATTTATATACATATATATATATATATATATATATATATATATATATATATATATATACACTCACACAGATACATGAATGACTGTGGTATACAGTAATTGAAAACAATTGTGTGTGGAAATATGTTTACTAGTAGTAGTGGTGACACACTTTTAAATTATAGTATGCACTGTATGTGTTCTTTTGGCAGGGTAATGACATAGCTGATGAGAGTTTTGGTCCAGGAATATTAAATGGTGTGTACAATACAGTCAGTTCACAGAAAGGATGGAAAGTGCTGCTAGTTGAAGGCTTTGTGTCTTACTTAGAGAAGCAGGCTGGTGATAGAAAATATTGGTTTTGTTCTCTAAAGCAAAAGGAGAAGTGAAAGGGCAGATGTATTACTGAGGGATGTAGTGAAGGTGAAATATTGCAGAAAACCACTCCCCACTTTCATGCACCTGACCCTGTTAAACCTGACTGTATCAGGGTGAAAGTAACAATAAAATGGAGAGCTGAACAAACTACAGAGGATGCTTGCAGGGTTTTTTCAGAAGTTCTGGCTACTACACCAATGGATGTCACTGTTGATCTGCCAAACACCACTGCATTGAAACAAATTGTTAGAGCAAGAAATAAAGAAAAAGCAGCTGCATTTAAGGATTTTACAAATTTAAGAGATCTATCTGCTGACATGTTACCCATTAAAAGTGGTAGTTTTGTAATTACAGATGACAGGGATGAGGGACAAAGTCACCGAATAGTTGTCATTACTACTTTAATCTTAAGATAATGTGTAATGCAGAGTTTATCATGGTTGATGACACTTTTCTGATTAGTACATCAGATTGTAAACAAATATACAGTATACATTGCCCTCTCTCACATGGTGAACACAGGGAGATTATTCCCGTGGTATATGCGTTACTTTCTATAAACAGTGAAATATGCTACGACTACTTTTGGACAAATGTAATACGTCTGTGTAATGAAAACAAGTGTCACATTAGCACTAAAAATGATTTTCAGTGACTTTGAAAAAGGAGCAGTGAATGCCATTACATGACACTTTCCAAACTCAGCAGCCAAGGGATGCTGGTTTCATTTCTGCCAAATTATATGGTGACAAATATAGAAACTACACTTGGCTGCTGAGTTTGGACAGAGTAGGTTATTCTCAGTCCATTGTAAAGAAATACCAGCCTTAGCATTTCTAAAGCTGGAGGATGTTTTACCTACAGTTAATAGTATTGAGTGTGACATGCCTGATATTGCTCAGCCTTTATGTACATTTTTCAAAGAGAATTACCTACTAGGTAAACCTAGAAGGTATGGGATGCAGGGATGCACATCAGAAAGGATGCCACCACTTTTTGAGTTATTATTCTGGAGTCATTATGATACTTGCACAGAAGGTTTCCCTAAATCTCAAAATGCAGTTGAAGGCTGCCATTGTCATCTTTGTGGCCTTCTAGGTAGAAAGAAATTGTATATTATTAATATATTACATGCAATTCAGTTGGAACAGAATTATGCTGAGGGCTTGGTTTCACGGCTATTACTCTGTGCTCCTCCATCACCAAAACAGAGATGTTTACTGGAAAAGGAGAATGCGTTTAGAAAGCTGTTGACAAAAAGAGACACAGTCACATGTAGAGGATTCACTGAAATGGTTGCAAGATACTGTTCTTTTTAATTTCTATTTTGAAAATGGTAACTGGGATACTTGCAATAAATGGATGTCTTACACTGGTGAATTCAACACATCTTTTTATGGTTCACATGGTATACCTCACTCTAAAACATGCACCAAAACCAGGAAGGAATAAAAAGAACTCCTTTAAAGGAGTTCTTTTTATTCATTTGTGGTTTTGGTGCAAGCTTTTCTTTGTGTTTTTTGGCTGACTGTTTGTTTAGCAGCACCAATTTATTGGTAAGACATCTCATTTTTCTTCACTCTAAAACATGGAGGTCACTACTTATTTTACTTATCATGTTGTGTTTCAACACAAAATTCATTTTGGAGTGCAATAACTATTCTCAGACTGCATGTTAAACTGTTCATAAAATCCTGTATTTACGGTAACTTAGCCTGCCAAGCATCGTGAGAGTACAAGTGCAATTATTCTGCTGAGATACATGTTGACATAATATTTACTGGAAGGAGAGGTTTTGAAACAAGTTTTACAGGAAGATAACATGGGAATATGCTTTGAGGTTGAAAATGTCGATTTCAACATTTTCGGAGAGTACGTTCGCTATTTTGCACATTCAATATTATGAGAACCGACATTCCAGTTCAGAAAATTAGCATTTTGGCTTTCTTAGAATCTGTTAAATGATAATAAACCTATATATATATATATATATATATATATATATATATATATATGTGTGTGTGTGTGTGTGTGTGTGTGTGTGTGTGTGTGGGTTACCTTCATTTCGTCAACATTTCATTTCACTGACATTCAAATCAGCAGGACCAATTCACTGAAAGTTCATTTCACTGACAGTTATATATGGCCTGTTCCCCACTGTAGAGTGAACCTGGAGTTAGAATATATAGTAAGGGGGGGGCATAGCCCCCCCACATGTAATAAACATTTTACACTATACAGATGTATACTTACAAGTGCAATGAATAGCTGTTTCCAGAAAACAATATAGAACCAAAGTGTGTGGGGGGGGATGTGCCCCCCACAGCCCCCCCTTACTATATATTCTAACTCCAAGATCGCTCTACAGTGGGAGCAAGCCATATATAACTCGACAAAATGAGTGTCAGTGAAGTGAGGTTTCAGTCATTTGGTCTCAGTCAAATGAGTGTCAATAAAATGGGCTTTTGATGAAATGAAGGTAACCCATATATCTATATATATATATATATATATATATATATATATATATATATATATATATATATATATATATATACGTGTGTGTGTGTGTGTGTGTATATAGATATATATGACTAATGAGGCAAACTGATCTTACTCTTATCTGATTTATTTTTGACAGGCTGTATAAATTAGTGTTCTTTCTAGATGTTTATTACCCAATACCAAGTTTAAGGCAAAATGCCAAGGTATCAGAAGTTATTTTTTCTGTTATAGCTCTTCAATAACAGTCTAAAATACAATCCTGACCTCCATTCACTCAGTGTAACATTTACATGTTTTTGTGTGTCTTCTGTAGATATTCTGGTTTCCTCCTGCCTCAAAAAAATATTTGTTGACTGAGTACTCTAAAAACCTATCCTTCTAGAGAGACTGTGTTTACCTTTGATCTTGTGGCCTAAATTGGGGTTGAAGGGGGTCCTTTCATGCACTCAGTTGAGTATTTTTAAAACTTGCACAGCATTTGTCTCGCTCTGTGAAGTGTGTTCTTGGAGGCAGAGGTACACATATAGTTAGTTCTTCAACTACAAAATCCCATAACAGAGGGTGAGGACATACAGCAACCCAGTAACTCATGAGGACACAAGAACACATCGTGTAAGTGAATCAGAATTATGATAATTCTATATATTTCAGCATTGGTCTGCCACAAAATGCACATTTAGAAAAAAGTGTAAATTCTGTATGTTGTAAAAATTTCTGTTGTAAAAAAAATCCGTGATGGTGCCAATCCTGCTTATTCTGTTTCAGGAAAATCGTCTGTGACTCCTGTTTCTTGACATGATCTTCATCATGATCACTGATTGGTTACTGGTGCCTGTCTAGATTTGCTTCTTGCAGGCCTTTTCCAGCCATTGGCAATCGACAATTTTAGCTGCAATCATTTCTTTGTTTTTCTGGGGGGGTGGGGGGTAGCCACTGATGCTGCTGTTTGCACATGTTATTTCACTTACTTTTTTACAATCAATGCACTCTGCTTGAGTACTATGTTTGTGTAAGCTATTGCAAGTTTCATAACTGGCCATTTTTCAGGGGTGGGGTTGTATGTCAGGAATAATGTGCCACTCAGGTTAATAAGGATTACAAACAGTGCACAAATCAGTTGTGAAAAGCAAGTTCAGTAATTAAAGTACCTATAACATCACATCGAATGTAGTAAGACTATTTAGCAAGTGCTTTCTGAGAGGATGCTCTGGTTGAAGGGCTATATTACCACTTGGTGTCTCCATCTGTGAGCTCAGTACCCCAGAATATGAAGCATAACATTACTGATTGGAGCCACTACTGGTTGTAATGAGCCACAGCCTGGAAGCAGCAGCATGTCTGTGGTTCAAGTCCTTCCTTTAAAGGACTAGTGCATCGACAAATGGCAAACAGCCCTAGAGAAAACTTAACATTTTTGTTCTCCACACTCCAAGTTAAAAAAGATATTATGCATTAAAAAATGTCTGTTACGTAGCCTCGTTGATTGAACAGGCATCACTGTTTCTCTTACCTATTGCCTGTTCCTCTACCAGTAAGTGAATGAGACATTGTAACTCCCCAGTCATTATCCAAAGCAAAGTTACCTCTGGGTCCACAAACACCTAATATTGGAGATACAGCAGGGGCAGCATTTACAGATCTGCTCTATAAATGGCCTGGTATGTATAACTTTATCATTGTATTTTACATGTTATTATGTAAAATATTATTCAGCATTAGAATTAACAGCAACAAATCAGCATTTATTTTATTTTATTTATTAATCTTTTTTTTTTTTTTTAAATACCATGCACAAAGTGTGATTGTGTAGTTGTCAACTTAATTTGATTGTAGGCATTTGAGTGTGGACTCTCCTACGCTCATAACCTCGGGGAACTCTGTGTCAACTTACACTTCCAGAGCTTCTCCTAGGGATGGGCTGACATTTTTACTTCAATTGTTTCCATGTACCTGGTATAAAGATGAGCAATTTTTGGCTCCTTCCTTTTCTAAATTTGATTGAGCCATCTGTCCATTTTTAGCACTTGGTAATACTGCCATCACTCTTCTGATACTAGCATTGTTGTTTCAAAATGTGTCTTTGGAATCATTGTGACTGCCTTATGTGAAGTCTGGCTAACAGAATCATTAGAATGATTGAGACCACAAGGCCTAGAATTCTGAAAACATGCCTGTTAGTCCACTGGGCCTTGATTGACATATTATGAATGACTATAGTCAAGGATTTCACTTTCTCTCATGACAGAAAGACCCTGCAGGTGTGTTAATGTCTAGGAGAGGCCCTAGGAACACCATCTTCTGGTTAGGGCACAGATTTGACTTTTGTAGTCTGAGACCCTGCTCTGCATAGGCATTACAAGATGTAAGGATTGGTCATAGATGAGACAATCGCCCCAGTAAGGCTAAATGTGGATGTCCTTACTTCTGCAGTGTGGTGTCACTTGGGCCAGGCATTTAGTGAATACCATGGATGCCATAGCTAAACCAAAGGGCAAGGATATAAATGGAAGACACAGTCCCCCATCTGCAACCCTCAGCTTTTGCCTGTGTCAGTTGAGTATTGGAATATGTAGGTAGGTATCTTAGGTCGAACGTTACCAGGAATGCATTAGGACTTTTCAGGAGAAGCAATGCCAATAGAATTAACATTTTAAATTCTGAGACCTTCAAAACTGTATTTAGTTTCAACAGGTCCAAAACTGGTTTCCATGGAGTTTTACTTAATAGTATTAGAAAAAGCTTGAAATTAAACCTTTTTGTTTCCTGGCCTTGCAGTACCTTTTTCCATGATACCCCAGGGTAGTGGTCTGTTCTAGAATAAGTTTTTTGCCAGTTATTTTTGATCCATTGGGACTGTAGGAACTCCCTTGTTATGGAGTTTCCCCCACACTTGATACAATATTTAGAAGCCAATTATCACCAGTTATGGAGTTTCACTGCTGGAGCAAGAGGCTTACATGCCTCCTATCCTTGGTCTTAACTGGGTAGGGGTAAAGGGCTGAGGCAGAGGTTTGTTTGGGGTAGGGAGGAAGCTGTTACAGTCACAAGTGTTCCCTGTTGGCAGAGGGTCCTTGCCACCCTATCTTCTTTTTGCAAATGTCACTTTTGGTAGGTCTCTGCCTTTGCATTGATTACCTTTTACTTGCCTTTAGTAGATGGACCCCTGTTTAAAGGGTTAATTCCTGTTTCATATTGACAGTGGAAAATAAACCATGTGCTTTACAGATTATGTAGTCTCTCCTTTATCCTCTTACATTTTAAGTACCAAATCTTCAATATATTCAGGAAGGCATTAAGCAGCTGCACAATCACATCTTCTGAAGGGACTATGTCTCAGTCAATATCTTCTAAGGACTAACTCCATAGCAGTAACACTGGATACTGCATCTGTATCATGCCCACATTTTATAGAAAGGTTTCTTAACTGTAATGAAGTCTGAAATTGCTGGAACAAAACACATAGGAACAAGGGATGGAACTTGAGTACAAGTAAGACAGTCGTCATGATAACAAATAGTGGAAATCAAAAGAAGTTGAAAACTGAGCTAAAACAGATAATAATGGGGCAGGTTAACAGCTTCAAGTTTCTGAAAGGCAGTTGAGGAAAAGGGAAGGCTGAAGTAGGAGATCAGAGCAAGAATCAGAGGGGCTGCTGCCAACTGGGACAGACTGTTGGGGGGTTGTGTGGCAGAAGAATGCAAAATAATCTGAAAAGGTGTACAAAACAGTGGCATGAACAGTAATACTACTGTGTGGTACAGAAACCTGGGCAGTGAAGGCAGAACAGCTGAGAAAGCTAAAGGTGATGGAGATGAAGTGCTTGAGACAGTGATAGGATGAGCACTGTGGGGCAGACAAAGAAATGCACCAGCGCAGAACCCCAAGAAGCTCCAATTGCAGAGAAGTCGAATAGAGCAGATGACAGTGATTTGGTCACATGCAGAAAAGCAGAAGACAATCTGGTGAAGAAGATTTGGGACAGGCAAGAAGAAAATAGGGTTTCCAGCAAACAGATAGGTGGACTGTGTGAGAGAAGACCTATGACAGTTAGACATGTCTGTGAACGAAGGTAGGAGAGTGGCATTGAATTGAGAGAAAAAGTGACATTTGCTACAGTACCCGGACCTCATGTAAAAATGGGGAAAAGGGGGTTGATGATAAATGCCCTAATGGGCCACACATACCTATGATCTTTTTTTCTTGGAATGCTATTTCCTGACCATAAAGCATGAGTGTACAGATGATGAGATTACAGTGTCATACTGTGTGTGTCAAATCACAGTCCTATCCATTAAGAAAATATACTGTCAAGTCTGAAAATCCCCAATAAAAATGTCAGCGATATTTGTTTACAGTGACTCATATATGTTTCAAACATCTGTATTACACCATGTACGAAAATGCATTCTATAAGGATAAAAAAATAACTGAGATAAATTAGTCTTTTTAAAGAGCGAGAGTTTGTGATTTTCAGGTCTTATCTTCTTTCCTTACATCAACTAGAGTGTTATATTTCTTGTCTTGCAAACTTAAGCTAATTAGTAATGTTATCGTTAGTGCACAGTTCTTAACTTTTTTGCTCAAGAATTTTGGACAAAGCTAAAATAATGTGGGGGGGGGGACAAAGGTCCAAAATCTGTGACTATTAAATATTGCTCTAATTCAGTTTAAAAAGTTACTAAAATGACAGGTTTTGCTCCAACATATATTTTCTGAACAGTAAGTATGAAACTCTAATGACTGACATAACTGACCAGCTGTACTCATCAGTGATTTACCCAAAAATAAAAAAAATCATAAGGTAGTGGTCAAAAATATGAGGCAAAAATGGGTATGTTCTACAAACTCAGATACAGATAAGAAGTATGCTCACTGATTATCAGGTTTATTCACGTTCACAGTATAAAAAATGCTAGACAGGTTTATAACCCCAAGAAAGGAAAAGGGTAACCATTTGAAATGTTGGGACCCGCTAAAGCGAGTCCCAAAACACAGAGACTTAATGGTGAAAAAGTGGACTTTCATATATCAAGTCCCACATGTCCATTTCCCAGAATGTTCCCTTTGCTCTGAGGTATGATGATTGTCGCATGTCTCTTGTATTCAAATGAGACACTGAGGCACTGTGATGAGTTCAAGTTGTTTATTCTACATAAACACATCAAGAGCTGTAAGTGGAACATATATTTAAGCTGATGGGCTGACTCATTACTTCAAACACACTTGCATGGGCATCTCCACTTATACCTGCATTCACTCTGACTATAAAAAAATGGCACTGATCTTGCAAGTGCTAAGTAACTTATATGCACGTGGTGTCCAGCTACAGGGGCTGACTGATCTACAGCCTCCCTCTTTGATTTGTTTGATATGCAAAAGGAAAACAAAATATTTTACAAGCTAGATATCACATCAGCATTTAACAACAAATGATTTCAAGTCCAGGTCACTGTGCAACTCGGAATGGGTCTGGAAATTCTACCAGATCTGGTAAAGCTTTGACTGGATTTAGCAACAGGGAGAGTCTCTGGGGATTCTTTTACAACTAGAACTTCGGAGATTACATCAAGATTACATGAAGAAGATACACTGTCCTCTGGAATTTGAACATGTGTAGAGTTAGTCTGAGAAATAGTAAATCTGCTGTGTCACTGGTTCGAAGACTGATAATATGTGTCTTCGATTCCTTCTGAAATCCATCCCATCAGATTGGTTGACATAAAATCTTGGTTCTTCACAAATATCTTTGACAATTCCCACTTGATCATATCCTTTGCATGTCTGCATTCTCACCATCTCACCCTGTCTTAATGGTCAGAGGGTTTTGCTGGATTTATTGTAGTACAACTTTTGTGACTAGCATTTTTTCAAAGGTTGAGTCTTGGCCATTGTGTTCTTCTTTGCATTTGGAATCAATAATTGTTTACTGATCAGAAGAGTTGTTCTGGTCTGTCTGGACATCAATCTCTGAGCAGGTGAACTAAGCAAATTATCTCTAGGAATCTTTTTGAGATTAAGTAGGTTAAGAAAAATGGCCAAAGTGGTGCAGCAGTTAGCGTTGCTGCCTCACAGCAAGAGGTTCTCCGGTTCAATTCTTGGCTGGGGTGCCTTCTGTGCAGAGTCTGCATGTCCTCCCTGTGGTCGCGTGGGTTTCCTCCAGGTGCTCCAGTTTCCTCCCACATCCCAAAGACATGCTGTAGGTGGATTGGACACTCTAAATTGGCCCTAGGTGTGAGTGTGTGCATGTGTGTTCCTTCTGTGGAAGGTTAGGTGCCGGGCTGGCAACTAGACACAGAAAAATTCCACTGCCAATCATGAGCGGACAGGTGATCCGCTGTGGTGACCCCTAACCAGGAAAAGCTAAAAGAAGAAGAAGAAAAACATGGGTACCAGCTCTCCTGGATTTCCCCAACAAGTACTTTGCATTTTGAACTGCACATTTAGCTAATCCATTGGATTGTGTATATTCAGGACTAATAACATGGACAAAGTCCCAAGACTCAGCAAAATTCTTCATCTTCTGACTTGTAAACTGTGCACCATTGTGAGATACAACTTTGTGGGGACTACCATGAACTGAAATATGTCTCTTCAATTTCATAATGACAGTGCTGGACATCATGTTAAGAAGAAGGTTAATTTCAAACCAATTCAAATAAGAGTCTACTAACACTAAGTAATGACTATTCCATTCGAAAATATCAGTAGCAACTGTCGACCATGGTAGTTCAGGAATCTAGTTTAGCTGAAGTGGTTCTTTTTGTTGTGCAATTTATTACTGTTGCAAGTGGAACATGCTAGAGTTTCCTTCTCAATATTTTTTTACATAGAAGGCCAACATACTATGCCTCTTGCCATTCTTTTGGTTGAATCAGTACCCGGGTAACCACAATGCAAAATTTTGATATATTCCTGTAGTAATGCTGTAGAAACTACCTCTTTAGCACCTTTCATGATGATCCCAACTTCCATCATGATTAGCTCATCTCTGCAGGAAAATATTTCTGCATGTCAAGTGGTAAATTAGTTTGTCATGCTGGCCATCCTTGACTGTTTTAGCTTCTGGAGAATTGGGTCTGAAGCTGTGCGACTTCTAAGTTCATCAGGATGTGAGGAGGAAATATTTCTGACTTCCATGACTTCAAAGTCTGCTTTCTTATTATTTATTTTATTTATTGTCATTTGTTAACCGGGTTGGTCCAACTGAGCCAAAGGCCCATTTTCAGTGGAGACCCGAGGAGAAAAGCTCCAGTTACAACTACAGTCATTTAAGACCAAAATCTACATTACAGATGGCATATGACAAGAATTTATACAAGAAAGTGAAATTAACTAAATTAACAGTTTTGTACAAGCTTCTGAGTATATCTAAACAGTAACAAGAATAATTTGGGTGCAGGAAAATTATTTACATGAACTGGGTGTAGGTATGTAGTAGTACTGGCACTATGGAGAGGAGAGAGGATAGAGGGGAGAGAGAACAATAACAAAACAAGAAAGTAGATTTAAGAAGAGGGTAGCTAGAATCAGGTTGGAGCTTGACAATGACAGGACCAAGTGTTTTGTAGATAGTGTTTAAGTTCAATTTTGAATTGGGCCATGTGGGGGGATACTTCTTATATTACGAGGGAGGGAGCTCCAGCAGTGAGCTACTGAGTATTTGTACAATGACTTCCCAATATTTTTTGTAGGTTTGTAGATGTCCAAAAAATGTTTGTCAGATGTATGAAGCTGAAGTCGGGGGTTGTATTGCAATACAATATCAGAGATAGAGGGGCAGGAAGTGAGGTTATAAAGAACTGAACATGTTATATGGAGTTGTGGAAGGAGCGGTTTGTTTAGGGAATTCAAGCCATTGCAAAGACTTAAGGGCAAGGTAGTGGTGGGATTTATAGGGGAGACTGATAGCAAATTTAGCTATTTTGTTGTAGGTTTGCTCTAATTTGCTGAGAAGCAATGACTAAAGGTTGGTAAGGACTGGAGCTGCATACAGAAGACAGGATACAAGGAGAGACATGGCAAGGGAAGATTTGGAGGAAGGAGAAATAAATTTATGATTACAGTACAGGAAGCCAAGTTTTTGGTGTTTTTTTTTTTTTTTTTTTATGGATTGTTGTTTTTATTGTGGAGCTTTTCTCCCCGGGCCTCCACTGAAAAAGGACCTGTGTCCAGTCGGATTTTCCCGGTCAACAAATGTAAATAAATAAATAATAAATAAAATAATATGAATATCAAATTGTGACCTCAAGTAATTTAGTGTGTGGTTCAGGTCTGATGATGGTATTGTTAATAGAGGTAAGGGAGAAAGAGGATTTGTGTTGTGCTAGTGTTTTAGGAAGGAAAAGTAGAAGTTTAGTATTTTTAGGATTTAATATTAGCTGATCATCAGTGAGCCAAGTCTCCATGAAAGAGAATGTGTCTTGGGTAAGAGAAAGGAGCTCAGAGATACTGTGGGCAGTGGTGGAGGGGTCCCAAAATAGATCCTTGGGGAACACCAGTGAAGACAGGCAGTAATGAGGAGGAGACAGTTTGCCAGCGTATAGAGTGTAGTCTATTAGATAAGTAACTAGAGAACCAGGTTATAGAGGGGGTGAGAAAGGTGAAGGTCAGAAAGTCTGAGAGATCAAGGAATAGACAGGAAAGAAGTAGGTTGTTATCATGGGCTTCTGCTACTGTTTGGGTGAGTGAGAGAAGAGCAGTAAATGTGCTGTGGTGGGGTCTGAAGCCATGCCGGGTGGGAGTTAAGAGATTATTATCACGCAAGTGTTTAAGTAGCTGGAATGAATGCATGTTTCTAATATTTTGGAAAGAAGGGATAGCATAGCAATGGGACAATAGTTTTAGGGGTCACTGGAGTTGCCTCCTTTGTGGAGAGGGATTGTGTAAAAGGATTTCCATAACTCAGGGACTACAGACTCAGTAATAGAATGATTAATAAGGATAGAGACTGGGTTGGAAATAGAATTAGCAGCAATTTTTAGGAAGTGGGGAGTTAAATTGTCAACAGAGGGAGAGCAGGGTTTGAGTTTATTCAGTTGGGATTTTATAAAGGCAGTGGTAACAGGTTGTAAGGAGAAAGTATTAGAGGAATAAGGACTGGGGGGTAAAGTCAGAGAAGAGGCACTGGGGCTATGTTGAGTTAGTGTTTGGATTGTTTTTATGAAGTGATTGTTTAATAGAGTAGCAGTTTCAGTGGCAGTACTGAGAGGGAAGTGGTTGGGAGTAGGAGGGGTACTAGGATAGAGGATTTTATTAAAGGTGGACCAGAATTTCTTAGTGTATGTGGGCTGCAATGTTTGGAAGTGAAAAATCATGTTGTTCTGTTGTTTTGTTTGGGTGCTCTTGACAAAGCATCAGCAAGGTGTAGAAATTTGCTTTTTGTATAGAGAATATTGAAATTGTACGAGGCTGCATGTATTGGCTTTTTCAGAATTGTCACCAGAGATTGGTGATCAGTCTCTATTTGAATAAGTTTGCCATAAATATAATCATGGATCTTCAAACATGCGAGCACTACTGCCAAGAGCTCTTTTTCAAGTTGTGCTTATTGCATTTCAGTTTGGGTTAAAGTTATGGATGCATAGGTGACTGGTATGCCATCTTGAAGACATGCTGCATCAGAACCATGCTTTGAAGCATCACATGAAAGATTTACAGGTTTGTGAATATATCATAATATCTCAATGTGGGTGGACTGGCAATTTTCTGCTTCAGAGCAGCAAATGCTTTTTGGTGTTGTTCCAGCCAGGACCAGTTTACATTTTTGCATGTCAACACACGTAATGGTGCTGAAATCTCACTCAGGTCTGGGATGAACTTTCCTAAATATTCGCCATACGAAGAAAACATTGCAAAGATGTGACATTTTCTGGAACTGGCATCTCAAGAATTGTTGCTTGCTTTAACAGATTTGGTTACAAGCCAGAACTGATAAACAAATGACCCACATAAGTAACTTCTTTCAGTTTGAATTTACATTTCTACGGACTCAGTTTAAGATTTACTTCACGAGCACTGTCTAGAACTTTCTTGAGGTTTCCATCATGTTCATCTTCACCGTTGCTCCCTAGACTTATATCATCTACTATAATAGCACATGGATAACCTGAAAAAATTTGTTCCATCACACGCTGAAATACTTCACTGGCAGAATTTATCCCAAATGGCATTCTCAAAAATCTGTATCTACCAAATGGTGTACTGAGATTTGTGATCCAGCAAAATATGCCAAAATTAACTTTTTGCATCTAAGGCAGAAAAAAGCAGTGGCATTTGGCATGAGAGTGGCTACTACTACTAGTGTGTGCATTGGATGATGAGGACATCCAAGCGCTTAGTTTAAGTCTCTCGGATGAATACATATTCAAATATCATCTGAGCTTTTCTTATGAGCTAAAATCATAGAGTATGCCCATTCAGTCTATTTTTTTACTGGAGTAAGAACGCCTAAATTCACCATTTTGTAAAATTCTGCTTTGACTTTGCTCTGCATTGCTACCAGAACCTTCGTTGCATGTCTGACAACTGGGCTTACTTCATGGTTTAACTTCATGGAACATATGACTGGAAGTTTGCCAAGCTCGTATGTGAAAATATCAACATATTCACTAAAAATATTCTGTGTAAAACTATTGCTGTTGTTCAGACTTATATGGTTAACCTCTTTATTAAATGAAATCAGTCCCATTCTCAAACTGTCTTTGAGGCCTAACAATGACTGCACGTGTCTTTTGACTACATAAAACTGCAAGTCATATAATTTCCCTGCAGAATGACATGTGAGAACTACAGCACCATCAGTGTGAAACTTTCTACCACCATAAGCAACCAGTTTTGCGCACTTTGCTGAATCAAGTTTCTCACCAGCTTTTACTTTATCAGAAGTGTGCTACTTTAAGCTCTACAGGTTTCCCATTAATCCAAACAGTACAAAATATTTCACTCTTTACTGCCAACCAATAATCCATTGTGTTAACTGTTTCATCAATCACAGAGACACCATTAATATAGAAAGTTTTCTCACAGCTCTCTGTATCTGATCTACTTCCTTCTTCAGAAGCTCTCTCTTAATAAAAGTATGTGCCACTTTAGACTTGCAAAGCCTTTTAAAATGATTCCATTTTTTACATTTATGGAACTGCTGACAAAAATAAGCACTTTTCTTGGTTAGGTTTATGATTGCCTCCACAATTATGACAGCTAACAAAAAGGTTGAGTGTTATAGCCCCATTGGTTTTTATTTCTTTCTTGTCTTAGCTTTGTGTTGTACCCAATCAACATTTGCACTGGCAGACACTGCATGCACAGTTTTCTCAGTCGTAAGCATATTTGTATGCTTTTCTATAAGCTCATATATTTGAAAAATTTCATTGGCTTTGCTCAACTTTAAATCACTATCTCGAAGCAAAATCTTTCTCAATGTATTATTATTAATACCACACACAAGCCTATCTTTTATCAACTCATCCCTCAGATCACCAAATCTGCACGTTTTAGCTTTATTTCTTAAGTCTGTGATATATGCTGCTATAATTTCACCAGTATTTTGATTTCTTCTGTAAAAAACATGTGCTTTTCCATTGTAACATTCATTTGAGGGTTACACATTTCTCTAAATTTACATTTTAAGCACTCTGGGTCTTCCTACATTTCAGCCTGTATCACAATATGGCAGTTCTCCCCCTCCCCTGCATACATGGCTGGTGCATACGCAAATGAACGTTCTCCATCAGTGTCTTCCAAGCCAGTTAATTAAAAAGTATGAATGCTCTTATACATAGGTTCATAGGTAGGTACTAGGCTATCAGCCCAAGGGCCTATGTAAGCCTAGCCAGCAAGGTTCCATAGCTTACGCTACCCAAGAAAGTTATTTTCCTGTGTGTCTTTATCAGAAAATGCAGCCTGTATGAAAATATATTCTTGCTCAAACACTCACCAATATTATTATCAAACACCAGCAGTCCAGGTCTACAAAATTCCTCTGCCATAACAACAAAGTACGTTTAAATATAAGCATAGACCAGGAACTTGTAATTATGCTCAAATGCACAACAATCTCTCTGAAAAGGCTTCACTTTAACACTGTAGACAATCCGGACACTTCAGATACTTCAAAAAGTTTCAGTTAATGTGAAAAAGTAGTACATTGTGAAAAAATTTGGTCATTTTAGCCTTTTTGTACAACTTAACACTTCAGAAATTATTTCAAACTCTTTTGTATTTATTTCAAATCCTTTTATTAGTATGTCGCAATTTCAGACATTTTGTTTATCTCAGTAATTATTTTGAATGCTTCACCACTTATTCAGCAACTGAAAAATTGTTTAAATGAGTTTAAGTTCCTTTGTATAACCACTGACCTGTTTGCGAGTTAGCTGCTATATATTCCTCCACATCTAACTATGTTCCTCATGGCTTACAAGTTGCTTCAACTTTGGATCCCATTCTGACACCATGTCGCATGTTTCATGTGTTCTTTTGGCTATAGCGGAGTCTTCCAATCCCAAGGTCCGATGTCTGCCAAGAAAAAGGCCAAAAAACTTAGGTCTGATATGGCTACTGCCCAGCCTCCCTGGACCTCTCTCTCAGTAATTATTTTGAATATTTTGAACTTCGCCACTTATTCAGCGACTGAAAAATCGTTTAAATGAGTTTATGTACCTTTGAGTAACTGCTGACCTGTTTGCGAGTTAGCTCCTGTATATTCCTCTACATCTAGCTATGTGCCTCATGGTTTGCAAGTTGCTTCATCTCTGGATCCCATTCTGACACCATGTCGCATATTTCTTGTATTGTCTTGGCTATAGTGCAGTCATCCAGTCCAAAGAGTCAGACATCTGCAAAGAAAAAGGCAAAAAAACTCATGTCTGATATGGCTACTGCCCAGTCTCCCCAAACATCTCTCTCAAAGCTAGTGAAAGCCCACAGGATCATTCAGTAGTTGCCTTAGATTCCTGTGTCGCAATCCCTTTGGAGGGCAGCATGGTCTGACTCCTCACATATCTGCAGAGGTTTTATAAATGTCTGCTACTGACATTGAGGGGAAACCTCAGCTGATTATATGCAAGGGACTAAGGGGGGAGATCCCTTCTACACCTATTCAGTGTTGCTAGGGGTCTGACCCTCTAAGGGTATTTCGTATGGATGTCCTGCAAAAAAAAGAAACAGAATGCCAAGGATACTTCCGCTCTAGTTAAGAATTCCTAACGTGAATAGCAGAATTTTACTCAGGGGTTATTTAATGCTTTAATGGTTTTAAAGCCTCCTCAAGGAGTGTCTCTGCCTGCCCCTCCCTGGTCTTCCAGTCCATTAAAAAAAAAACAGGAAATTAGACTCTTCAGATAAGGATCTGGATTCTGAGGAAGTGTCCCTGGCTTACTCTTCTCAAATTCCTTCCCCTTGGACTGTGGTTCAGAGGAAAAGGATTCTATTAGTCCAGATTCCACTTTGGGGGAACTCTTGCCTGCACGATGGAGTTTCTTTTAAGTGGGATTATTCTCAAGCCTCTGACATTCAAAAATGGTATTAATGAGCTCCTCCAAGTGGAGTCTCCTAAGCCATGAGCTGTTCCATCTCTTCTAGTTGCCCTTCTGGATGTCTTTTCTGGGGGTTTCAGTTGCCTCTGATTTTCAGCCTCCTGTACCCAAGAAACCTGAGAGATTTTACAAGGTGCCTCATAAATGTAAATTTCTTTATAAATGCCCTTCTACTGACACTTCTGGAGTGTCTATCTCTTCTGAAAATTCTTTCAAGCTGTTGCCCCCTACCCAGTTGCTCCCTTCAGATAAGGATAGTAGAGCTATGGAGAAGCTGGGCAAAAAGGTTTACACTGCTGCCACTTTATCCTTTTTGGCCATCAACTACCAGATTCATAGGAACAGATATGGTTTGGCCCTCCTTTCCTCAGATTTCCAAAATGGTTTCTGACTCTGAGGGGAAGGCTTTTGCCCTTATTTTGTTAGTTCTGCTTTCATGTTGCCCACCACTCTATTAAATGCAGCTGATGCCTCCTCCAGGGCTGCTGCTTTTGGTTCTGTTATGAGATGTTACGCTTGGCTTCAGCTTCAGGTTGTGCCTGATTACATTAATGCGGAACTGTTGGATGCTGCTTTAGATAATACAAATCTTTTTGGTGCTGCTGCTGAACTTTTCAGATCTCTCCAAGGCAAGGGTAAAGCTTTGCAGAAGTTAAAACATAGTTATGTTTATCCTATTCCTATGTTTCAGAGGAATTATCCCTCCAAATCTGCCTTTGTTTGTAGGCAGTCTCACTCTCAGGCTAAGGGAATAAAGAGTTCTAGACATGTGCCTCCTGATAAACTTACTCAAACCTCTACCTCCCAGAAATCTGCTTTTCAGGATAATACTGGGTTCCATTTAACAATTTGTTTTCCCTTTCCTTTGGCCAGGTTCCTTTATCCATCTTTCTTTGTCTGTCTCTTCCAAATTGGTTAAAGATCATAGCAGAATATTGAGGTCTATCCATTTTCCACCAGGGATATTTCATGGTTTGGAAATCCCTTCCTCCCTTTTTGGATATTCATCAATCTCCTCAGGAACAACTTCATCTTATCCCAAAGTTTTCCATTCTTTTTTAATCCAGGGCACCATTCAAACTGTGCATCCTGCCCAGGTAGAAAGGGGGTTTTATTCCAGAATCTTTTTGGTTGCCAGAAAGGAGGGCACCTGGAGACCAATTCTGAATCTTTAGCATCTCAACACCTTTCTCATGATCCCTTCCTTTTGAATGCTGTCTCTTCAGACTCTATTTCCCATTCTTCTACCTAAGACCTTTTTGGTCTCTCTGGATCTCAAAGATGCCTACCTTTTATATCTTTATCCATCCCCTGTTTAGGAAAATGTTATGTTTCTCTGTTTCTTCCATACATTTTCAGTTCTCTGCTTTGCCCTTTGGCCTCTCTACTGCCCCAAGGGTATTCACCAAATCCCACACTCATGTCATTGCCTTTTGGAGGATCAGAGGAGTTCAGATCTTTCCCTATCAGAACAATCTGATTTCCAAAGTGGTTGATGCTCTGCATCCTGATCTCCAGTTTAGTATTTCCCTGTTACAGAGTCAATAATTCATCATAATCTTCCAGAAATCAGTTATAATGTCTTCTCAGGATCATGTACTTCTCATATGCAATATTCAGACCTTTCCCATGCTGGCATCTCTGCCTGTCTCCCAAAGCCCTGTCTCTTACTATGTTTTTCCGGTCTCTTCTTCCTCTGGCTTCTGTCACTGCCACTGAGTTTCTCAGGGTTCTTGGGTTCATGGCTTCCACTATTGTCATACGCCCTCTGGTCAGGCTCCACATGTGAGAGCCTTAGTGGCACCACAAGTTAGATGGCTCCAACATTGCCACTGCCCGGACTTCCCAGTCCCCTTCCTTCCTTCCTTCTCTCTCTCAAGTTCAAGCTTCAGTAGTGGCTTTTTCAGCTTTCTCTCAACCTGGGGCTTCCTTTCCAGGCTCCAGATACAACTCAAGACTTCTTTACAAATGCCTTAGATAGGGGATGGGGCTCTCCTTCGGCAAGGTTTAGAGTCTCTGGCCTCTTCATTAGAGGTCAGACAACATAGTGTAAAGGAGGTGATTGCTGCTCTTCTAGCTCTTCAGGTTTTTCATTCCCTCTTTCATTCTGGGCCCCTCAAACTTTTCACTGACAATACCACAGTTGTGTGGTATGTCAACAAGCAAGGGGGCACAAAGTCCTATCTTCTTTGTGGACTAGCCTTTCAGGTCTGGGATCTAGCTGTCCAGTATCTAGTGACTCTTCAGGCATCTTGCATTCCCTTGGTCCACAGTCTACAGGCAGACTCTTTGAGCAGGTCCAGAGCACAAGCTCATGAATGGATGTTTCACAGAGATGTGTTCCTGGACATTGTCCATTAGTGGGGTATTTTTCAGGTAGATCATTTTATTAACATTATAGACCCTTTCCATAAATAGGGACTAGACCGATGATGTTACCAATGTTGGCCAAACACAATTGTTTGTAAAGATTTTTCTGTTCTTTGTGCTGGAGCAAGTAATGACAAATGTTAACATGGGTGATAGCAACAACTTGTTGGAAGGCTGGGAAATTAAGTGGCAGCTTCGTTTAGCAGCTGACAAACTTCCTGATCACAATAAAACTGTAAATACAAAGTGTGTTTTAAAGGCACAAAATATTTAAATATTTTTTCAAATTCATTTAATTGTATTGTTTATATATATTTCCAACATTATTTTTGTATTATTTTGCACTGTATTTGTAATATATTCATGAGTTGTGACTGTCAGTTGATTTTGTCACACGTTCATGATGTGGATTAAATGAGATGCATTTTTAAGTCTGTAGTTCAGAGTAAGGTCTTACTGAAAATATTGAAACTGCTAAACTAAGAGATTTTCAGTCTCCTGGTCCTTCCTTTTAATTTTTTTTCTTTTTAAGTTTAGGCTCATACACTAATGATATGATTTTGTTACATACTGAATTTGCCATCCTAGCAAAATGCAAACTGCTCTTGTGTGACATCCCTGCGCTGGCCCAATAATCAAGGAGCCTCAATCCTCATGCAAAATGCTCTTGTGTGACACCCCTGCACTGGCCCAGTAATCAAGGAGCCTCAATCCTCACCACTGGCAACAGTGATGAATGTACACACTGGGAGGATGACAAGTACACACACAGTAAAGTGCAATTTCCCCTTAAGATCACACACAGATCACAGTCGATCTGGGGCTGGTTTCTACCTCTTTCTCCACATCCCCAATAAGACTCCCCACTGGCACAGCTATAGGGTTGAGATCTCTGCTGGGTTGCCAGTCCAAGCCCTCCAGCATAATCTCTGTCCAGCCAGTGTTTTGTGTCCCTGCCCAAGTAGCTGACACACACACCCTTTGAGATTTGATTGATATATACACACACACACACCTGGAAAAGGCTGACACAGGTTTATTAGCTGTGCCCCCTTCTGCCCAGACTATAAGGTAGTTCCGACTGCCACCAGCCAGCTCTTTATCAGCTATTTAAGGCCCTTAACAAAGGGTGTTCAATTCTACTGGTAGTATGACCAAGAGCAAGGCTATTTAGGAGTGGCCTGCACAGTGTCACAAAATAGATATGCAAGTACTCTCACAGATATCAGCCACAAAGGTTTAAATATATTTAATAATAAATAGTAAAAGAACAAGACAATACTCAGTAAGTAATCAGTTACACAAAAAAGCCAAATGCAGTGCTGCTGTCAGTTGAGGCAGGAGACTCACGTAAATATAGAATTAAAAACCAGTGTAGATTTCAGTGGCAATAAACGAAGGCAGAGGTTCAAGTGAACTTCAAATAAAAGCCATAAAATATAATAAAGTTTATTCCAGCCAGCTTCTTCAGACTCTTAAAACGTTTTAAGA
Organism: Protopterus annectens; assembly: GCF_019279795.1. Lineage (NCBI taxonomy): Eukaryota > Metazoa > Chordata > Ceratodontiformes > Protopteridae > Protopterus > Protopterus annectens. The sequence continues at coordinate 480,635,445 of NC_056746.1, forward strand.
GTCTGAAGAAGCCTTTGGCGAAAGCGCTTACTCGTTGGAATAAACTTTATTATATTTTATGAAAGCTTTTTATTTGAAGTTCACTTGAACCTCTGCCTTTCGTTTTATTGCCACTGGAGGGTCACACACTTGGTTTTTGAAGTAATCAGTTACATCACAGTTTAAAATCAAAGGAAATATTTAAAACAACATTACAGGTTAGTCTCAAATAAATAAATAAACATCTAAGCTATACCTTACTACATTCCTATCTGAATCTTAAAGAGTTAATATGCCCTAAAAACTTACTTAACATGCAGGCAAAAGTCCAGAAGGTGGTAATGAGTGGATGTTTCCCGGTCAGAGACAAAATACAAAATGCTCTCTCTCTCTCTCTCTCTCTCTGAGAGAGTTCTTAAATTAATATCAAATATTACTGCTGAGTTAGCTTGGGTGACATCACTTTTTGTCACCTGACTTTAGTTCCCAAGCTAAAATCCCCTTTTGTCAGAAACTAATAGAATTTAACGTCTCTGTGTGAAAAATACATATCTCTCAGATGTTTGAAAACCCTGGAAGTCATAAAACAATAAAATACGTCTGCACCTCAAACCAAGTAATTACTTCTCTTCCAAGGCAATACAAAACCTTCTTCATGGTATCTGCCACTGTACTGAAACTGAGAGATAACTTTTATAGCACAATCGTAAAACAATTTAATTTCAGCTTATTTTCTTGAAGTTTTGCAAGTTAACCCTATATGTTCTAGTTTCTACTATTAAAACATATACATTTGTACAGGTATATCGTATGTATACATTTCTGTTCTTTTCCAGTAGGGTACACTGTGGACACATCCTTGAAGCTCAGCACTGTACAAACCCTGTTCAACACACATTTGTTCCTGTAGTTTAATATACACATAACATATAGTTCTAATGCATTTGTAAGACAAGCATATGAATCATGTTGATATTCGCAAATGACATATGATTATTTACAAAATTCCATGTAGCTGGGCTGGCAGTATTGCCCTATATCTCAACATGTTTGCTGAGAACTGGATGGCAAGAAAAAGAGCGCAAATGGCTATCTAATATGACTGGTGATATCTAACAATAAAGAGCCACATTTTTATAACAATTTGAAATATTACAGAAAATTATTCAAAACAATCCTCAACTACAGAATGTACTTGGCTGCTAATTTCAGGTATTAAGGCACTTACAGAATTCTATATTCATGTAATTTATGTTGCTGCATATGAATCTAAATTTCCGGGGAAAATGCTCCCTGTTAAAGAATAATAAATAGATTTTCATTTCCAATGTAAAGATAACTCAGGAAAGAATTATATACCATTATTTTGGTATGCATACTGGCAAAGAAAGTCAACACCCAAAGGAGACCAAGTATAATGTAAAATGTCAGACTATGGCAGTAAACACCTATAAACCAGTGTATCTAGTAGTTACATATAAAATGCTTTATTTTCATTATGAAACATTTGAAACAGCAACAACAGTGTACTCAGCTACAAAACTACTTGAGAATGCTATTCTACACTTATGCGCCTCAGTTACAGCACACTGCTGAATGTGACCTCACCACTAGCTATGGTATGTTGCAAATTAAAAAAAACATCTACATGCATATATATTTTCTGGTGATATCCACAACAGTTCTACTTCTAACATAATAGCAGCCCAGTTAGGAACTATTCTGCACCATTACTGTATTATGTATACTGATGGGATTCATGTCGGTAGATCAACACCACTTCCCCAAATACAAAAAGACTGAAAATGTTTCATTAAAATCACTTTTGGTGAAACTTGAGTAAATCTTTCCTTGCAGAGGGGCAATTACACCTCATGTGGGGACACCCCTTAAATTTAAATATACCTACTCTGAGGTTGTACAACAGTATATAAAAGGGAATTCTCCACTGTCAGTGAAGGTGTTTTCAGTATAACATTTTCACCGAAATTGGCAGTCCTGTAAACTAACATCAACACATTGACATGCTTCCCTGTGCAAAACTTCAACACGTCACTCCAAGTGCAAGCAAAGTGATAACTGCCACAGTCTGACATTTTGCATTAAGTCCAATGACTCAGTGCTTCTGATATCTATGTATAAAAAGCCATAGGTCAGTCCCCCTTTGAAATTTTACAATGAAACATTCAGGTGGTAACACAAAAAATTCTGCTACAAAGCTGATAGATGACAGCTATCTTAACCTTGAAATTTCAGTGCAGCACAATACTGAATTTGACCCACCATTTTAGTTGCTTCAAATGTGGCATTTTATTTCATGCGCGATTCACACAGAAATATATTTTTTCTGGTGAAATGTGTATGATTTCTGCTTCTAATGTAAAGGCTACTTAGTCAATAAGCATTTATATGCCATTATTGTTTTCTGCTTAATGGAAAGAAATCTAATACAATGCCAAGTGGAGAGAGAACAAGTGTAATCGAAAATGTCATACTGGCATTGAAGGCCTCTAAACCAAAACCGTCTGGTCCCTGTATGGAAAATGCTATATATCTGTTCTCCTTTGAGATTCCATTATGGAATTCATAAAGTAATAACAGTTAATTAAGCCACAAAACACTTCTTTTACTGCTACTCCACCCTTAAAGATTTCAGTGCAGGACAACACTGAATATGAGTCTAGCACTTTACATGCTTAAAAGCATGCCATCATAGCAATGGAATGCTAGAGATGGAAAAATGTTTTTCCATGGAATGTGTCAGATTTTTACTTCTTACATAAGGTCCCTGGAAAGCTGATTTGGGCAGTCATGCAGAGGTTCAAAGTCCCAGAAACATTGATAGAACTAGTGAAAGCTATGTACAAAGACCGAATGACTCAAGTACAAGCAGTGTTCAGTCGTACATAGGGGATCCCTGTGGAAGTGGATGTACATCAGGGTTCAGCTCTGAGCCCACTGCTGTTCATAGTAATGATAGACTACATTAGCAAACAGATAGGAGGGGACAGATCAACAAAGTCACTAAATATTGATGATGTGGCAGACTCTGAGCAAGAACTTCAGCAAAGGATAAGGAAATGGAATGTAGAACTGAAAGTACATGGGATGAAACGGAGTACAGATAAGACAGTGGTAATGAGAGCAAATAGGGGAAAATCAGAAGATGCTGAGAACTGAGATAGCAGGGGAGATAGTGGAATAGGTTAACAGCTTCAAGTATCTGGGAGGGGTAGTTGAGGAAAAGGGGAGTCTGAATGAGGAGGTCAAAACTAGAATCAACTGGCAGAGAGCATCAGGGGTAGTGTATGACAGAATAATGCCAAAGAAACTTAAAAGTGAGATGTACAAAATAAGTGGTAAAATCAGTACTACTGCATGGTACAGAAACCTAGACAGTAAAGTCAGAGCAGTTGAGGAAGCTAGAGGTGATGGAGATGTAGTGTCTGAGATGGATGGTAGGATGCAAACCATGGGACAGATGAAAGAATGAGGAGAGAGCAGTAGCCAAAGAATCTCCAACTGCAGAAAAGGTCAAAAAGACCAGATTACGGTAGTTTAGGCACATGTGCAAGAAAGCAAAAGACAATCTGGTGAAAAAGATTTGGGACAGAAAGGAAGAAGGTAAGAGGAAACAAAGGCATCCAGCAGAGAGATGGATGTATTGTTTGAGAGAACAACTGTGGCAGTCAAGCATGAGTGACAAAGAAGGTAGGAGAATGTTATTGACTAGGGAGAGATGGCAACAAATGACACAAGATCCTGTGTCTATGTAGAAAATGGGAAAAAACAGGGTTGATGATAGTAATGCCAATTAAGTAAAGAAGTAGTTTAGACCATTACTGTATTCTGCATAATAGACAGAAGTTCAGTATAATGTCAACAGTGGAAAGAGCATGATGCAAAATGCCAGGCTGCAACAGTGAAGGCACATGAGCCAGTGCATCTGGGACCTCTGTGTAAAGGCCAGATCATTATGATATTTTCAAGCAGTAACAACAGAGTTTCCCATTTTAAATGTTTAATTTGATCCCAGTGTTTTGCTCCTTTTAAACTGTGGCACTTTGCCTCTGGCATGTTGCAAGCATATATGTGTGTGTGTGTGTGTGTATATATATATATATATATATATATACACACACTATATATATATATATATATATATATATATATATATATATATATATATATATATACACATATATATACATATATATATATATATATATATATATATGGGTCTACTTCACTTGACTGAAAACTCACTGGACTGAAACTCATTTGACTTAGCACACTTGACTGAAAGCTCATTTGACTGAAACGCATTTAGCTGAAAGGTATATGCCCTTTTCCCCAATATAGTGTAATCCTGAAGTTAGTATATCTAGTAAGAGGGTGTGTGGGGATCATAGCCCCTCAGATTGGGAGGTGTGGGAGGCGTAACACCACACATAGTTTGGGTATATATTGTCTTCTAAAAAGAGTTATTTATTGCAGTTGTATCCATGTGTATGGTTTAAAATGTATAAAATAGTGGAGTGCTATGCCCCACACACACCCCCCTTACCATATATACTAACTTCACGATCGCACTACAATGGGGTAAAGGGCATATACCTTTCAGCAAAATTAGTTTCAGTCAAATGACGTTTTCAGTGAAGTGAGCTTTTAGTCAAGTGTGCTCAGTCAAATGAGTTATAGTCTAGTGAGTTTTCAATCAAGTGAAGTAGACCCATATACATGGGTCTACTTCTAAATTTCTAAGTTTCAAAACTTCAAATTTCTTATGGTCAATATTATAATATCAAAGTTTTGAAACTTCAAAATATAACTAAAAAAATTTAAAAAATCTTTTTTTTTATGTTTTTGCAGGGCAAGCCCCCTGCACCCTTCACACACCCCCTGCTAATTAAATAATACTAACTCTGAGATCACACTACAGCAAGGTAAATGGCAAATATATTTCGACCATAAGAAATTTGAAGTTTTGAATATATATATATATATATATATATATATATATATATATATGTATGTGTGTATATACTTTCAAGTAAATTGTATAGATTTTTTATTTCTGATATTATAACAACTCACTAAATAGAAATCTAAGGTATTGTGTTTTACTTATGGAACAGAATTTCAGCAAAATATCCAAAATGGAAAGTTAAGAATAATACTTTAAAGTTAAGGGGGATGCAGTAATATGGTGAATCCTGTTTTATCGGTGATATTATTTTAGCACAGTTCTCTAGAATGTTTTTTTATTGTTTGTTTCCATTGTCACATGATTATGGTCTGGGTTATTTAAATATTAGATATATTTAATTTTAATAATTCTTTCACTGTGAAGTTAAACCACTAAGCAATTAAAGTGACTTTATACTAAGTCAGCCTTTCATTACATCACTTCCTTTTGAATTTTATGTTGAGTGGTCACAAGGCATTTGAATTATTTTTGTCATGGCTTTTGCTGACTGTATAGGCTACTGATTGGTCTGACAAGGAAGTATTGGACTCGCGTGTTTCATGGCTCAGTTCCTCAGAGCGCTTGGTTTGTTCACTTCACCTGAGAGTTACAGAAAATTTGCTGCATTTAAAGCCATCCGCTGCTAAAAGAATGAAAATAAGTTATCATTTTGCACTTCAGGTGATAATTTTCATTGTATTTCAAAAATGTCCTGTATTATTTCTTCCATTTCTCACACTGTAGTAGAGTTTCAAAGCTGAATTATTTCCACTGCTGCTGTAGGACTTCATTACATTGTGTCTGCAAGCTTTACAGGAGTGTAGTATCTAGACTTTGTGGTTTCCCTTTGATTTAGTTCTAAAAAAAAACAGCATTTTTACATTGAGGGTTTTCTGACTGCACTTTTGTGGCAGATGTTGTTGTGTCTTTCGGCTTTTCCCGGTTAGGGGTCGCCACAGCGGAACTCCGGTCCGCTAATGATTGGTAGTTGATTTTTACGTGCCGAGTTACCACCCCTGATGCACAACCTTCAACTAAGGTATGCCCATTCACGCATGTCTCCACGCAGAAGACGCTCTAGCTGGGAATTGAACCAGACAGCGTCTGACTGTGAGGCGACAATGCTACGCAGCACCACCACCGCAGGTTACTTTTGTGGCAAAAGTGTGGTGTAGCAAAGCTGTTATTGGGGTCTGCTGGCTGAAAGCATATTGTGTGTGCCTGGTTGGTCTGTAGGCCTTGTTGTTGTAAAACTTTTTTCTGATTCTATGTAAGCCCAGCATTTGGGTTTGTGCTCAGTTCCTCAGAGCTGCTCTTTGGCTACTTCATCTGAGAGTTACAGAGAATCTGTTGCATCTAAAACCATCCACTGATAAAAAAAATGAAAATAAGTACCATGTTGCACTTCTGCTGATTATTTTTACTGTATTATTTATTTATTTAACATTTGTTTACTGATAAAGTCTGACTGGGACAGAGCCCATTTTCATTGGAGGCCAGAAATGAAATGCTTCAGACTCATGTCTTTGGAATGCGAGAGGAAACTGCAGCACTCTGAGAAACCCACATGAACGCAGGGAGGACATGCAGACTCTGCACAGAAGGCACCCAAGCTGAGAATTGACCCAGAGAACCTCTTGCTGTGTGGAGACAGTGCTAACTGCTGCACCACTGCACTGCTAAACCATCTATTTCATAAGAATCCCCTATTATTTGTTACATATCTTACACTTTAGTAGAGTTTCAAACCTTAACTGCTACCTTTGCTGCTGTAGTACTTAATTACATTGTGTCAGCTGGTATTACCGGACTGTAGTATGTAGGTTGTATGATTTCTCTGCACTTAATCTTTAAAACCACCGTTTTTACATTAACAGGGTTTTCTAACTGCACTCTTGTAGCATTCATGTGCTGTAGCAAACCAGAGTTGGGGGCTGCTGGTTGAAAGCTTATTGTGTGTTTTCCTAATTGGTCGGTAGGCCTTGTTGTTGTACAACTCATTTTTTTCTGATTCAGTTTAAGCCCAGAGTTTGCACTAAACTGCTTTCCATGCAGCAGTGGTTAGCAGTGCCCTGTATAGACACAAAATGATTTTAAGTTAAAGTTTCCCTTAGAATAACTTTGTCTGCAGTCTTCCCCAGTCCCCTGCTGCTCTAGGAGCATCTGAATTGCATGCAGAGCACCTTGATGGATTGCTGCAGTTCACACTGGGTATAGCACCCATTTTTTGTCAAGTGTTAAAAGTAGGTATCTTATCTAGTGTTTGCTTCAGAACAGACTACTGAATTCTGTGGTCCAAGGGCATTTGCATCCATCATCATCATGTACCATTCACCAGTGCGTTGTCTGTTACTAGTGCTACCTTTCTGATCCATTTCTTCTTTTGTAATTCCTTTCACTGTCTCTATACACTTTATTTTGGTCATTAGTACTCTAGCCTGCTAATTTCATTCCATTTCAGTAGTTATTTTTTCAGTGTCCATGTATATTACTTCTCTGTATATTTGTTTGGACATTACTCACTTGTTTTTTGTATAGTCGTCTATTAACTTTTCCTTCAGTAACTTTTTGCATTTTAATTTATGATGCGACTTACCTTCATTCTGTTCTCTAACTAAAATGTAGATGTTCTTCCTAGCACACTATGGTGTCTTTTCCTTCTTCTTGATCCCTGAAATGACTGTACTAGAAGCTCGATCTATAATACCACTTGGGTTAGTGCCTCTTGAAAACAAATATTCTCTACTGCCCCCCCCCCCCCTTTACTGGAAGCACTAGACCTATAACTGCAAGTCTTGCAAATGTGAGAAATAGTGTGACTGACTGTAAACTAAAAGAGCAAATTTCAAAACTCTGTACAATTCATATAGCATTTTTTGCAAGGGGCTTCACTGATGTGCAGGTTGATACTTGTGTATACTAACTCTGAGGTCACTGTATGTTTGAGTAAGGAGACTATCCCAAAGTACTGGCAGCCTCAGGCAAAGTATATATTCAACCACAATAACACTTTCTAGCTCATTCTTTTGAAGACTGCAGTTGTGATTCTTGCATTTTCATATGATCCCTTTGCAGTAGTCAAAAGTGAGGAGATGCCACCATAAGGTGACAATAGGTAACTTTTTTACCCATCTGAGTAGTGAGTGGTAAAGAAACTTTTTACGTTAGAGGGAAACACCAACTGTATACCTTAAGCTAGTTGAATTAGGATAGCAGGCAGTCTGAAGACATAACTGGAGTTTTGATGAAAGGCAAACATAAAATGAGGTTCAAGATTTTCTTTTATTCAGTATTTGACTTGTAAGCTAAAGCCAAATACTTCCTTTGCCAGCAAAAGATTAGCCGGTGAGTTAATTGAAAGCATGGATACAAAATGGAGGACAATTTAGTGGCATCAAATAGCAGATAAGCTTCCCTTCTGCGTCACCCTTCCAGCTAGATTTATTAGCAGGAAATTAGAGTATACCTCAAAGATGCTTTAGAAAAAAATGTAACAATCTCACTGCAATCAAGTTTTAAATACCCCACTTAAGGAGAATTAATCTTTGAAGCATTACACCAGTTAGTGAGATTTCTCAAATTAATTTCATTTTATTAACTAATTAGACATGGGTAGAAGGACATTATTGGAAAGGACTCTACTCTGACTGAATACTGTAGGATGTGCAAGCTGCAAGGTTTATTCAGCAGTAATAAAAGGTAGGACTGTATTCAGAGAAATGGTATTGTAACTATTGGAGGGTTCCAACATTATGTACAACTTAATTTCTAATGTTGTATACTTTGATATGCTAAACTTTCAAAGACATTTGGAAGGCGCAGAATGCGAAAAGAATATGTAAAAATGTGTATTTTCTCCATAACGCTGTATGAACTATCTCATATAATCTTTATCAGGTGATAGTAATGTGGCAAAGTATTTTCATTAATTTATGGGTAAGCAACATGCATTTTTGTCAATTTACCTGTAACAGTTAGTATCACAGCTCCAATGATCATGATAAAGGTTTGCAGAGCATCTGTATAAATCACTGCAGCCAAACCACCTAAAATAAAATAAGAACATTAAACACATTAACTTGAAGAATTGTACTGTACAATGAGAAATAGGACAAATCTTGAGTAATTATAAACACAGAAAATTACTGATTAGGTCACTAGTTATCACATGCTATATTAAAATATAAATACAAACTGACTGAATATCAATTGAAAGTCAAAGCAACTGGCGAACAGATCCTGTTCCAGATTATTGTTCTGTGGAGCTTTTCTCCCCAGACCTCCACTGAAAAAGGACCTGTGTCCAGTTGGAATTTCCCAGTAAACAAATGTAAATAAATAAAATGTTTAAGAATATGATACTAATTCTCAAATAGACCCACGTGTACCCCACTTCCTGATATGCAATAAGATAAGAAATATGTTTGTTTTCATTAGGTGTGGTTTGAGCAGGGCCAGTATGAACAAATATCAGCAGAATTAATGTAGTTGCAGCCACTTCCCTTTCACTAGGTTAACCCACTAGGGAGGAATACAAAATGAATGACTCTTTGCAGTTGTCTGCTACTGTACCCTTTATTCAGATAAATGATGTAGCCTTTGGAGGGTTCCCTTTGCACATAATATATGTTTCAATGGTTTTATAGCTAGGAAGATCTGTGCTGGAGGCAGTCCCACCATTATATAGGCTGTCCAGCATTGTTTTCTATCTCCAGCAAAATGCACAGTCACAACAATATCTGTACATGCAGGAACTAACCCTATAGTTCCAAACCCTATAGTTCCAAGCCTAACTGTTGCACCATTTTTTTCAAGCATACTCAGATTACATACTTAATCCCATGGTCTACTCTGTTATTTACAGATGCATCTGGCTGTCTTCTATGATCCTGTTCTAAGTAAGAAATATACTTCTCCAAATGTTCATATTTCACTCTAGCTTTCCCAAGATGGAAAGTGACCCTGGGTGACTGACATCTTCAGACATTCTGAATCTGAAGAAAATAGCAGTGTTATTAGCTACTGCGTCATTCTTTGCACCATATCTATTTCCACCCACTTGTGACTTCAAAAAATAAGGCTCATATTTCTGTTCTAAGACAAAAAATGTAATTAAAAATACAGAGTGGAGGGGCAGATCATGAACAAGGAGTCACTGGTACCTAAGCTTGACATTGGGTTTTAGAAGGTCTTTTATGCCCTATATCTCTCTAACTCTGCAGTCATACTAGCTGTGATATGACACACGTCATGTCTGGTAACCAGTTCTAAACTTGTAATGGTGAGTTCTGAGGTTACTGTTAGTAACACTACAATACCCCACTATTGCTGAGGCATTACAGCATCTATGACAAGATGCAGACTGGAGCTGTATGCATTGTATCTAGCAATAGCAGGCAGGATAACATTTATGAAAAGTTAAGTCACACGCATTATCTAACTTGAATCTCATTTAAAAATCATAGTAATTTTAGGCATCATTCATGATGAAGGAGCTCTTTTCTGAGAATACGTGACTTTGTGAAGGTCGTATGTCACACAAGAATCCTTGGCATGACACTAATGATAGTAAGTAGAAAGTACAGTTGTGTAAGTAAAACTTCCAATGGTCACACCTCTCAACTGTCCAGAGTTTTGCAGAATGTCCAGATTTTCACCTCATATTTTTGGTCAGTTTCTCCTAAAGTTTGTGGTTTTCTGGCAAATCACTACCAAATCACTGAGGACTGATATCAGAAAATAATGGAAAACATTTGAGTTTCAGACTTCATATCATTCAGAAAATTCATGCTCATGCAAAAACTGCTGTTCTATCAACTTTCTAAGCTTGTAAGAGCAATATTTAAAAAGTGCCCCTATTCTTGGGCCTTTGTCCCCCCTATTATTTGCAGCTTTGTTCAGATTTCTTTCTCTAAGAGGTTGAGAAGTACGATAACAATCGATGTTCAAATAATCATTGCTGCAGTACTCTATGATACATGGGTTACGTCCTGCAGAGGAAAAAACAACCAGTCAGCTTAAAAGCTTCAGAACACCTTCCATGCTCCAAGACCATTAGCTTCAGCTGAGTTGACTAAAAGACAGATTGGGCACCATGTCCTTCAGAGTTTGCATGCAAACAGAGAAAGGGAGGCTACACCCTGACAGGACATTGCTGTGATCAACAAAAAAAAATGCCCTCACCCTGTCATAACAAATGCACCAAAAAGAAGGGAGATAAAAGGATGGAGTGGCTACTGCAGCAGTGATCATTCAAACAATAGTTACGGTAAGTTTACTAACACAACTGTACTGTGTTCATCATATTGATGACTGCTACAGCAATGTAAGCTATATGGGTAGTTTATCGTAGCTTACAGCAACTAAGAATGGAAGGGGAAGAGTCCAGGTGGCCATGGAGAATGGTTTTATCAAAGCCTGACATAGACGTGGAGAAGGAGTCTAATGTATAGGTCTTTGTAAAAGTATGTACAGAGGACCAAGTTGCTACTGTTAGAATACTTCTAGTGTCCAACCCTTTCCAAAAAGCCATGGATGAAGCCAAGGCCCTAGTATTATGTGCCTTGACCCTGCCTGGAATAGTTTAGTTATGGTGCGAATAAGAAAAAGTAATAGCCTATGACAAACAATTTGAAATAGTCTGCTTTGACATAGGTTGTCTCTCTTATTTATTTATTTATTTTTACCTTCACAAGAAAGGCACAAGTGATTGGAAGTTCTGGAAGATTTTTTTCATCAAGACAGTACCCGAGTTGCCTGTGGATATCCATGGTATGAAATATTCTTTCTCCCTCATTTTGGGGTATGGAGAAGAACACGGGGAGATGGATAGTTTGATCTAAAGTAAACTTGGATACCACTTCAGGCATAAGAGAAGGATTGGTTTTGAAAGAAATCCTATCTCTGTGAAAAATGAGGTAAGGTTGACCCACCATAAAAGCATGCAACTCAGATTCTTGCAGATGTCAGAGCAGTCAGTAAAACTGTTTTCCATGTTAAGAACCTCAAGTCAGCTAGATGAACTGCTTCAAATGGGGCAAGTGTTACTTTAACTCAAAAGTATGATCTGAAGGTGAAGCCACCAGTTTTATTGGAGGTCTCTTATGCAATGCCCCTCTCAAAAACATTTTGACATGAGACTGTCAAGAGGAAGATGCATGGGCAGACATGGTGAAACCGTTTAAAAATGAACCTTGATGGGGGAATAAGACAGGCCATAGGAAAGTCACAAATACTGGGAAACCAGAAAAACACCAACCCTGAATGGGTGCTGTTTATGTTGGTGGCACCAGCTTGAAAACCTTTCCACTTGCTTCTATATGATTCTCTATTAGCAGGCTTTTTTGCCTCCATTAGCACCTGCTGCACATCTTCAACAAATAGGGGCAATACCTTTTAGACAACTATCATCCAGGCAGTCAGTAGAAGTTGTGTGTAATCTGGGTGCAACAAACATCTCTGTTCTTGTGGTAGTAGAACCAGTCTGTGAAGGAGTTTGTGGTAACTGTCCCTAGCCAGTTCCAAAAGAAGGGAGAACCACTGTTGCCTGTGCCAGAAAGGAGTCACCACAATGAACTTGGGAGAATCATTCTGAATTTTCAGAAGTATCCTGGGTATCAGTGGAAAGGGTAGAAAAGCATACAGGAACATTCCTTACCTAGGAAAAGAAAAGACAGCTGCCTTCCAGGCCTTTTTGCTTGATGTCCTGGCACTGGTCTAATTGAAGAGCTCCCCACATATGGATCAAATTTTGGAAGATTCCCTGATCTAGTTTCCATTCATGAGGATTTGACCTGGTCCTGCTCAGATTGTCTGCAGGATGTCTGAAGAGTGAGATTGTGCTGTAAAGTCAAATATCACTTGCTAGCATGGCTAGTCTGCATAGTGGGTAAGATCTGGTTCCCCTTGCTTGTTTATGTACCACATAACTGTGGTATTGTCTGTAACAACTTGAAGTGGTCTTGTGGACCAGAAGTGATTCATACAGTTCAGTGTTTTGATAAGGGCAAGTATCTATTTTCTATTTATGTGCTTGTGTCTGTGTTTCTTGTGCCAAATACCTTGAATTTCTATCTGTTTTGACACTGCTCCCCAGGCAAAGTCGGTGGTGCGTGTGGTGACTGACTGCTAAGGAGCAGGAAGGGAGAGGGGGTGACCTGGACTCAAGGATATTTGAATTCTTCACCAAGTGATTTCTCTTCTCACAAATCCCACAAATGGAATCTGAAAAGATAATTTGTGTTGATGCTGGGATCAAAGAGATTTCCGGTCCCATTGTAGCTTTCTTGTGTGAAGTCTTGCAAGAGTTATCATAAGTATCATAGGTGCCATGAGACCAAAATCATGAGGTATTCCTCACAGTGATCAAAGTCTGAGTGGAAACCCCCTAAAATACCTTAATATAGATCTATTTTTTTTCCTGTGGAAAAAAGCTCTTTGTACTGAGATGTCTAGCACATACTCCAGGAACAAAGTCCTGCTTGATGAAAACAAAAGAGACTTTTGGAATCCCAAAATGAACAGGAGACCTCTCACCCAAGTGAGAGATTCCTGTCACTTTGAAAAAGACTTTGCAACGATACACAAGTCATCTAAATATGGAAAATGTGGATGCCCTGTAGTCTGCAATTGGCTATCACGGAGTTAGACATTTTTGTGAACACTTTTGAAGCAGTGGATCGCCCTAAGGGTAAGGCAAGAGAATGTATAATGCGATCCATGCACGTAAAACCTTCAGGTGCTTCTGATGTCTGGATAAATATGATGATAATCATCTTTTAAATATAAGGTTACCTGAAAACAAATGAGGAAGAATGGACAACTGGTTGTGAAGTGAAAGCATTTTGAACTTGGGCACTTTAGGAAAGAAAGTTCCGGAACTTGTCCCCAGGCATTGTCTTTCTGTGGCACCAAAAACATTATTGAATAAAAACCTTTTCCCAACTTTAAAGTGGAACTGTTTCTATTGTTCCCCCTGAGATAGCATGTGCTGTAGGCTAGAAGGGAACAGAGGGTCTGGTCTGGTAGATGCTGAATAATTCCCTGGAAAGGAGGAATTTCTTCCCACTGCCATATGTAATCCAGCTAGATCAAGTTTCAGAACCCATTTGTCTGAAACAGTCTGTTCACAAAGAGAGAACTAGAAGTACAGACTTTCTGGAAGGGATTAACAGGGTGCAGGGAGGGGCAGGTCCTTTTTATAGTAATTCTGACTTATTTGACTGTCCTTTGTTTCAGGGGTTTCTTACTTTCTTTTTGGAATCACACTGCTATTGTGTTTTTCAGACATCTGCTTACTAGCATTTTGCTGAGACTTCATTTTACTTCTTGTATGACTGGATGAGGAAGCAGAAAATCCAATGGAAAATTTCAAGAAAGAGGCCTGAAAGTCTGAGAGATTTCCTGTCTCAGGTTACCTGAGATACAGAAGCATACATTTTCCCCCAAACTTATCCATAGGTTCATAGGTTTGCACTAGGCTATCGGCCCTAGGGCCTATACAAGCCTAGCCATAACAATTCCCTGGCTATTTCTTCCCACACTATTTACTTCCCTGGACCCCTGTCTAGCAGAGCGACTGACGTGATCCCTGGGGTGAATTTCCTTTCTCCCATCCAATCATCAAGGTTCCAACCCTGCACCTTGTGTTTGTAAGGCAAACACCTTAACCATTAGGCCACCCTCCCAATATAGTCCCTTATCACCCTTGTCAGAAGGGGAAGGATTAGAATCAGCAAAATGCTTAGCAGCTGCAGGATTAACTGAAGCTGTAGCTGCTGGGTCAAGTCTGGGATGAGTGTATACAAATTTGAATGACTGAGAAGCTTAGTACATATGTACTTTCTTAGGTGCAGCAGGCTGACTGCTTTGATAAACACATCTTCCAATGCTGACAACAATGGGGTGATGGTATGAGGTTCTGGGATTATTCCTGTTGTAACAGCACATAGTATTTTCTGGTTACTGAGAAACCTCAGTACTATCCAAACTGAAAACACTGTCACATTCTGGAAATAGCCTCAGAAAAAGAGATTCCTTAACAGAAATTCAGATAACATGCTTTCCTCTGAGTCTAAATTAGAAATCTGAGGAGAAAAAATGTATCTGTCCTATTACATTTCTCTCCAGATTCAGTTTCTTGAATCTCTTCAGGAAAAGAGGAACCCCTTTTTGTTTTATGAGATGCCATGCAATAAGACTAGTCAGTTCAAGACACTGACCTAATAAACTACTCCTGAAATTATGATGCACACCTCAGTTTGTAATGATATCTCTGACTTGGAAACTGAATACAAAGACTTGCATCAATGCTATGCAGAAGCCTTCCTTGGAGAAAATAAGGGGCGTTGGTATGTATTGGTATTGTATTGGCATACAAATGAATGAGAGCTTTTATATTCAGCAATCCAAGAAGTCAAGCTTTTTGTGTAGTTTAGTGGACATGACTGCAGAGTTTACTTCACACTAGTTAAAAAATTACTAGAAAGTAAGGTGCATGTGGGAGGGAAATTTATTACCTTCCACAATCAGATGCTTTGTCATGCACTTGACTTAATCATATTGTGAAAACCCATGTATAAAACCATGCTTAAGTTAAATTTTAAAAGATCATGTGACAATAAAATAGATAACCATTGGTCAGAAAAGCAAATTATGTGAGACATTTCAAAAACAATTTATTGTTCTTCTTATATTTAGACACATACGTCTGTAAAACACATTTAAAATTGAAAACATCATTTATACCTGGAAAAATAGGCCTCTAACTTTGCCAAGTAAATTAAAGTAAAGTGTGTGCCCCCCACACCCCCCTACTTTAATATTCTCCCTCAGAGACCGCACTACAATGGGGAAAAGGGAATTTTCCCTTATCCGCACTGCAGTATGGCCTCAGCAACAGGCATACTACGCGAAAGTGCTTCTTCAGTGAAAAGCACTTTCGCGTAAGTATGCTCACCCTTAATGGATGCGGATGTTTGATCCTTCGATCAAATGTCCTAGATTCACATATATATATATATATATATATATATATATATATATTTCATATTATTCCTGCTGTAATCCACTATTAGCCTACTAATTCTAATAGCTTGTCTTATCTTTTAATTATATTTGTCTTCTTCATCCAATAAAGATGCATGCTGCTACAAGATAAATAAATGTTCTTCATCACTTTTTTTGTATGGTAGAACTGAGCCCTGTTTTTATAATTACTACATTTAGGGAAAAACTTTTTATAGATTCATAGGTTTATAGGATGATACTAGGCTATTGACTCGGAGGCCCTTATAAGCCTAGCCAAGCATTTCTCCCATGTTCCCACAAAGTCAGCACCTGTTTCCCCTGTCCAGCATGGACACAGGTGGGATCCCAGGGGTGTATTTTCTGTTTCCCATCCAGTCATCCAGGTTCCTCTTAAAAAGGACTAGAGAGGTACTCTGCTTAACATGGAGATGGAGTCTATTCCACAGATGGGGGAGTCTCTGGGACACAAATCTATCCCACCAACAAGTTCTGTTAATGTCACAGACCAGGTTTAGGCCTTGCGTGTGGGTTGCCCAAGTGGATTTTGACTTATGGATATGCAGCAACTCCATCAAGGCTGGGTCTGAGATGGCCGTGTACGCCAGACACAGGTCACAGTCTGTACTAGACTGAGTAGAGGGACAGAGTTTTTAAACTATCTGTATAGGACAGATGTTTGAGAACCAAGATTCTTCTGGTCAGGAATCTCTGTGGTCCCTCCAGCTGCTGCATGTATTTGGCAAGGTACATGCCAAAGGGGGCATTGTACTCAATAATGGATCTGATAAGGGAGGAGTACAGGGATGTTATGACCTGCTTGTTCCTGGATGAAATACCCTTACTTATGAGGTGGGCCATGTAGAGAGCCTTCCATACAGTGGAGGCAACATGGTGGTCAAAAGTCAGGTTGCTATCAGCCTGGATGCCCAAGTCCCTCACTACTGATTGCATGCTTAGTATATTGTTATTAATGTGATAATTAGTGGGGATGCCATTTTCCCCAAAGGGGATAATGATGCATTTCTTGGCATTCAGTTTGAGGCCATGCGTCTGGCACCAGTCATTAGTTTGGGTAAGGCCCTCTTGGAGGATGTTCACATCACTAGGCAAATTTAAGACAGTGCCCTGCTTGCAGTCATCTGCAAATGTGTCAGCCACAGACCACTGGTTTTGGCTTGCACCTCAGAAAAGTATATCCCAAACAAATCCCAAATCAAATTTAGCAATAAATCTCAAATATTTTTTTGCATTCGTTATGATCTGATAAAAGGTACTCAGAATTTCCATATCATTGTACCGTATTAAAAATATATCATATATATATAAATATATAACATAAAATGTTAATAAAATCTGATGTTCTTCTAAAATATTAGAAAAATTTTTAGACCAAATTAAATGTGGTGCTTTCATAACTAAAACTTTTTAAATTTCAAAGTACGGTTGACCAATTTGGAAGAAACACTTTCTATAACAACATCAAATATAATGTTAGTTTATAATGAACACACTTCTATAGTAATTAAAATGTCTGTTAGAATAACATCTACTTTCTTGAGTTTATTAATAATAGGATCAAAGGAATCTTTAATGCAAGAAAACACTTTCCTGCATCACTTCCTTAATAATAATCTCAACAAAATTTTGTTCATTATAGACCAATATTTGCATGCAAAGTGTCATTGTGTGGGGTTTACATGTTACATGTCAGTAGGTGGGATTTGCATGTTAAATGTCAGTGGATGCTGTTCAACTGAAGAAAGGACTATGCAGTATTCTCATGTGCCCAATGTTTCCTTGTGATTTCCTACATTAGCACTTCTGGGTTCTATGTTAGGGGTACTGTGGTGTTTGGACTGGGGCTGTGTGAGAGAATGCTGCAGTTGCCTTTTGCTAATAAATCAGCATTGCTAGATTACCAGTAAATTACATTACAGTGCTGTATTATGTGTTGCCTCAGTTTTATACCTTTAGGTCTGTAGTATGCTGAGTTTTTAAATGCCATATGGATGGATGTTTTTAGGTTCATAGGTAGGTAGGTAATAGGCTATCTGCCCGAAGGCATTTATAAACCTAGCCGGAATGTGCTGGCTTTCGCTGCCCCTTAGATTAGTTCCCTGTGCCTCTGTCCAGCAGATCCATTGAAGTGATTCCCAGGGTAAACTTTCTGTTTCCCATCCACTCGTCAAGGTTTCTCTTGAAGAGGGGTAGCGAGGAGCTCTGCCTAATGTAGATTGGAATTTTGTTCCAGAGCATGGGAAGTCTCTGGGACAGGAATCTGTCCCCCCAGCATGTCCTATTTATTGTTGTGATGAGGTTTAGATCCCTAGAGCGTGTAGTTCGAGGGGATATGGTTTTTCTTTAGGTGGAGCATGTCTATCAATTCTGGGTTGGACATGGCCTTGTATGTCAGGCAGGGATCACCTCTGAGTAGGCGGTATGCAAATTAGTACAGCTGGAATTTCTTCAGTCGAGCTGCATAGGGCATCTGTTTGAGGCCAGTGGTCCTCTTGGTGAAGTACTTCTGTGATCTTTCCAGCTGTTGCAGGTGTCTTGTAAGGTACATTCCAAATGGGGCATTGTACTCTATGATGGGTCTGATGAGTGATGCATAGAGGGGCAGAATGACCTCTTTTGATGTGGATGCAAACCCTTTTGTGATTAGGTGGGCCACATAGAAGGATTTTCTAACTACTTTGGCAATGTGATTATCAAAGGAGAGGTTACTATCTACTTGGGTCCCCAGATCCCTTATTACATCTTCCATATTTAGGGGGCTACCATCTATGTGGTAGTTTGTGGGTACTTTGTTTTTTCCAAAAGGGATGACTATGCACTTTTTGGCATTTAGCTTGAGGCCATGGTTTTGACACCAGGTATCTGTCTCAGTGAGACCCTTTTGGAGGATGTCTGTTTCTGCTGGAGAGTCAATTATAGCCCCTAGTTTGTAGTGGTCTGCAAACTTGGTCAGCCATAGTCCTTCTGTGCTTGCCTGTACCCCTGAGAAGTATATGCCGAACAGGAGGGGTCCTAAGACTGAGCCCTGGGGAATGCCACTTGTAACCGTTTTAGAGTCAGACCTACTCCCGCAACTCTTACCATGTGGGTTCTGTCTGTGAGCCAGTTGGCAACACATCTCATGATGTAGGGGTTTATGTTCAGGCTGGTGAGCTTGTCTATAATACCTGAATGGGGAAAAGTGTCGAAGGCCTTTGCAAGGTCTAGGTAGGCTGTGTGGGCCACCTTTCCCTCATCTATAGTCTTGGTAACTGTCTCAAAGAAGTCCACCAGGTTTAGGAGGCATGATCTGGTAGGGTCCAGTGTTTGGAGGTTCCCAATGTCTCTGTTTATGAGATCCATGATGATGCGCTCCATAGCCTTGCAGACCAAGCTAGTCAGGCTTATAGGGCGATAGTTCCCAGAGTCTGTTGTGGCTCCACCTTTGTGGAGTGGAATTACCGTTGCTGTGCGCCACTCTATGGGCATGTAGCCTGTGCAGAGGCTGAGTTTGAACAGTGTGTTTAGGTGAGGGGTTAGTTCATCTTTGAGCTCATATAGGACGCAGCTTGGGACACCGTCCAGTCCCACTGATGCCGTGTTTTTGGCTTTGGAGAGGGCTGTTTTAACCTGAGTGTCTGTG
This sequence comes from Protopterus annectens, assembly GCF_019279795.1. NCBI lineage: Eukaryota > Metazoa > Chordata > Ceratodontiformes > Protopteridae > Protopterus > Protopterus annectens. Next base: position 480,655,061 of record NC_056746.1, read on the forward strand.
ATTTCAGGGGCACTACATTCTTCTGGTATGGTTATGGGCCCTTTTGGGGGTGAGAGGGGGGTGAAGTTTGCACTGAGCCTGTCTGCCAGGATGTTGGTGATATCGATCGGTTCAGTGTATTTTGTGCCATTCTGCACTAACTCTGAGCAGATCTGAGAATTGCCACTTAGATTCTTGACATAGCTAAAGAATGCGTTGTAGTTATCTTTGGAGTCCTTGGCAATTTTTCTTTCGAAGCTAGCCTTGGATGATTTTATGAGGGATCATAGTTTCTTGCTGATACTGATCAGGGATGGCTTCCCTTCTTGGGATTTTACTCTTTTCTGTACTAGTTTCCTCCTTCTATTGTAAGCCATCTCTAGCGAAGCAGCGTGGCTTGTCGAGCATGTCATCCCAGGCTGACAGACACTGGATCCCCTTTGAATGACACCAGAAGCCTAGCCAGTTGTTGAAATTGATAATTTTTTCTTTATACCGTGGTATCATTTTTGTTGAGGGCAGTATGCTACTCAGGGTCAGGGTCATACCGGCCTGGGCTACGTGATCAGAGAGGTCTTCCATGTCTATTTTCATGTAGTCCAGGGAGGTACGGCTCAGGTCATTCACACCAACATGGACAGTGACAGAGTCATATTTGTACTTGTTCTGGAGTGACCTGAGTGCTTGTGTTATGTGGGGGATCCTGGCACCCAACAGGCAGCTAACAGTAACCTTCTCCTTGTTCAGCCTAGTGAGTGGGACATCAGTGTGCCTGAGTATAGAGTCACCTATTACTAGTGTGTTGGGCATGTTATTTTGCCTTAAGGGCTGTAATTGCATGGCACACTGGTTTTGTGAAGTATGTGTTTCATGGTTTGTGTTGGGGGGGGTGGAGATTGCTTTGATGTCTGCTTTGGAGGTCTCTGTTGATTTTGCACATTTTTATTTAGAGCCTCCGAGTATGTTTTCGTGTATTTATGTATGTGTTTTGCCGGTGCTGGTTTCATAGGTCTATGTGAGACTGGTGGTGTGATGCAAGTAATTCCCTTCTCCTCTTGACTGTCTGGTCCAGTCTTGGGTTGAGAGAGCTTAGCCTCCAGTTTGACTGTATAATTGCATCTCTCGTATGTATTAGTGTTTGGTGGTAGGAGGAGAGGGTTGTCTGTGTACATGAGGCAGTTGTAACATTGCCTCAAAATGTCCAGATTTACCAGTTAGACTGGAGAGTACACATGAAACTGCCCTTTGGACATGCCTGGATAGGTACTGTGAACTGTTTTACTGATTGGTTGGTAAGGTCGAATAGAGAGCCTTGTCCTTCTCTACAGTATAGGGGGTGTCTAGTGCTAAGGTTTATTAGTGCTTGCTATGCGTTTTGAGCAAGTGCCAGGCAGAGAAGTGAATGGTTTGAGTGCTTAAGTTGAAAGTTTGTCTAGTTCCAAAGGAAAATTTGAAGAATAGACTTTGTAGAGCTGGGAATAGTTGTACCCTAGCTAACCGTCGCTGCCCGACACGCAAAACCACGCAAATGCGGGTTTTATAGCAGGGAAATGAAAGAGAGAGAAATTAGCCCAAAATAGCCAACAAACTACTAATTTCTGGGCTGAAACCACTCCTCCAGGGACAGATAAGCTGCTCAAAGCTCCCCTCTCTCATAGGTGAACAGAGAAACTTTCTTCCATCCAAGTAAGGTATGGGCAAACACAGAAACTTGTAACACAGCCCTGAATTCAGCACTAACCTGAAAACTGGACTATACTAGCTTAGAAATGTGGGAAAACAAGTATTTTTTTTTCAGAAAATAAAGCAGATACAATAAAAAAAAAACACTTTAAATGCACAGAAATGGCTATCACACTTGTACCCAAATATTGCAGTTCACATCCATACTACTTTCCTGCACTTGCATTTTGCTTACAGGTTGAGCAGGTGTGATAACACCTTGTAGCTGTCACTTCAGATTCATTCTTTCAAGGATAACTTCATTCCTTCCAGTTCTTCTTTCCTTGCTAACTTGCTGCCTTTTCCAAAATATTCCTCTCTCAAGAATACATACGCTCCTGAAATATAAGATGAGGGGAAACTGCCATAGTGGAAGACATACTAAATGAAACTCGGTCCCTACATTTCATGAATAAGCAAACAATATTCCCAGATTATGCAAGGAACTTAATCAAAATTAATGCTGATGTGTTTACTGGATCCATTTGTAAATGTTGAAGCATCTAAGCATGTATCACATTTGCTACAGACAGCTTGACTACAAAAAATACAGCATATGCAGTCAAGCATGTCAAATTGTGAGCAAATGAAGCAACATGAAAAGCCCTAAGAAAGCATCTTTATAGGGAGGATAAAACCCATGTACCCAAATGTCTCCTTACTTTATTATTTCATTCCAATGTCACTGCACCTCAGAAAAACAGCAATTGTTAAAAAGCACTAACAGCCCTGCTTTGTTTTTTTTTTTTTTTTTTTTCTCCAGAAGGCTGCAAATTTGATTAAAGTACTCAAAATAAATCAAACTGTGAATTTTCAGATCTCATCATAGTGTGACAGGAGCAGACCACAACTGACAACTTGAGCTATTGTGTGCCAGTAACTGTATTACAATCAGTTGCTCCTTGAGAAACCAACAACATATTTGCCACATATATGTCACATCACGCTATTTCAGTCTCTCCTGCTCTGTAGGGACATTCATGCAAACCCTAGTCTGTACTCTTCATTTACATGATTTATGAGTCTATGAATTACATACATGCCACTCACTTTGGTCTAAAGCTCCTGCACCAATGCTAGATGCATATTCACAGCATTACTTAACATTGTGCAATATGTAAATAGACTGAACAGCTCTTTGTCCTTGTTTCAAACTATCTTCCTGTTTTTTTTTTTATTTTTTTTTGCATCCACGAAACAAGGTCAAAAGCACAAAATTATAGATGATAACATCACATTATCAGGCTACACTATCACCAGATTGCTTACAGAAATTGAGCTGGAGGTGTTGCCATACTAATTAGAAATCTTCATAAGCAACCTGGAACCTTTTCAGTGTCCTTGTATTAATGGAAGTAGTGCTTAGTTATAATGTCAATCGTGGAGTCAATAACACTGTGAAGACTGTGTGTGTCAGTGCATAACTCTGGAATATATAAGTAATATTGTAGAAAATTCCTCACAATGTCTTTTCATGAGCTACTATTTATTTATTTACTGATTTACTTATTTATCTTTTGTTAATCAGGTTAGTCCCACTAGGCTAGTAGCCCCTTTTCAAAGGAGACCTGAAGTGGTATTTATACTACCAGGGAAAATTTGTCCAGGGCATTAGGGAACTTCCCCTACTCATCATTGTTGCGAGAGGGACTCATTTTACAGGAGCATTTCTTATTTCCATTCCAGGTGCAATGGGCTGGAGAAATAGGGAGGCAGATGGAGAAAGAATGCAATGATGGAGTGGTTAGAGAAATGGAGGAGAGAACAAATATCAAGACCGGAGAATGTGTGCAAGATTCTGAGGAGACATTTCAAATAAATTTGTTTGATGGAGATAAGTCAGCAAATAATGGATGTATAATTAAAACCCTCCAGATGGGAGGGTTGTGAGATGATTTACTTAAAGAAGTAGTGGTACAGAGTGAGCCAGAAAATGAAGGAGATGTTTTCTGGGTGGACATTATGGGGAAAATACAAACAAAGGATGCAGAAATAATCCCGAAGAATCGTGGTAAGATAGAAAAGAAAACATATGCAGACAAAGTAAAAGAAGGCAAAAGTGGAGTTGCAGAAAAAATGTAGAAGAAAAAGAAAAATGGAAGTACATGGTAAGGATTCAAAGTAATGAAGACAAAGAAATGGACAGGTATAAAGTGTGGGACAATTTAATAACTCCGGGTGTAAAATCACATGAGGTAAGAGCATCTGTTCTTATTAACAGAGATACATTTTTTCAACAGGCAATTTTCTTGGAGAATATTGAAAAAAGAAAGATTGTAACTCATGGAAACTTTATGTTATAAAAGCATTTACAGGGAAACAAAAAAAAAATCATGTAAAATTTCAAACAGAGGTAGAAAGAGAAACTTTGAAGGGGCATTTGAAAACTTTATGTAAAGAGGTATTGGACATTGCAAAGATTTATCAGAAAAGGGGGTTATGGCCTGATGGCTAGGATTGTACTGTTGTGTTAAAAACAGAATGAGAAAAAATGATACATATACTAAGCATGATAAATCTGGAAGAGAACATGGGTATCATAAAATACTGATGACTACCCAAAACATGTTTTTCTGCAGAAATGAAGGATATGTGAGAAGTAACTGTGACAAAAGAAAATGTTCTATTTGTGGGAAAATAGGACATGATGGAAAAAAAAGTAAATTGAAATGTTATAAATGTAGCAAAATTGGAAAGTTACGGATGGATTGCAAAAATGAAAAAAACATGAAAAAGAAAGACAAGAAAATGAACAGAGAAGAAATTTATTTTAGAAGTAGTAAAAATAGATGAACAATTAGATGAGAAAAAAAATAATGAAAAGGATGTAGAATAGCTGTATTCTGTAGAAGTAAAGACAAAGGTAACTTTAGCAAAAATGGGAATATTAACCATTGTAGATTTAAAATGGAATGAACATGTGTATAGAACTGTAACATAATTTGCTTATGCTAATAATTATAAAGAAAGAGTAAGCTTATTTCATCAGATTTTAGACTATGCAGTAATAAATATGAATATTATAACAACAGGAGATTTTCATTGGGATTTAAGAGACAACCATATAAGGAAAGGAAATGATATAAGAAAAATATTAGAAGTTATAAGATGTGGTATGTTAAAACTTTGGGATAAAAATTTATGGACTTACAAAAGGGGTATGTATGGAACTGAAATAGATTATTTTATTCTATCAGAAGGTTTAGTTATAGGAGAAGGGGAAGCAGCTGAAACAGGAAAAGAAGGAATGTATAAAATAGGAAAAGAATAAAAAGGATAAATAAGAAAGCATGGAATGAAGAAGGAAAGAGACTAGTAACACAGTTATGGAAAGATCATATTTCTGAGAGAACATTTTATAAAACTTAGTTTGAATGGTGGATAATATTTAAGGAAAAATATAAAAAACTGTTTCTTTTTTACAGTGGCAATATGATGTGAGAAAAGTAGAGAAAGAAAATATAAAAGAACGTATAACAATGCGTTGGAAGATTTAGAACAAAATGATAGAAAGTACTTTGACAAAGAAAAATAATTGTATGAAATAAATAAAATACAAGAATTGTTATATAAGCAAAGATATTTTACAAGGAAAAAGAAAAGAAGTATTAGTCAAGAAAGATGGTAGTGTAATGAAAGAAAATAAAAATGTAACAGGAGAAAAAAGAAAGGAATCAGGAAAATATTGTGAATAGTGTAGTACAATATGTACAAGAAATCTTTAAAGAAAAAATAAGGTAGTGAAAAAATTAGGAAAGTAAAAAAGTTAACAGGAAAAAAGAATAAAGGGTTGGAAAAGGATACTTCTTTAAATGAGTTAGATAAAGTATTAGGACAAGTAAATATAGATATCCTTCCATTTCATTGTTTTTGTATTCATAACATTAGGGAACCCCTGCCTTGGACAGCCTGACATCCGGCCAGTATACCAAAACCTTGGGTTGCTTTAAGGTATGCCATACATCACATGTGTGCTCCGCATAAAGGTAACGTCAGGACATACCATCCTTGAGACTTCTTTGCCACCAGTCCAAATGCCATCTCTTGAGCATCAGTCTGAATGGCTACGTTCCATTTCTGGTTTCACTGAGCCATTGCAAATAAGTGTCCCGTTGGGTTCCTGTTTTGCTTGTCTTGTTGTTCCTTGTGGGGTTTCATGTCATCCAATAAGGGTAAATGCCAATGTGGAAGACAGATTCCCCACAAAGACTGCCACAAACAGTGTCTGTTTTCCCTTGCTGCCTCGCATGACCATACATCCTGTTCCATCTGTCAGGCGTTTGTACCAAAAACTTTGCATAGTAGACTTTCTTCTTTGGCGCTGTTCTTGAGAATCAGCTAAACAAACTTCTTGTGAAAGATGCAATGGAGGAAACTTCCTGCCCTGAGTTATAGCTGTTAGAGAAGCAGAAGGCCAAGAAGCCTAGGCTGGAATCTTCCACTGGTATGCCTTCACTGGACGTTTCTTCCAAGGTGAGTGAATGCCTGGAGGTTCACCCATCTTTGTTGTCACAGCCTTCCAGGCTTGATAAGGCAGATGTCTCATTGAAGAAAAAAAAATAAACATGTTTTTCCTATTCCTAAGAATCCACAGAGTGAATGGCAGGCCTTTACTCAGGCTTTTAGTGCTTTGATGGCACTGAAACCTCCTCAGGGTGTTCCAGCTCTCCCTTGGACCTCTACTCCCCTTAAAAGACCCAGGGAACAGGATTTCTCTGAGGAGAAGGTGGATTCTGATGAGTAATCTCCCCAAATTCCTTCTCCTTTGGAGTATGGATCAGAGGAAGAGGAATCTACCAGTCCTGATACTCCCTTTGAAGAGATTTATTTTGGGGACATAATCTCCAAGATGGTGGAGTTCTTTAAACAGGATTGTGCTCAGGTCCCTGAGATTCATAAGTGGTACTATGAGTTGCTACAGATGGAATCTCCTAAACCTTATGATGTTCCTCCTTTTATAGCCACTTTGTTGGATGCATTTTCCAATGCCTCTAAAGTTCCAGATTCTCAGCCATCTTCTCCCAAAAAAACTGATAGGTTTAATAGAGTGCCCAGGGACTGTAAATTTTTGTACATGTGTCCTGCTGCTGAACTCTCAGGGGTGTTTGAAGCCTCTGACAAGCCCCTTCAGTTGCTTCTTTTGCCCAAGTTACTGCCCTCTGATAAAGACAGCAGAACCATGGCAAGGCTTGGTAAGTAGATTTACACCTTGGCTTTTAGGGGTGTTAACTACCAGACCCATTTGTCCAGATACTTGTTGGCTCTCCTATCCCAGGCCTGTCAGGTTATTTCAGATCTTCCAGACTCTGAGGGTAAAATTTCTGCTCTCTCCCTGTTAGGGACTTTCTCCCAGGTGGCTCGTCATTCCATCAGGTTATGATGCAGCAGATGCTTCTTCTAGGGCTGCTGTTTTTGGGTCAATGACGAGGAGGTATTCTTGGCTTCAGCTTCAACCTTTGCCTGATGATATCATGGCTAAGTTGATGGATGCCCCTCTAGATAATAAACACTTGTTTGGTGAAGCTGCTGTTGATTTAAGTCACTTCAGGATAAGGGAAAGGCTTAACACGAACACAAATGTGTATTTGTTTCTTTTGAGCCTAAGTTTCAGAGAAACTACTCCAATAAGCCAGCCTTTGTTCATAGGCAATCTCACCGTCTTCCTAAGGGCAAAAAGGGTGGCAAGTGAGCTCCTCCTGCTAAGGCTACTCAGACTTCAGGGCCTCAGAAGTCTTCCTTTCCAGATAAACCAGGGGCTGTCAGACTATCCTATTCTTCCCAGCCACTTTCCTCTTTCTCTTCACCTCTCTCTCTCTCTCTCTCTTCCTGTTTGGCTACAGATTACTCAAGATTCCTGGTTCTCTCCATTATTCGCCAGGGGTATTTCATGGACTGGAAATCCCTTTTTACTTTTATGGGTATTCCTCAGCCCCCTCAGGAACAACTCTCCTTTTTGTCAGAGGTGATTCAGGAGCTTTTGACTCGGGGTATTATTCAAGAGGTGCCTGTCTGCCAAAGGGGGAGGAGGTTTTACTGCAGGACTTTTCTAGTACCCAGAAAGGAGGGTACCTGGAGACCATTTCTAGACCTCCCTCATCTAAACATTTTTCTGAAAGTGTCCACTTTTCAAATGTTGTTCCTTCAGACTTTGATCCCTGTTTTGCTTCCTCAGGCTTATATGGAGTCTGGATCTCAAGGATACTTATCTCTATATTCCAGTCCATCCTCTTTTCAGGAGATTTTTGTGTTTCTCTGTTGCTTCCTGTCATTTTCAGTTCTCTGCTTTGCCCTTTACCTTTGGGACAGTAGAAAGGCCATTCACCAAATACCTCGCTCCTGTGATTGCTTTTTGCAGGCTTCAGGAGATCTGATTATTTCCCTTCTTGGATGATCACCTCTTTCAGGCATCCTCGTCAGAGATCCTGTTGTAAAATCTCCATTTTGCCATGTTACTTCTTCAGAGCCTGGGGTTTACAATAAAAGGTTTCTCTGACTCCTTCTCAGGACCATATTTTTCTGGGTTGCCTTTGCTGGTGTCCCTGCCTCCTCCTAAGGCCTTGACCCTCATCTCCTTCTTTCAAACTGTTCTTCCTTCGCCTTCCATTATAGCCAGGGAGTTTCTGAGAGCTCTGGATTTCATGGCATCAACCATCCCTATGCTCCATCTGGCCAAACCTCACATAAAGAAATTTCAGTGGCTCCTGAAGTCAGTTTGGCTTCAGCATGCTCAGCGCCTAGAATTTGTAGTTCCTCTCCTTCCTTGTCTCAAGAAGGACCTCCACTGATGGATCCAACAGTTGTCCTTAAATCCAAAGCTCCCTTTTCATCCCCATCTTCCTTCTCAGGAGCTGTTCATAGATACATCAGACTTGGGATGGGGAGCAGCTTTTGCCTCCCTAAAGGTGCAGGAGGTTTGGTCTCCTCTTATGCAGAAGTGCACCACAATGTCAAACAGGTGAGAGCCTTTCTGATAGCTGTTCAGGCTTTTCATCCTTTTTTCTCCCCGGGACCTCTCAGTGTGTTTACAGACAGCACTACAGTGATGTGGTATGTAAACAAACAGGGGGAGGAGGGCATCAAGATCTTTTCTTTTTTGCTGGTTGGCACTCCTGGTATGGGATATTGCTGTCCAGCATCAAATGACTCTTCAGACAGTTTATATTCCCTCAGGACAAAACATTGTGGCAGACACTCTTAAGTGGGTCCTTAACTGATTCCCAGGAATGGATATTTCACAGGGATGTGTTTCTGAACATTGTCTACCAGTCTAGTACCTTCAAATAGATTTTTTTGCCTCCCCTCTGAAAAGATAACTTCCTCTTTTTTCTGCCAGGGTCCCATGCTCCCTGGTGTGTAAGGTAGACACCTTCTTTTTTTCTTGGAAGGGGATGTCTCTTTATGCTTTCCCTCCCCTTCTCCTCATACCAAAAGTCCTGTTCAAAATTCAACAAGATGGCCCCAAAATCTTGTTGGTGACTCCCTTTTGGCTGAGACAACATTGTTTCTCACTTCTTCTGCATTTAGCCAAGGGCAATCATCACAAGTTACCTCACAGGGTGGACCTACTCACACAGGACAAGGGATCTTTCATCCAACTCCAATTCTCCACTCTTCAACTGACTCTGTGGTTGATAGGATTTTAATTCCACATAGACACCTTTTTTCCTAAGGATATGCTTATGGTCCTGTAGGAGACCAGGAAACCCAATACTAGGAAATCCTACTTATCTGAATGGAAGAGGTTTTTTTGTTTGGTGTCTTTTTGTAACCTGGAGCTACTTTCTGTGGAAGCTCCATTGGTTCTCTCTTATTTGTGTGAATTGCTCAATTCTGGGTTGACTTATTCTTCTGTTAAGGCTCACTTATTAGCTATCTCTGCTTGCCTTCCTTTGTTTCCTCCTTTAGCTCCTAGATTTGAAGCTAAACAATTCCTTAAAGGCATGCTTCATAGTAGACCTCCAAGGAAGCCTGTTCCTCCTCCCTGGGATCTTAATTTTGTTTTTGAAAAATTGACTCGGGCTCCTTTTGATCCTGCAGCTTCAGCCTCCTTGCAGCATTCATCTTGGAAGACTACACTTTTGTTATCCCTTACTTCTGCCAGATGGGTGTATGAGCTTCAACCCCTTATGGCTTGTCCTCCTTTTATGGTCTTTGATAAGGACAGGGTGTCCTTGTGTACTAATCCTTTTATGCCCAAGGTGGTGAATGAGTTGTCCCTTAATCAGTCTGTTCATCTGCCTGCTTTTTTTCCCCTCTCCGTAATCTGCCAGTGAGAAGGTGCTGCACATATTGGATGTACATAGACAACTCAGATTTTATTTGGATAAGACAAAGACTATTAGGAAATCTGATCAACTTGTTGTTGCCTTTCATCCCAGGTCTTTGGGATTAGTTGTATCCAAGCAGACTATTTCTTCTTGGATTTCAAAAGCTATTTATTTTTGTTATTATTTTCATGGTAAGAGCCTTCCTTACTCTTTAAAGGCTCATTCTACTAGAACTGTTTCTTCTTCTGGTGCTTTTCCAAAGGTTTGGATACTTACTCTATTCTTGAAGTAGCTACATACTTTTACCAAACACTACAATTTGGATGGAATTTCCAGAGCTAGAGCTGGTTTTGCTAGGGCCATCTTTCATGGCTTCCTAGAGTGCTCTGCAGGTCATTCCTTTCTTCCTATGCTTTGGCACTCTCCCAGATGTTATAAATACTGCAAAAGTGAAGAGAAGGATATATACCGTTATGGTAAGATTTTACACAACTGTACTATTCAGCTGTAGGACCAGGTGGAATAGGGTATGAAATGTATAGAAATTTAAGGAATTGGCAAAAAATATTTTTTAAAGATTTTGAATGAATGATTAAATGAAGGTTTTATGTATCAAGAATTGCATAGTGAAATACTTAAATTCATATGTTAGGAAGAAGACAACTAAAAACTGGAGGCTGATAGTATTGAATAACAATGATTATAAGATCTTTATGAAAATAATACAGAAGAGATTTGAAAATAAACTGGAAAATATTATGGAAATCGTATATATAGTATAAAAGGGAAGGGTTGTCAAGAATTATTAATGATATTGAAATTGTGGATGATGTTATTAATAGAAAAGAAGAAGCAAAAATAATGACAGGAGACCTTAAGAAGGCATTTGATATAACTGGGCATGAAATCTTATGGGTAATAATGAAAAAATATAAGTGAGAAAGTTAGGAAACTGTATATGACAGTTTATAGTAATAATAAAGTAAACATACTTGTAAATGGCTGGTTTAGCCAAGAGGTACATATGAAGAGTGGTGTAAGACAGGGTTGTCCATTGAATTGTATACTCTTTGCATTAGTTATCAATGTGATAGTATGTGAAATAAATTACAAAATGAAGGAGGTGGGGTATATAACACCTGAAGGGTTAAGAATTCCAGTCCTGTTAACATATGCAGATGACATTATAGTAATTGTAAAAAATAAACAAAATTTGGATAAAGAAAGTAATAATTTGCACAAACGAGTGCCTAGATTTGATAGGGGTGGCTTTAAATAAAGAGAAAAGTAAATACTTAGGTGATGTAGTAAAGATAGGAGGTATATATTTTACAATTAATTAAATTTCTGTGTTAGCTATACAATTTGAGAATAAAGATATAAGTGTAATTCAATGGGAAGACAATAGAAGAAATAAAACAAAGCTGTCTTTTCTTGAAAACATATAAATTATCATTTGGAAAAAAGGCTTATTTGATAAATTCAGTGCTGATGGGAAAAATAGCATGCTTAGCAAATGTGTTTATGTTACCAATAGTATTTGAAAAGGAATTATTGCAACTCATTTTTTTATTTATATGGAGTTCTGGTTTAAAATGAGGGAGGTTGTATTTAAAAAGAGAAAATGGAGGTTCAGTGTTAATTAACCTACTTGTATATGTTGCTTTGTTAAATTTGTACAGTGTGTTAAAGGGGTTAAATGATAAAGATGACAGATTTGTAGTAAAACTGTATAAATATAAGTATGATACATTTTCGGGTGTGGTAAAAAAGAGTAAAATAAAAAGAGTGTATAAATGATGAAGAAAAATGTTTTTTGTGGAAAATAAAAAATTATGATATAGAAAAAGATAGAAAAGTATGGTATGTAATGATAAAACATTATTATGTAAAAGCATGGGAAAATCTAACAGATGAAAAAAATTAAAACCATAAAAATAAGAGGCAAATGGTGTAATCAGCAAGTAGAAGGTTATGAATTTTGTGGAGACTGGTAATAGATAAAATGCTAGTAAAAGGAAATATGCCACATAAAAAGAAAAGTGATAGAATATGTTTATATTGTCAAGAAGAAGAAACTACGGAACATATGTTTTTGAAATGTAAAAGAGTAAAACAGTTAAGGAGAAAACTAGGTAAACGTGATTTTTTTTCATAAATATAAAAAGTGGCTAAAATACACATGGATATGATTAAATATGTATATTATCGGAAGAGAAGTAAAGAATTTGTTAAAAGAATAAATAAAAAGTTATTTTATGCTATGGGTTATATGGAATGAAAGAATAAATGAAACTATGTTTAATGGTAAATAGATTTTAGCAATAATATTAAGTAAAATCAGATAGTGATTATGGAAAAAGGAATTGGGGGTCTAATAGGGATCAAAATTTAATATGATTGTAAAGAAAATTATGAATTTCAGCAAACAGATTCATAAATCTATATATCTGTACATTTGTAAATATTTGCAAATATTTTTAAATAAGATTTCTTTTATATATAAATAAAGGACCCCTGCTCTTTTCAATAGGTACCGTGGGATCCTTTCCATCCACCTGAGCTGCCACCAACTCAAAATGATTGGGCCTCAGTTTAACATCTCATACTAAAGACAGCACACTTGGGAGTGCAGCACCCCCCTTATGCTGCACTCCAGAGTGAGCAATCAATCTACCTGGTTTGGGAATAAAACCCACAGCCTTCCATGCCAATGGTGAGAGTCCTAAGGTGAAATAATGTGTGACCTGGGACACTAAGAGTGATCTTTTCTAAATGTATGCCATTAATCTATGTGACTTTGCACTGTGTCAGCATTTCCAACTAGGATTGAGCCTTCTAAATGTACTGCAAACTTGGCACATTCACTTCCATTCTGAATGTTAGGCTCACTGATATACTCAATGATTCTTCAAGTGAGCAGTTGTCTGTCTGTCTCTCCTGGGGTTGTACTACAGTTCTGCAGTATGGTGACTCAGTGGTAAGACTTCTTCTTCAGATCTTAGGTTCAATGTTGAATCCTGACCTGCAGATACTGTCTTTGTGAATTTTTTTTATCTTTTTTCTCAAGTGTGCATAAACTTTCTTTCTCTAGGCACTCCAATTTCCTCCCACCTTCAAGAAGTTTGATGGTTGATTGAATACACACTAAGCTATCGACATATATACTGCATTTAACCTTGCCCCCTTTGGATAGGATTGTGGCTGAAAAGGGGTCTGAGAAGCAGTCTTACTTACCCAGTTAACATATAAGTAAAAATAAAATCAAATTCATAGACAGCTTCCATTTGCTAAATCAAGATCCATACACATCTTCTGTTCTTTAAAAGGTAACCATTTTCATGATCATGTGATCTGATCCATTATAGCTCATGCCTCTACTGCTGAAATGGCACGTAAGTGCTTCAGCCATAATGTAACCCCTGTTGTAAAACTACTGGAACCAACGGCATGCTGTCCAGTTAAAAAAAAAAAAAAAAAAAAACTCCCATCACTTCCTGGATGATATGCAAATAAAATCAAATCTTTGGTTAGACACACTTACTTTTAAAAATGTACTAAAAAGACAATCTGGCTGACATACAACAAAATGATAAGGGATATAGAAGTAATACCATATCATTAATAAACAGTTATCCACACCTCAGTGGAACTACAGAAGACAGGAAACAGTTGATGGGCTTAACATAGTTTTAATGCAGTAAGAAAGCACAGCACATAAACAATACTCCTTGAAAATACGTTTTCGTCCTCAACTTCATCAGATGCAATTAAACTAAATTACATGCCTTAAGTACTTCAATTAAATACAAATTCACCCAATAAAAACAGTGTATCACTAAAATTAACATTTCATAGGCTTTACCCACAACATAAATAACTTCATTTACAACAACAATTCTACACTTTCAAAGTTCTTTTTAATACAATTCATAATGTAAAATAAACCCTGTAACTGCTTGAATCAGTAAATGTTAAAACAACATCTCTCCTTAAGGGTAATAAATCATAAAAATGCTTAATATATAAGTTTATAAAATTCACAAATTATTATGCATGCACCCTCTACTTGCTCAAAAACTCTCAACTTCTTCACATTTAAAATAACTATAGAATCTCACTATGCAGTACTCAACAGAATAAAATGCCACATTGTGTGCATTTTTGTAAATGTTATAATCTTGCCGCTCTCAGCTTTAAAACTGGTGCCAGGGATACACCATCGTTTAGTCCAGGAAAGCTACTGACTTCTAAAAAAATCTACCAGTAAAGTTCCTTGTATTCAATTCTGGTCTCCCACATACCACCCCTCATATCACTTGGGATCTCCTCAAGTACAAAAAACTAAACTTTCCTTTTCCACATTCTATACTGTGCCTATATAGTGCATTATTAACATTTCTATTACTTATGGCATTCAAATGTTCATATACTGTCCTTTTCAGCTTCCTCTCAGTTCTTCCTATATAGAATGTCTTGCACTCACATAAGGCAAGATATACAACCCCGCTGGTCTCACAATTACTATAGCTCCTGATAAGCAAATTAGCCTTGCTTTCATCAACTGTATGCAATATGTGCTACCCACAAATAATACTGAATGGATATCTAAAAACAATGCAATAAACACAGTGCCACCTCTTATCTTTTTACTAGCAACACTGTTGCTTAGCATCCATTTTTTTCAAGCCATTTTCCCTAGTACTATTTTCCCAGATGAAAAGAGTAGTTCTTACTATTATATAAGCAGGCATTACATTAAATGGAAACCTTAGCCTTCCCTGCCTAAATCTGTATTTATTCTAAATACTTAAAACTAGGAGCTGAATTACTTCAGCAGGATCTTCAAGGGAGAAACTATTCCTTCACAGTAAAAGCATGTTCTTATTGAGCACCTGTACAGAAAAGTGTCCTGAGTGGAAATTATTGTGTTCGACACAGAAACATCATATAGTAAGGCTTTGGTAGATACACCACTTTAAAAAGCATTTTTGAATGTTAAATAATGACTGCTTAGCCCTTAGCTGACTTACAAAAGTGTTGTTTAGTAAGTAAGATGTGCCACAGAGCTGTGCAACTGGATATACTCATGAGAAAGACAACCTGAAAACATATAAGACAATTTCTTTTAAATATGTTCAAAGTCTAGGCTCACTATATAGAAGTAATAGCAAATAACAGATCACTGTATTCCAATGGGTTGTATGCATAAATGTTTGAAAAGTAAGGTGTACAAAACAATAGTGTGACACATATTACTTCATGGTACAGAAAACTGGGAAGTAAAGGCAGAGCAGTTAAGGAAGTTAGAGGTGATGGAAAAGAAGTGCCTAAGAAAGCTGGTAGGATGCACACTGTGGGACAGAAAAAGAAATGAGGGCATCAGAGCAGAAGCCAAAGTAGTTCCATTTGGAGAGAAGGTTAAGGATAACAGATTACAGTGGTTCAGGCACATGTTCAGAAAAGCAGAGGACAAGCTACTGAAGATGATTTGGAACAGACAGGAAGTAGGCAAAAGGAAACAAGGGCATCCAGCAAAGCGATGGATGGATTGTGTAAGAAAGGACCTGAGACAGTCATGCATGATTGTTCAAGAAGGTAGGAAAGTGGAAAGGAATTGAGAGAGAGAGATGGTGAGTTGACACAACACCCTGACCCAATGTAGAAAATGGGAAAAGGGGGTTGATGATGATGATATGCAAAAATGCATGGGAAACTTGGAGCTACCTGGATTAATCATTGTCTCTCTCTGTCCTGACTGTTCTGACCAGATGCATCGCTACATACCAATCAAAAAGGAACATTATATTTTCTAGGGCAACAGTGAGCAGATCTTTTATAACAAGCCATGTTTGAGTTCCTGGTCTCGAAGGAAATGGCAGGCTAATACAAACCATGTCCCCATGCTGCCCAGTGACTAAATCTGATGTTTGATAAAGTGGCAGACTAATACAGGCCACACCTCCATGCTGTCCAGTGACTAAATCGGATGTCTGACTACAAAATACAGTTAATAAACATGCATATTTTAGAGTTATTTAAAAGTCAATACACTTACAAAAACATCATATCATTCACTTTTCCCCACAAACAGCTTTATGATTGCAATTAAGCAGTGACTATGCATTAAAAATATTTTCCAGTACCCTCATAATAAACAATACTTATGAAGCTTTTGAGTCAGCATCACAAGCACATTATAAGTTTTTTGAATTGAATATTGCATTTTTAAAATGCTTCAAGCCATTTTTCAGTTATTTTCTGACATTTTATGCAACTTTACATTGTGCAAAGCACGTCATACTTTGTGCAATCAAACAGAGTCATCTACAGTTTTATGAACGTATATCTTCAATGCCTAAGATGTTAAATATTCTTCAAAACCATTAGACTATTTCTGTGCATATATACATTTTAAATGCATAGTATTTAGAATTATTTTCTGTGGTACTCTAGACAATGATATAGTCAGGATTATTTCTAAGTGAAAATCCATTTACAGAGTAGCATCAGTTATTGTTTTGGGAGGCAAGTCAAAGTTAGCAAAGTCATCAGAGTAGGGTTTTAAAAATAACAGTGGGAAGAAGCACTACACAGATATGTATACATTTATCTTTGTACTATCCTTCATCTCTGTCTGTGGCTTTAATGTTTTCTAAATGTTACCTGTCAAAATGCTCCAGAGTCTATCAACATTTCTGTTATTGTTCATTGTCATTCTAGTTACACTTAGTATTGTGTTAGTTTCATTCACTCTATAATTAGTTCTTGTCTCCTGTCATATTCTCACTTTTCCCTGCAACATTTTGTTTAAATGACCTTTCTGCTGTAACTTTGTCATAATTTCATATCTGTTCAGTGATCTGTTCTACTGATACTTTTGCATGTCCTTGTAAAGTAGCTTAGCTTTCAAGAGTTAACTCCTATGTTTCCATCAACTGGGCACTTCCTTGGGTGTAGAAAATATTTTCTACAGTGTTACATTTTTGCTTTTCAGTTGCTTTCACATTACACTGCTTTTAATTCACTGTCTTTATTTTATTTCATAGTTTAACATTCTCTTATTGTATTCATCCCTTTCTATTTCACATTGTTCTATTTTATTAACTTGTATGTCTGACATTAATAGTGATCTTTTAAATCACACTTTTTCTCAGCTGCTACACCTAACTGTGACAACGCCTTTCTCGTTAATATCCTGAGCTACATACTTTAACTGATTGTGTTTTGATTTCTTTACCTATGCCTGAGAATATGCAGTTCCTTGCCAAGACCTTAATCTTGCACAGTATCTGTATGTAGTTTCATTTACCTCCTGCACAGTATTTCTGAATGCGTACATTTCTAACTGCACATTTTTTGTTCAAAGTGCTTAACTAACTTTTTTACATCAACAAATTTCTCATTAATTCTAACACAGCCCCATGTACTGGATAAAGGTTATCTCCTCCCATGTGTAACCACAAAGCATTTATCTGTGATCATATTTAGGGCAGTGGAAAAGTTGTTAAATCTGTTCACCTATCTCTTCCGCTGTATCACTGTTTTATGTGTCACAGTCACAATCAAATACAGGCAAGATGATTATATCTAAAATGCATTTTTTTCAATAATTTTTATTTTCATTTTTTCATTTATATAAATCACAATTATTTCCATTGACCATCGGTGAGTGTTATACATTGTAGTCATTATAGTAACATGTAGGTCATAAAACTTAACTATTTACACTATACACAAAGATGCTTTCTCAGTCACTTCTGTTGTTATAAAAACAGCACATACAATAAGGATTTCAAGTCCATAGTCTGACTGTGTGATCATCTGTATATTTCTAGGTTCCTTTGCACCCTTGTTACTTGTTACTGTGTAGTATGTATGATGTTTTATGCTAATATGATGTTAAAGGTTTGTTCTCAAATTTCTCGGGCTTTCATATTTTTGTTTCTTTTATCAATTACTATTTTATGATCTAAAAAATGTTTTATAACTATTTTGTTGAATTCCTCCCAAGATATATTTGTAGGGTCTAACCATTTGAGAGCTATGTGTAGCTTCATTAGTAAGAAAATTATTATAAGTATATTCGCTTGTTTTCCTTTTTTTTTTTTCCTTTCTTATTTGCAATGGTGATGGACAGGTTGACAGATGAGATCAGACAGGAGTCCCCGTGGACTATGATGTTTGCATATGATATTGTGATCTGTAGTGAGGGTAGGGACCAGGTTGAGGAGACCCTGGAGAGGTGGAGATATGCTCTAGAGAGGAGAGGAATGAAGGTCAGCAGGACTAAGACAGAATATTTGTGTGTGAATGAGAGGGAGGATGGAGGAATGGTGAGGATGCAGGGAGTATAGTTGGCGAAGGTGGATGAGTTTAAGTACTTGGGATCAATAGTTCAGAGTAATGGTGAGTGTGGAAGAGAGGTGAACAAGAGAGCACAGGCAGGGTGGAATGGGTGGAGAAGAGTGTCAGGAGAGAATAGTGACAGACGGGTTCCAGTAAGAGTGAAAGGGAAGGTCTACAAGAGGGTAGTGAGACCAGCTATGTAGTATGGGTTGGAGATGGTGGCATTGACAAAAAGGCAGGAGTCAGAGCTGGACATGGCAGAGTTAAAGATGTTAAGATTTGCACTGGGTGTGACAAGGATGGACAGGATTAGGAATCAGTATATTAGAGGGTCAGCTCAAGTTGGACGGTTTGGAGACAAAGTCAGAGAGGCAAGATTGTGTTGG
Source organism: Protopterus annectens (assembly GCF_019279795.1). Taxonomy (NCBI): domain Eukaryota; kingdom Metazoa; phylum Chordata; order Ceratodontiformes; family Protopteridae; genus Protopterus; species Protopterus annectens. The sequence goes on from NC_056746.1 coordinate 480,673,764, forward strand.
TTTGGACATGTGCTGAGGAGGGATAATGGGTATATTGGGAAAAGGATGCTAAGGATGGAGCTGCCAGGTAAGAGGAAAGGAGGAAGGCCTAAGATAAGGTTTATGGATGTGGTGAGAGAGGACATGCAGGTGGTTGGTGTGACAGAGCAATATGTAGAGGACAGAAGAAATGGAAACAGATGATCCGCTGTGGTGACCCCTAATGGGGACAGCTGAAAGAGAAGAAGATATTCGCTTGTTTTCCTGATATGTTAGATGGGCAAATATGTAGAAGGGTAAATTCCCATGTTAGTGTTGATGTTTGATATCCCATTTTTTGCAGTTGTATCTTGAGGGAATTCCAGAGTTTGTACACACATCTGCAACTCCAAAATATATGCATTAGGTCTGCTACCTGGTCCTTACAGTGTGGGCAGTATTGTGATTTGGATGCATTGAATTTGAGGAGTTTTGCGGGTGTAAAATATGCATCATTATTTATCATGAGTTGCGTGTATGACAGTTTTTTAAGGGGTATACTTTTCAGTGTTAGATTGATTGCATAACTTATTTGCTGGTCGTCTATGGATGGTTTTAATTTTTTCCAATAGTTAGAGAAAAAGAGGTCCTTCAGAAATTTGATTTTGCCTATCATTTTATATGAGTTAGATATTGTTTTCCTTGTTGTAAAAATAGCCTTCCAAAGCAGAGTATAGTTTTTCATGTCACTATTAAGTATAGTAAAGATATTCTTCATGTTTCACTGTTGCAGTCATTACATCTGGGTTATCTGCCTGCAAGTAGCCCTCAGCTGGCCTGAATACCAGAGTCTTGGATTCCTGCATCGAATGCTGTCCCTTCTTCCATGACGTCAGGTCATCAGGGGTATAAAACACGCGGCCGACACCATTACATCAGTCTTTCTTGCCGTGCGGTGCCCGAAGCAGAAGTAGTTTGCAAGTGCCGGTCGGCCAACTCCTGAAACTTTTGTTTTCGAATTTCAGAACTGAAGTCTTTGAAAAAAGCTAAGTACCCCATTGGGGGTCCTTTTTCTTGCTCTTAACCAATGTCAGTAAAAGTTAACAATTGTCTTATCTGTGGAAAGCAAATACTGCATAAAAATTTTCATTCGTACTGCATTCCTTGATTAGGCCCAGACCACGACGTCCCTCGCTGTCAGTTTTGTGCCTTCGTGCAAAAAAACTGGGAACTCATTACTCAGGACAAATGGGTTTTAAATGTAGTTTTCCAAAGATACAGATTCCACTATCACTCCCTACCAACCCCAAATGGTTGGCCAGACTTACCCCCAAATCAGTGGGCAGAGGCTCAACAGCAGGTTCTCTCTTTTCTAAGTATCAGGGCTATTCAACCTGTCCCAGCAGAAGAAAGGGGAACAAGGCTTTTATTCAAGACTTTTCATGGTACCCAGAAAAGACAGCTCCTGGTCCTATCCTGGACCTCTCTATTCTAAACAACTTTTTGGTAATCCCAAAATTCAAAATGCTAACACTTCAACAGCTGCTTCCTATGCTAGGCAAAGATGCCTGATTGGCAACTTTAGACTTAAAGGAAGCTTACATGCGCATTCCAATAAGGGAATCTTGCAGGAAGTACCTACGCTTCAGGGCAGGCTCCCTGCACTATCAGTTCTCTGCACTTTCCTTTGGCTTATCTACTGCGCCCAGGGTATTCACAAAGTGTCTAGCTCCAGCCATTGCATTTTGCAGGCAGAGAAATATTCAAATATACCCATACCTGAATGATTGTCTAATTCAGGCAGAAAGCCAGGACATGCTATTAAAACATCTGGCATTCAAAAAGCAGCTTCTAGCCTCGCTGGGGTACACCATAAATGAAAAGAAATCTCATCTAGTACCCTGTCAACAGATTGTATTCCTGGGAGCAAGCTTGAACACAACTTCCCAGATGGCTTACCTCACACCAGAGAAACAAGTTCATTTGACAACCTACTTCAAACTACTGGCCACAAAGACCCAGCTATCTGCAAGGAAAATTTTGCAAGCCCTGGGGTTCATGGCCTCTTCTATTTCCATATGCAAGACTGCATATGAGGAAACTACAATGGTATCTAAAAAGCCTATGGTGTCAACATTCTTGGGACCTGGAAGCAATTATTCCTATCATTCCTTGTATAAAGACAGAGTTCCTTTGGTGGGCAGAGGCCTGCAACCACAAGGGGCTTCCTTTCAATCTACCCCCTGCCGCCCAAACCCTAACAACAGATGCATCAGACTATGCATGGGGGGCTCACTTGGCAGGGCAGTACATTCAGGGCAAATGGAACCCGAGTCAGATGCACCTGCATATCAACCAAAAAGAAATGTTAGCTGTATAGAATTTCCTGACAGCCTTCAAAGACCACATCCTTCCAGGACAATTATTGGTAAAGACAGACAACACCACAGTTATGTGGTACATAAACAAGCAGGGGGGAACCCACTCGTACCCTCTCTGCAGACTAGCCATGGCTCTGTGGAACACAGCTTTGAGCTACCAAGTGCACCTACAAGCTCAGTTCCTGCCAGGCAAGCTAAATTCAGATGGTTCAGATTCAATGGCAGACGACTTAAGCAGAAATCTCATGGACCCACACGAATGGAAACTGGAACCAAAAATATTCAACCTCTTGAGGAACAAATGGGAGACTCCAGAGATAGATCTGTTTGCCTCCCCCCAGAATGACCAGTTGGACAAATTCTGCACAAAGACTCCCCACAGTCAAGCTTGAAAAGTGGATGCCCTGTCCTGTACCTGGTAAAGCCTCTTGGTTTATGTCTTTCCCCCTCTGCCTCTCCTCTCGAAGGTTCTGCTAAAGATCAAACAGGACAAACCAAGGACAATACTTATTGCACCAGACTGGCCTCACCAGCACTGGTACCCCCTCTTGTGCAGCAGGATACTGCTGGATCCATGGCATCTACCTCAGACACCTTCCCTGCTGTCCCAGCAGGTGGGCCAGATTCTGCACCCTCAGCTTCAAACCCTGAACTTTGCAGCCTCCCTAATTCCTTGAGCTCTCCTCTATCATCCCTCAGTAAGCAGGTGTTGGATGTCATTCTGGAAGCAAGGAGACCTAGTACTAGAAAATCCTATGCTGAAAAGTGGAAAAGATACTGTTCCTGGAGCCAAACCCATGGTATGGGCACTACGATGCCCAGCTTACCTCATATTCTTCAGTACTTAAGAGAAATGCTCCACAGGGGCCTATCCTTCTCGTCAATTAAAATTCATGACTCTGCAATTTCAGCACATTATAATACTGAACCACCCCTCTTCTCTCACCCCCTGCTAAAACAGTTCCTCAGGGGGGACAAAAATGTAAGAACCCCCCCCCCCCAGGAGAGCCTCTACTCCAGCCTGGGACCTTAACTTTGTATTGGAAAAGCTCACTCTCCCTCCATTTGAACCAGCTGCAACTGCAGAGCTGAAATTCCTTTCTTGGAAAACAGCCTTCCTTCTAGCCATCACTTCAGCAATAAGAGTGTCTGAATTACAGTCCCTCATGGCAGTGAAGCCCTTCATTATCTTCCATGCAGACAGGGTTTCCCTCAGGACCAATCCTTCCTTTATGCCCAAGGTGGTGTCTAGTGTGGCCCTTAATCAGTCCATTCAGTTGCCTACCTTTTTCCCAAATCCACAAAACAAAGGAGAACAAATTTTGCACTCTTTGGACGTGCACAGACAACTTAGATTTTATTTGGACAGGACTAAGCCTCAAAGAAAATCTGAACAGCTGCTAGTTGGCTTTGCTGCAGGGGCAGAGGGGAAGGCCATTTCAAAGCAAACCATTTCTAAATGGTTAGCCCATTGCATTAATTTCTGCTATAAACACCATGGAAAACCTACCCCACAGGGGATAAGGTCACATTCCACCAGGGCTGCATCTACCTCTACAGCCGTTCTCAGAGGGGTCCCTACCAGAGACATCCAAGAAGCTGCTACCTGGAGCTCTGTACGTACCTTCACCAAGCATTACCACATGCCTATTTTTTCTAAATGCCTATTTTTTCTAAATCCAGAGCTGGTTTTGCCACTGCAGTTTTGCAGGGCTTAATAGCTGGCCCTAATGCTCTCTACCTTCCTCCTCCCTTCCATAGCTTTGGGAATCAACCCAAATGTAATGACTGCAACAGTGAAACATGGAGAACATAGTACAGTTGTGTACACCTACCATAAATGTAGATGTCTGAGTGTATTCACTGTTGCAGTCCTGGTTACCCTCCTTCTAGCCCCCTGACTTCTCTACGCTTTACCTTTGCTTCTTCTTTTAAGATTTCTGGTGTATTTGCTTTTTGATGGAGGTGTAACATAACATATAATTGCTTCCCTTTGTTGGGGCAAGAAAAATTGATGTAATGGCATCAGCTGCATGTTTTATACCCCTGATGACTTGACGTCATGGAAGAAGGGACAGCATCCGATGCAGGAATCTAAGAATCTGGTATTCAGGCCAGCTGAGGGCTACCTGCAGGCAGATAACCCAAATGTAATGACTGCAACAGTGAATACACTCAAACATCTACATTTATGATAAGTGTACACAACTGTACCTTTTGGAGGTAGCTGGAACACAATTCTTTGATTTGTCTTAGAATTATTACATATGATTTGGGTAGATTTAGGTTACTTCTCATTTCTTGGGTTGTACAGTTAAGGTTTGGGTAGATATCTTGGATTATTTTGTCCTTTAATCGAGGAAAAAAGTCAAGGTCTAGAATCTTATTTATTTTTAGATTTAGATTTTTATGGAGGGGTTGTAGTGTTACCATAGCTTGCCCAAGTTTTAAGGAATGAAAGAGTTTTTGTGTTATATTTATAAAATGTTTTAAGGGCTCTATAATGTCGTAAGTTTGTAAATCTTTTTTGTTTAAAAAGGAAAGCACTTTGAGATTGCTGCCTATTGCTTTAATGTACCTATAGAATATTGTCACCCAAGGAGGTGACCAAGTTTTAATTGTCAAGTTATGTTCTGCTATTCTCAATATTCTGTTAGTGTTGATAATAGAGTAATAAGTTTTAAAATCTGGCAGGTTCAGACCCCCTTTGCTCTTGGAAAGTGTTAGTTTCTGATATGAGATTCTGTTTTTTTTGGGTTCCCATATGAATTTTGCTAGGAAGGTATGAATTTGTTTGAAAAATGTATTATGTATAGTTATCTGTGATGTCATGAGCATATATGTTAGTCTAGGTAAAATGTTCATTTTGATTACTGATACTTTGGCCAGAAATGGTAGCTTAAGGTTATTCCATCTTTTACATTCTTGCATTATACTTTGCCATTTAAGAGTTATGTTATGCTGGTAGAATTCCTTGTTGCTGTGGAAGAAAGTGTTTCCCAGATATTTAGTTTCTTCTTTAATTTTTATTGTATCTATTAGTGGTATTAATGAGATATGTTTGGGCAGCCTTAAGGGGACGATATTAGTTTTATTGAGGTTTAATATGTACTTAGACATAATTGAAAATTGTTCAGTTGCAGTTATTATTTTGGTTATGTCTGAGTGTGGTGTAGTGAAATATATGTTCAGATCATCTGCGAAGGTGGTGAGATATACTTTGAAGTCATGTGTTGAGGGGGGTTATGGTATGTGTTTTGTTTAATATAAAGAAACAGGGGTCCTAGGTATAGGTTGAATAGAAAGGGCGATAATGGACATCCTTGTCTTGTTCCATTTTTTATCATAATTCTATTTGACCATGTTTTATTTATATATAGGGATGTGTATGGATTGCTATAGAGAATTTGGATGATCTGAATGAAAATGATAGGTATGTCAAAATAAGGTAATGTTTGAAGTACAAAATTCTAGGTTGACCCTGTCAAATGCCTTGTGGGGATCTACTACTATTGCATAGATATTAATATTCCTCTGATTTGCAAAAGATATTAATGCATCCAATGTTAGAGTGTTGTCGCTGGTCTGTCTTTGTGGTGTGAACCTAGATTGCTGTGGAGAAATGATTTTCTCTATCAGGTTTTTTAATCTGTTTGCGAGTATTGAGGTCAGGATCTTTGTATCTATATTTAAAAGGGAGATGGGTCTATAACTATCTGGGTTTTTGGGGTCTGCATGTTCTTTTAGTATGAAAATAGTTTTGGAGGTGTTGACATGAATATCATTTATGATGTTACTTATTATATAGTTCAGCACATAGTATGGTAGTTTAGCAATTAGGGGTGAAAGTTTTATAAAATTCTGACGGAAGTCCATCCGGTCCTGGGGCCTTATGTGATTTTAAATGTTTAATTGTTGTACTTATCTCATTGATGGAAATAGGTTCCATTAGTTTTTTTTTTGCTCTAAATTTAGTTTAGGGAATTTTCATTTTTGAAGAAAACGCTCTCTATCTTCCTTAGAGGTTTGTAATGTTTGTTTTCCATAGATTTGAGAATATATTTGTTTGAATACTTTGATAATTTCTTCATTTCTTGCGTAGTTTTAGTCCTTGTAATTTATTTCTGATATATTTGAGGTGGTCTTGTGTTGAGAGATGATTCTGGCCAAGGATCTGGATGGTATTTGGGCTTCCTCTGCATAATTAGCTAACATTCTTACCTCATAAAATTACAGATTTCTGGTTTCTAACATATAGAGGTCTCTTTGTAGTTTTAGGAGATCAACTTCACTCTGGCTATTAGAGTTATTTAGTAGTTTTTTTTCCAGTTGTTCTATTTTCCCTTTCAGTGTATACTCTTCTTTTACTTGTTTTTTTTTTTTTTTTTTTTTTTTTATAATATGCTGCTTTTTTTATGAATATTCCTCTGATTTGTGATTTGGCTGCAGCCCATTCTATGTCTATTGGGACTTGGGATCTAGAGATATTTGCAAGGGTTGTCTTTAATATTTCTTCAACTTCTTTTATTACATCTGTTTTAATGAGCAGGTTAGGATTCAATGACCAGTTATGACCTCTATTAGCTAAGTACAGTTTTTTGTCCCAGTTGATAAACAGTGTGACTTTGGAATGATCTGAGAAAAATCTAGTGTGTATAATGGTTGTTGGATCCATGTTAATGAGTATGTCTGATATTAAAAAGAAGTCTATTCTTGACCACATTTTGTGGCATTGCGAGTAGAATGTGAATTTCCCAGACTTATTCTTGTTATTCCCATATTTAAAAGGGTCATATAGTTTAAAGGCTTGTTTAACTTCATTTAGAGCTATTGTGGCTTGTTTATTATATGTTTTAATCAGGTTAGATTTGTCTTTTTCTGGGTTTTGATATGTGTTCCTGTTACCCCCAATTATTAGGTAGTGATCTTTAAGCTGGTTTAGAATTGGGTAAAATGACATAAAAAAGTGATGTTAGTTGCTACACGGTGCATATAGATTAAGCACCATTATGGGTTTGTAATCCTGGGTTGGTAAATGTTACCTAACACCATCTTCCCTCTTTGTCCGCCTTAGTCTCAAGCATCTTGTCCTGGAATTGATTTTTAATTATTATGGCAACCCCAGCATTGTTTGTTTTATCCCCTGTTGCTATAATTTGTCTTATCCATTTTTTTTCCAATTTCTGTCCATTGTTCTGTAGTTAAGTGAGTTTCTTGTACTAATATAAGATTGGCTTTGGTTTTCAGGGTAAGATGCAAAAATAGTTTTCTTTTTTCTTTATTTTGGAGTCCTTTAACATTCCACATCTCTATTTCCCACATTTATTTGTTAAGTATGTTTGTTCTATATGACTTGTATGTTATTTTGCTTTTATCGTCTTTGTATGTGATGTTGGTATGTGTTTTTGGAAAGCATCTAACTGTTCCCGTCCCTACTATGTGCCTACCCACAGTACCCTGGAGCAGGAATAAATGGGGGAATAAAGTGAGAAATTAACTTTATTTCCCTCTGATCTTTCGTTGTGTTTTCTCTTTGTGTGTAGGTTGAAAGCATGTTAGCCCCCTTATGTTACTATGGACAAAGCTTAACAAACTAGTTCTCTAAAAAACACTGCTGTAAAATATCCTAGTCTCTTCCTTAAAGCTATTATACAACCATAGTATTATGGTTACAGCACAGAATTTATAATTTTTTAGCATGCAGCTTATTCCTTCTAATAATGCATTTTTAAACAACATGTTAGTTTTCAAATTAACAGTTAGCTATATCAAGATATACAACAATGTAGCATAGATTTTAAGGCAGACTTGTCTTGTTTACATTTTCCTTTTCCTTATTCTTTCCTTACCATCCCCTCTCCTTTAAACAGTTTTTCGCCCCTACTTCAGTGCCTATACAGACTTCTGTGCCAATCTATAGCAGATGCCAGGGGGGAACAAAAATGTTATTGGCACCTATAATCAGAAGTAGAAAAATGAGGGGAAGATTTCAGGCTTAGCCAGGTATATATTCTGCCAACGCCTACATATTTAGATTATGTTTATGTTTCCTGCAGTCAGATAGTTTATATTTGTGTGTTCTTATATTTTCCTTTTCTAAAATGCATTTACACTTTATCTTTATTCAAGTCCAACATTATTATTTCTATCATACATCCTTAAGATAGGCTGGTTCTGACAGTCTCTCATGTAGTAATAAAGTCTGGATTGTTTATGATAAGTCTTAATAAGAGATTCACAGCCTTATTGGTTGTTTTGATAAAATCATACCTTATTCTTCAGATTCTTGCTTTGCAGTTTTCTGATCATCTTTCAGTCTGGTTTACCTTATCAGCTTGTTTAGGTCGATTTATGGGTGTCTATGGCAACATTAACTTCTTAAACTTGATTAATCTTCATTCCATGTCATTTTTAGTTTGTAGTGGAGCCATTGAGGTCGAAGGGGGAATGATTATGCATACCAAAGTCCTAGGAAGTGGTTCCTTCCTATAAATCGCGCATTGGAAATGGCAGTTGTATTTTGGTTCCTACCCATTTTTCTTTTCCTTTTCCTGTGTTCCTTGTGGCTCCATTCATTACTTTAAGGGCCTAGGAAGTAAGGGGAAGCTCTCAGGGTTGAATCCTATCCAAAATGGTCACAATTTGGTCCGCTTTTCACTTGAAGGACAGCTGCAATTTTTTTGTTGTTTATTTCGTTTCTGGAGGTGGAATCTGCTTGAAAATGGATAGGAATGTCTCTCTTGCCTCTTTGGGGTTAGTGACCATATATTTAACATCTTTAACATTGAAAATTAGTTGCTTTGGATATTTCATCTGGAATGTGATTTTCTTTTCTATCAGAAACCTGCAGTATGGAGACAGAAGTTGCCTTGCTTGCCTTATCTGGATGGGAAGGTCCTGAGCAAAGGAAATTTTATTATTAATCCAGGTGAGTGTACCTTTCCTCTTGGCTTTAAATAGGATTTTATTTACATCTTGGTAGTTTAATATTTTAATATAGACAGGTCTTGGTCTCAGTGATGATTGTGTTTCTCTCAGAGCTCTGTGGGCTCTCTCTATTATCACTTGCTGTGTTTCTTCGGGGTCATCCAGCAGGGATTTTATTATGAGTTTGATAGTTGCTATTAGATTATTATGTGACGCAGTTTCAGGGATTCCTCTGATGATAATATTGTTTCTTCGTGACCTTGCCTCAAGGTCTGTTATTTTTGTTTGTAGACTTTGCAGATCTTTGTCATGGGAATCAGTTCTTTGAGCAGTAGTCTATTTTTATTTCATTTTCTAGTATTTTGCCTCAGATTTTTCCATTCTAGTTAGTATTTTGTTAAATGAATCACCAAATGTTTGAAATTGTAAAGATAGTTCCTGTATTGCTTGCTGAATAGGTTATAAAGTAGTTTTAATGTCTTCCAGGTTAGCTGGCTGGTCTGCCTTGGTTTTGCCTGTAGATTTAGTATTGTCTGATTGTTTATTTGTTCTTAGTCTTTTTGGAGTTGTATCTTTATCTGGTGAGGCTAGTACCGAGAATTTGGTTTTAGCTGTTACAGTGTCCATATTATTTTCTTCTTTCGACATCCTGCTACTTGGTACTTTTTCAGACTTTGTATATGAGTGCAGGGCCTCAGTACCACATGGCTTCAGTTGCTTCTAGGATCTTAGGTAATCCTGTTGTTTTTAAAAAGAATCTACTGCTATTTTTTTTCTTCCTTTGATTGCTGTTTGTTATCTGGAATAGATGTTCAGTCTTATTTCTGTGTTTTTTATTCCGTGATGCCTTCTGGGTTTATTTTAATCCAGAGTATTTCAGAGAGCTAGGTGTTAGCAGTGCTCACAGAACAGCGGCCATCTTGAACCAAAATGCATTTATTTTAAATTTGCTCAGTTAGCTATCTAAAACACTGACTGACCCTTTGCTCTTCATACTTTGGCTTTCACATATCAAATATATAACTGAAAGACTTCCTAGGCAAGTAGCACTTACCCGTAATCCAGTTCTATATCACTAGATTTTTCAGACATCCTGCAAACATTCTTTCACATAAAAAACAGCAAATTTGATTTTTTTATGTTTCTGTGTTAATTTAAAATAGTTACAATACCTTTTTATTGTCAGTTTTGGTTAAGGTGAGTCTGTAATAGAATGTTATAACTTTTTGGTAAAATAGACAAGTATTTTTAATAGATACAACAGCACCATATACCAAAATTACAGCAGGGCTCCGCTTTAAAAAGCAGGATATTTCTGAGTATGAGTTAATATATCTGAGGCTTTAACTAGTTGAAAGTGAGTTCTTATTTACCAGACATGATGCAGAGTTGTGTGGCATACCTCTTAGAGCAAAAAAATCTGGACAAAGCCTAAAATGATGGGGGGGACAAATAGGGACAGATTTTAAATATTGCTCTTACAAACTTAGAAAGTTGATAGAATAATAGATTTTGCATTAGCATGAATTTTCTGAAGGATGCGGGGTCTTAAACTCAAATGTTTGTCATTATTTAATGACTTCAATCTCAGCTATTTGCCAGAAAGGTACAGATTTTAGGAGGAACACACCAAAAATATGAGGCAAAAATCTGTACAGTTGAGAGTTACTGTGGCCTACTGCAGTAGGTAAAACAGACAAACTGAGAAAATAGAGAGTACTGTCATTCAACCTCATTTCAAAATTCTTGGCACAGGGTATAAAATAAGTAATCAAGCAGTTGTCTGCTACAGTCCAATGATGTTTATGTTTATCAGGAGTCCCAGACTCATGACCATGATGGCTGTATGAGAACTAGTACACTAGAGCCATGAGTCTCTCTCTCCAAAATAGAAGGTTAGACATTGCAGCTCGGAATGTCATGTAGTAGCTTCCCTCACCTTAGCCTTCCCATGGTAACAGCGAGCACCAGTTTAACAAACAACTGCATTTGGTATTTAAACTTGGGGGAAATGACAGGATGATGCCAGTTGCATATTTGCAGTGTTGGATTGCTAAATGTGGCTTCAGATAAAGTCAAATAAAGTCAGTGATCATTCGTATTACATCAGATCAGAAGCCTATCTGATTATAGTGTCTTCACTGTAGCCCTGTTCTTATTCCTAGCCTAAGTAATCAATGAAAAAGCTCACAACCAATTACTACAGACATATCTTAACACTCAGCAAATTCTTGACAAGGTGTCAGCATATGTTCTAATTAAGACATGGGTTAGACATTGTACCCTACCTGCTGATATTTTATTAGAAGTGGTGCCATCTGTCTTGACATTGTGCCATTCAGTATTTTCAGCCATTCAGAATGGGCTAAAATGCAGTACACTGCTATTTCTAGCAGGTATCCACATTATAAAAAGCAATCAACCATTCAGGAGCCCTATGTATGTATCCAGAAGGTCAGTGCTGGTCCCAGTAATTTTCACCACATATGAACGTGTGGATGCATTGCAGTTGTCTTAGATGAACTTTGTATGCCTGAGTTCTATTTTCTGTATGGATAAGTTGCAGTACATCTTTGTCTTTCCAATCTGATGTCTTGTCTAACATGATAAGTTCTACTAAATAATGGCAACGCTAACAGTATGTTTGTCATAACATAATTTAGCAGTAGTTAGCATGGTTTCCTCATAGTATTTAGTTCTCCTGTTCATTTCTGAGCTGGGCTGCCTTTTGTTCAGAGTTCAAATGCCATCATTGTGTCAATATAGCATTTTGCAAGGGTCTCCAGTTTCCTCCCACAGCCCACGGATATTTCAGATAGGTGAAATGGTGATATTCCAAATTGCTCACAGGTCTGTGCATGCAAGTGTTTGTGTGTGTGCATTTTGCAATGGACAGGCATTCCAGCTAAAACTTGTTCTTGCCTCATAAGAAAGGCTGTCCCACATACCATGAGTAAGACAAAGTGGGTATTGCCAATGAGTAAAGGAATGGAAGACCATGCTTTTGAATGATAAATAAATACTAGTGAGTATAAGTGTATTGATATGCTTACTAAAACTGAAGAGTCACTTAATTATGGTGATGCATACCCACAGTCAATTTTGGCATATAACTTGAAATTTCCAAATGCCAACGCTTATCACAATCCCAGGATGTTTTACATACAGATCACATTATTGGCCATGGGCATCTTAACAACATTAAGTAAAAGACTTGTATGATGAAATTTTAGATGTTTATTGTCCAAATAAGTAGCAAACTGGTAGAAGCAGATGGTGATTTCATGTCCACAATTCATTATTTTTTTAATTATACGCCATTGTTGTGGAGTCTAAAACAGATTGAAATTTCTAGCCCATGATAATGCATTTGTACTTACTGAATAGCGTAGCATTCATCTTGATTGATTGAATCTGGCTCTAAGCAGGGTAGCAGAGCCACTGCATGTAATAAAAATGACTGTTACTGAAGGAAACGTTTCAGCCACCAATGCAGTCCTCCGCCATTTCCACTTACTCCTCCATATTTTTCCATTTACTACCCTAGAAACGTATGTCACTTTTTACACCATGATCCTCCAGTTTAAAGGCATATAAAACAAAATGATGCTAAACTACATATTTATTGTTTCCCATCTGTTTAATCAGTATCCACTCAGTGCTTATAAAGGACCACATTAAAACTAAATAATCAATAATAGAAAAGTACTTTTTCAGTTATTAATCATGTTCTGCAGTACCTCAATATAACATATAAATACAGCAAACTAGATAAAGTTACATCCTTACTAAATAACAAAATATTTCCATGTCATTAAAATATCTCCTCATTAACTAGTTTTTGGTAATTTTCACATAATGAGACTCTACTACATGTATACAAGTATCTTTCCAAAATCTCCATCCTATGCACTACAGTATACAAGCTCGTCAAAATTATAACACAGAATCATACACACATTATTTGATTCTAAGTGTCAGATATTCTTATCAAGTGATATTTGTAAGAACCTAGGCACAAATTCAGAGCAGGAAATGCACAGTTATAATCCATTGATGGAAAGCAGCATTGCAGTGGGATCCTAAAGGTAGTCTTTTGGGTTGCCAAGCCACAGTCCTGGTGATAGTCATCATTAGCAAATGTAGGAAACATGCACTCGTGAGGAGAGAAAAGGGTCACTGTTAGTCCCTGCAGTAATGTGGGCAGACTGTAATATTTATACAGACCCATACCTAATCAAGAAAAAAAAAATGCAAATACAAACTAATGAGCAAAAAAGGGCACACACGGAGCTGGAGAACAGCTGATGCAAGTAGAAAAAATTGAATAATGTCACCAGGTAAATTTAAAGCACAAAAGTTTATTCCACACCCAAATCCATGCTATATGCACAAGCTTTCATCCCTGCTCAGTCAGGAACTTCTTAATCAAGGCAAACACGACTGTAACTGCCACAATGGATTAAGGTAGACAGGGTCATTACTGAGGATAGATTGCAACAGATCTCTCATTATAGGAAGAACATAAATTACATCTGTGTCACGAACTTGTCATAACTATAGAAGCTGAAGTATGTCCACTTTTGTAGCAGTGCTAAAGTCTTGGGACTTCTGCTGCATAAGGACTGTATGTCCTGCCTGGTATCCAGAGTTTTTGCACACTTCTACCTCCTGGCTGGGCTAACATCCTCCCACTTAGACATCAGCATGTCAGTAGTAGGGACATCTACCAGTGCAGTCTTTAGTTCTTTTTTGTCATGGTTCAACTAGTACAAACGAACAGAAGTACAGTGAGCAGACAATGAGTTCTGTTTTAATACAAAAGAATGAAGCGCTTTTCATTTGCTTCCAAAGCAAACTTCTTCAGATTACAAATGCACCATACAACACAATGCATTTAAATACCAACAGGTGATACTTTTTAACCTATCACCACGAACCTCCTCACCTTAGAAACTTTTAAAGAAACACTCACACATTAAAACTGCTACTCACTACTATAAAGTTACAATATGTGAAGCAGTGCACATCAAACAGTATAAACTTACATGAACCCTAAACCTATCTAAAAAATCAGTACTTACGTATTATCGCAACCACATTTGCAACATGCGATAAATCTTCATGTTTGACTCAAAGTATGTCTGTTAACTGTAAAAGGTTGCTGTAAAGTGTTACTTGTTGTTGTGGGATATTGGTAATTGGTTAGGAAAAGGAATAAGGGGAACATTTCTGTTTGTATGTAGCATCCTTTACTGTCATCGGGTCATGAATAATGTGACCGACATGCCTGCTCCTTGTCAATGCGGTCAAGAATGACGGTTATTTTATTGCAGAGCATGTTGTTGAATGTGTACTACTATGAGTGGGAAACAAACTTCATACAGCAAATGAAGTATGGGGAAAAATGAAACAATACAGCAAATGAAGTATGGGGAAAAATGAAACAATACAGCAAATGAAGTATGGGGAAAAATGAAACAATACAGCAAATGAAGTATGGGGAAAAATGAAACAATACAGCAAATGAAGTATGGGGAAAAAGTAACACATGGCACTTGCAATCATGGCAGTAAATTAAAGTTTGTACATTGCAACTGTAAGCAGGAAAGCATACATTCACACACCTTCCCTGGATCAGAAACCCTGCATTCCTAGTTGTGATCTTACCAAACATAAGCTACTGAGGAGTGTATGGGGTGAGTTTTGGTCGGCGATAATCATGACAAGTGCATTTGCCTGTAAGGAGTAGTAAGTAACACATTGCACAGGCTTTGAAAAGTGGCGCTTGTCTTGTTCAAACCATGGTGAGTTGGAATTTCTCGTAACATTTACGATGACTGTAAAGCAGCAGTCATGTGTTTACTTCGGCCAAGGGCACTACCTGCAAACAGCAAATTTGCAATGTTTTCTGTTCGTATGTGCAACACAGTGTGACCCAAAATTAGTTAACAGTTTACAGTACCCTTCTTCCATTAACAGAAATAGTTTTGCGGAAAATAGTGTAAAATATGCTACCTCCGAAAAGTGGTTGCGATAATATGTAAGTACCAAAAAATCTTATCATTTTCAAATTAGAATAAAAAATACATTCTACAGTTATATTTAAAATTGCTCAATACTTAGAAAGTATCATTCTTATGAATGAGACACACCTAAAGAACTATAAAACATTTTTATCTTTGCAAGCTTTTCAATTTCAAAATACAGCTGATAGAACAAGCTTCATTTATACCAGGGTAATTATAAGCATTCAATCTAATTTTCCACAGCAGTTCTAATTCTTCTAACCGTAAGGGTACAGGACCACCCCTAATGTCTATAGCTATCTGGTCTATAGCCATGAATTTAAATTTGTGGTCTTTGTGCAACTGCATGTGTTTATCTAGTGCATTGTCAGTTTTGCCTTTAGATATTGCGTACTGATGTTTGTAGACCCTATCACGGAGTCTCCATTCTATTTTTCCAATATAGAATGCAGTACAGCATTGGCATCTAGCTAAATACACCGCGTACCTAGAATTACAGTTGAACCGCTGTTTTAATTTAAATTGTACACCATTTATACAGAAATTATTGGTGACTTCAATGTGTTTACAAAAGTTACAAGCTTCACATTTGCCCATACCTGTTATTTTGGGAATGGTTCTATGTTGTTGTTCTAGCAAGTTCTTTAAATGTTTCCCCCTTCTAAACACCACTTTAGGACTGTCACCCAACTTTCTAAATAGTACTGGATTCATTCTAAATAGTTCCCAGTTTTTCTGTATAATCCTAAAAACAACTTGGCTGCCCACCGTAAACATAGTGGTAAAGCTTAGATGGAAGTCTGGTTTATTTTTTGACACCTCACTGTTGATAATAGCCATAACTGATAAATTACTCACATTGTCACTTTGCATTTGAGTGTTAACTAACTGTTTGACACTGAGTATAGGGTTGTAAATCTTATTAGATCTCTTGATTTTTACTTCTTCTATTAGTGAATCTAATAATGTTTCAGGGTACTTACGCCCCAGAAACATACTTTTCAAAAAATAGCATTCTTCTAGAAAATCATTCTCTTTGCTCACTATTCGTGCAGCCCTTACCAATTGGCCTTTGACCACCGACCGCTTCTGGTGGTGGGGATGACAACTAGAAAAATGCAGGAAGGCATTAGAGTACGTACTCTTCCTGTGAATCTTAGCCTCAAAGCATTTTTGTACTCTGTTCTTTGAGAGCCCTATATCCAGATATGCTATTTCTTCAGTGTCAAACGTTGATGTGAATTGTAAAAACTGAGTGGACTTATTAAAATAGTCCAGTAGTTTATTACTAGCAACCATGTCACCTTTAAATAAAATAAAGATTCCATCCAAATAACGTGTATAGTAAACAATGGAATTATTTATGTTTTCTAACTTAAACACGAATTCTCTCTACCAGTATGCCATGACTAAGTTTGCTTTGCTGGCTCCACATGGGGAGCCCATGGCTACTCCTACTTTTTGCAAATAGTACACGTTATTAGACAGGATGATATCAAGTAGTTTATTGACTAAGGATATTACTACTTCTGATGCACCATTTTTCCTCAACATAAACCCTACCCACTCCATTCCTGTAAGGTGTGGAATGCAAGTGTACAGATCTTTTACATCAACTGTAAGGAAATTACAGTCCTCATCGAATTGCAAACTGTCGAGTTTACTCAGAAAAGACCAAGAGTCTTTACACACTTGGTTTTCAGCTGTTAAATATTTCTTAAGTAAACAATCAACAAATTTTGCACATGGATAAGTAGGTGAACTACGTCCGTCCACTAGAGGTCTCATTGGTGGGTCTGTCAAGCTTTTATGAATTTTAGGTATCCTGAAAAAATAGGAGATCCTAGGGTACAGTAATAACATGTAATTATATATTTTCTGTTCTATCTTTGCTGTGACAAATTTGATTGAATGCTTATAATTACCCTAGTATAAATGAAGCTTGTTCTATCAGCTGTATTTTGAAACCGAAAAGCTTGCAAAGATGAAAATATTTTATAGTTCTTTAGGTGTGTCTCATTCATAAGAATGATACTTTTTAAGTATTGAGCAATTTTAAATATAACTGTAGAATGTTTTTTTATTCTAATTTGAAAATGATAATATTTTTTAGATAGGTTTAGAGTTCATGTAAGTTTATACTGTTTGATGTGCACTGCTTCACATATTGTAACTTTATAGTAGTGAGTAGCAGTTTTAATGTGTGAGTGTTTCTTTAAAAGTTTCTAAGGTGAGGAGGTTTGTGGTGATAGGTAAAAAGTATCACCTGTTGGTATTTAAATGCATTTTGTTGTATGGTGCATTTGTAATCTGAAGAAGTTTGCTTTGGAAGCAAACGAAAAGTGCTTCATTCTTTTGTATTAAAACAGAACTCAAGACTTTTTTCTGCTTGCTGTTTTTGTGTTCATTTGTTACAGTTTGTCGTGGGCAGTGTGTTTGTTACCATGGTTCAACTAGTGGTTAGGTCTTAGACTAGACCATAAAAAGGTACTTGAGTGAAGCGTACACCTGAATAGTGTGTTCATCTAGAAAGGACCTACAAAGCTGTCTCTCTCCAGAAATGAGGCCAACTTAGGAAGGTGGAAAGGAGGTGGGGGGACTAAAATTGAATGGGTACCAGTTTCATCTCTATAAAAACTCCAGAAATGGAAGGGAAAAAGGACTGGAGGCAGGAAATATTACTGCAATGGTGAACACTCAAAAATCTACAGTTATGGTAAGTTTCTAACACAACTTTACTACACTCATCATACTACCACTGTTGTAGTAGTGATAATTTCTTGAAGATTCCAAAAGCTTATGATACCATGGGATAGGTCAACCTGAGAAGGAGTCGGTTGCATGAAATCTTGTAAGACAGCTGTGGTGAATCTTGCTCTTATCATGGAGGAAATATTCGGGTTTTCATGTTTTGATAAAGTGTGAAGTGATGACCATGTAGCTGCTCCTAAAATGGACAACGTGCCAGCCCCCTTAAAAAGGCATTGGTGACTCCAGTGACTATTGTAAAATATGACATCAATTGCCCAGGGATAGTCTTGCTATGGAATAAACATCAGAAAGAGTGATTCAGTGAATCACCAATTTTGAAATTGTTTAAAAACAGATTTGCCCTTAATACTTTGTCCAAGCGACACAGTTAATTGGTCTATTTCCTTTTTTCTTTACTTTTCTTCAAACTGTATCTCAGCTACCTATTCACTTCTAGGGAATGCAAGATCCATGCAAGGTACGAAGTAATGGTTAGAGGAAAGTATGATTGTCCTTGTGGAAGATAAGAACTAACTTTGCACAGGAAGGGTTGCAATTCTAAAATTGTCCTCTAAGAAGTGATGGATACTAAAAGCATAGTTTTCTAGGATAGCTATTTTATGGGAGCAGATACAACTAGCTCAAAGGGAAGCAAAGTTAGATTTTCTAGGCAATATTTGAGGTCCTGTGGTGGTGAAGCTCTTTCTTATGAGGCTTCAAGTGTAAAGCTTCCTTGAAGAATTGTTTACATGTGACCTTGAATAGAATGGGGTTTTCAAGGCAGGTATGCTGAAATGGTAGATCCATGCACCTTCAATGAAGTGTAAAATAATCCTGATTTGAAAAGAATTTGGGACCAATGCCACTAAGAACTGGGTCAGGTACTGGGCCCTCTTTTAGCACCAAAGGGAGCATATTTTCCATTCCATTAGGCATGGTGCCCTAGTATTAGATTTCATATTCCCCCTTAAGATAAAATAAATGCCCCTGAAGGGAATGAGAGCTTGATCATCCATGCTGCTGGCTTAAGGACTCCAGGTTGGGGTTTAGGAGAGACGCTTTGATCTGTCAAGAGATTCATGCACTGAGGTGGCATTAAAGGCCCAGGCCTTACCATATTCAGTAGCATTTTTGTTTTTTGTACTTCATTATCTTTTGCACTAACCTAAAAAGAAGAGGGATTGGAAGAAAGACCTACAAAAGTAGACCTGCCTAGCTGATGGACAAGGCATCTGTTGCTCAGACCCCTGAAAAAGATGTCCTTGTGCAACAAGTTTGTAGTCATCTGTTTCTTGGAGAAGCAGCAAAATCTATTTCTGGCACAGTCCATCTGTGGACCACTCATTTGTGAGGATTAACTTCTGTTCTGCTCAAGTGATCAGCCAAAATTTTATCCTGAGGTGTGATAAAGCATGGCCTGAGAATCATGCCTGCCTCCTGGGCCAGAAACCATGCTCCCTTCCATGGACAGCCTGCTTAGGAGTTAAGAGTATGATCCACTTGCTTCTGAATGTACTACATCTGTGTGGTTTTGTCTGGGATTATGTGCCTAATTCTAGGTTTTCAGACTTGTTTCAGGTTCATGACAACCACAATAACTGCAGTCATCTCCTTCACACTGACAAGTAGTTTAACAATCTGTCCCAAGTCCCCAGGATGTTGGACTCCCTGACTAAGTTGCCCAGGCTGTGTCAGATGAGTTATTTGGTCTTTGATCAACGTATGGGTGTCTGGTTGCAATTTGAAAGGGACTTCCAAGTTTAGGTTCATTTGTGTTCACTATGAAAGCATTTTTTTTTTATTTCATATTTTGATGTAAGACAGAATTGGGAATAGGGCTATCTAGGTGCTGTGTGGGACATCATCGGTTTCTTATATACCACTGGAACTTCTTCATGTACACTTGGCCATGGGTATCATTAGGATGAAGGAGGCTATATATGCCAGGGTCTTTAAAACCTCATCTGCTGGGATATGGTGAAGCTTTGCTATAGGACTGAAGTACGGTCTCAGAAAGTTCCCTTTCTCCTGGAGCAAAATGACTTTCAGTTTCACAGTCTCCAGCCTTGCCCCCCAGGAACAAGGTTTGCTGCATCAGGAAGGTATGGGATTTTCGATGGTTCAGAGAGATCCAAGGAGTCTAGATGCATGTAAGGGTGAACTGCAGGGCTTTCTGAGTCACTGTATGTATTAGGCAATCATACAGGCATAGGCATCTATGAATGCATTTGGTTCTGTAAAAGGTAATTATTAGAACCAGGCATATTGTAAACAACATGGGTAGAGGAGATAAACTAAAAGGCAGGGAGATGAATTGGAAGTGAGTTCCTCTTGCTTCATACCTGAGGTACTGCTTCTTCACATTTGCTGTGGGTAATTGAGGGTAGGTATCTTTCAGACCCAATGATACCATGAAGGTTTGGGGAAGGAGGCAAGGCAAGAGAGATTGTAGGATTAACACTTTGAACTGTGAAGCCTTAAGGAACTTGTTCGGCTTTCACAGAGCTATATTTGGCATCCAAGGGCTGTTTTTTCTTGGAACCAGGAATGTCTTGAGATAAAACCATTTTATTCTTTCTCCTGTGGTTGTGGTAGTCTCTGTTTGTCCCCTTATCACAAGAAATGCTGTAATAATGTATTCATTAAGTGTATTTATTCTCTAGGCACTGGAGTTATTTCTGAGAATTTCAGTAGATTAATAAGGTAGTCTGTACTCTTGGGTTAATATCTTCAATACCCAGTTGTCCCACCATTTGAGATGGTTTGTTTTGGATAGGCAAGTGAGTTATAGTGATGCAGGATTGAGGTGGAGTTTTGGGGGTTGTGGGCTGATGAGCTGTAAGTACTCATAGCTGTTTCCTCTCAGGAACTCAGCACTGAGGACCTCTAAGCTTCCCTTTTTGGTTTTGAAATTTTTTTCATATAGTGGGTTCTCCCCCCTTAAGCTGGTTTCCTGTACCCTACCTCTGGAAGTGGACCACGTTTTTGTGGGATAGTTCCTGCTATAGAGGGGAGATGGTAGTAAATTATCCATTTCACTGACCACACAGTCTTGCTCTTCTCCGGCTTTTTAAAGACGTTCTGCAGGACAGCCAAACAACTTCTTCTCATGTTGAGCATTGAGGATAACATGGTCTGGCAGGGGGGCAGTCCTCAGGCAGGCATGTCTCTTTATCACTGTCTCCAAACCTGCCACCATACAAGATATAGCAACAGCAACATAGCCACATTTAGGTTCATAGGGGTGTTTACTAGGCTAATGACAACAAGGGCATTTTTAAGCCTAGCTATGTAACAAGTTCTGATACCCTTGATAAGTGTAAGCATGGGCCTGGGAGATGAACCATTTACAGGTTATCTGTGTCCATTAGAGACATAGGTGCCAAACCAGGGATGGATTTCTGGTTTCCCATCCAATTGTCCAAGTTGCACTTGAATTTGCTTAGGGAGGAACTCTGCTTCACATGGATGGGGAGCCTGTTCCATTGACTGGGTAGTCTCTGGGATACATACCTATCTCTCCAGCAGGTTCTGTTTATATCACAGGCAAGATTTAAGTCTTTAGAATAGGTAATTGTGGTGCTGTTTGTTTTGTGGTTATGCAGGAGGTTCATCAGAGTGAGGTCTGACAATGTCCTGTGTGCCAGGCATAGATCTACCCTCAAAAGCCTGTAGGGGGGCAGAATACAGGAATAGAGCCTTGAGATGATCTGGATAGGACATGTTACTTACACCCTGTATTCTTTTAGTAAGGAACCTCTGTGGACGTTCCCAACTGTTGGATATGCCTGGTTAGTTACATACCAAAAGGGGCATTGTACTCAGTGATAAGTCTGATGAATGCTGAATACAGTGGAACAATGACTTCCTTGGACTTAGATGCCATGCCTTTGTTTATAATTTGTGCAATATGGAATGATTTCCTCCCCACTGTAGGAGAGTTGATAGAGTGCTATGTTATCTGAAAAGAAAGGTTGTATAATTCAAGCAATGAATCTCACAGGCTTTGTCTCCCCAGCATTGCCCTTTAACTGAGTAAGGGGTATTTAGTGCTATTTCAATATGTGGGTCTTTCAGATAGTGGTCCTGAAGGCCATGGTGGCAGATGTAGAGACCTTCTTTCTGAAGTGGCCCAGGAGTTTACTTTTCCTATCAGTGGGAAGTAGAATCTTGGCTAGAGTTAGAGTAGATCCTTTGTTTGTATCCTTTGACATCATGATTAAAGCAGCAATTGGATTTTTATTAAAAATATATATTATATATATATATATATATATATATATATATATATATATATATATATATATATATATACATATAGATCTAGGACTCTCCATCGATCACACATTTCAGCAAAACGTAAACCACCGAACACACTTTCGTGAAAGTGCATTTATCAAAAATGTGCTTTCGCAAAAAAACAAAAACAAAATACTAAAAAATAAAACACTACTCACATGTCTGTTTACTTACCTTATGGCAAAACTGCATTTTTGAAAAAATGCACTTTAGTGAATTTGAGCTCACCCATTTACGTTTCAGTGAAATGTGTGTTCGATGGACAGTCCTAGATCCATACACACACACACACACACACACACATATATATATATATATATATATATATATATATATATATATATATATACATATACATATACACATGCACGCACGCACACTCACGCACATGCACACTCACTCACCCATATCCTCATTTTCCTTGGCATAAGGGGTTGAGAGTCTGGCTCGAAAGATCCACTATGAAATGCATCTATCAAAATTTGACTCACTGGAGGTATTATTATGGATCTGAGCTCAGATTAGCCCATGAAGTCTCTGTATCTCTTCGTGGACCTGAGAACACCTTTTGCTCTCATTTGAAATGATCCCTTTTTCTGTTCAAATCATGTTCAGTATATCACCAAATGAGAAATATTCTGGAGAACAGCCAGGTGATAAGCTGTCCTCAGCATCTGATTCATCTGTGAACAGAAGGCATTTGGTCTATATAGGTAGTTCATCCACCTCTGAGACAGAGGAATCTGATTCCTCGGTTAGGTGCTCCGATCACCTCTTCACACCAGAGCCTCCTAACATTGATTCCTGTTCTAAAGATGGCTGCAGGTTTTTGAGAAAGTGAATAGAATCCTCATCCAACTTCATTAAATCCTGTCAGGAAGCCTGGAAAACAGGAAGGGATGAAGGCCACCCAGATCATGCTGTGGCAAGGTGGCAGACATCTGTTGCTTTGATCCCTTGTGTGATATAGGGAAATATTGCTAGCCCAGCTGTCTGGAATTTTGTAAATAATTATATGTCATTTGTGAATATTCATATGATTTATACAGAACTGCATGCTATGTACTGCGCTAAAACATAACCAAAGCATGCCCTGCTGACTTAGAACAGAAAATAAGTTGAAATTATATTGCTTTACAATACAACTGTGCTATAAAAGTTCCTTCTCGGATTCAGTGTAGCAGACACAATGTCTAGAGCTAGAAGTTTTCTGTTGCCTTGGAAGAGAAGTAATTACTAGGTTTAAAATGAAAAGTATTTTATTGTTTTACATCTTCCATGATCTGCAAAGATCTGAGAGATGTGTATTTTTCACAGAGATATTAAATTATGTTAAGTTTCTGTTTAGCAGGAACTGAAGTCAGGTGGCAAAGAGTGATGTCACCCAGGCTAACCCAGCAGTAAAATGTGATATTAATTTAAGAACTCTCTTAGAGAGAGACTGTGCATTTTGTATTTTGTCTTGGATCTAGCAAGAACATCCACTCATCATCACCATCTGTACTTGCCTTGCTAATAGTAAGTAACTAGG
Organism: Protopterus annectens; assembly: GCF_019279795.1. Classification (NCBI taxonomy): domain Eukaryota; kingdom Metazoa; phylum Chordata; order Ceratodontiformes; family Protopteridae; genus Protopterus; species Protopterus annectens. The sequence goes on from NC_056746.1 coordinate 480,697,640, forward strand.
GTACAGTGATTTATTTTAGACATAGTTAGGAATATAGATTGATTTAGATGTTTTTTGTATTTATTTGAGACTGTCCTGCAATGTTGTTTTAAAATATTTCCTGTGATTTTGAACTCTGAAGTAATTGTGTTTGTTTTCTGAGTATTGTCTTGTTCTTTTATTATTTATTGTTAAATATATTTAAACCGATCTTTGTGGCTTATATTTTTGAGACATATTTAAGCTCTTAGAATAGTTGCATATGTATTTGGTGACACTGTACAGGCCACTCCTAATAGCCTGGAGCTTGGTCAAAACTACCATTTGGATTATTGATCACATTACACAGTGGGATTGGACATCATTTGTTAAGGACCTAGACTAGCTGATAAGAATGGTTGGTGACAGTGATAACTACCTTATAGTCTGGGCAGAAGGGGGCATAGCTAGTAAACCTGTGCCAGCCTTTCCCACCTGTGTGTGTGTATTTGTATATAAATCATATCTCAAAGTGCATGTGTGTCAGCTACTTGGGCAGGGACACAAAGCACTGGTTGAACAGAGAGGGTGTTGGAGGTTTTGGCTTGACCATTCAACTGAGATCTCAACCTTATAGCTGTGCCAGTGGGGGGTCTTATTGGGATTTGGTGAAAGAGGGAGAAACCAACCCCAGACTGACTGTGGTCTCTGTGTGTTCTTAAGGGAAATTGTACTTTACTGTGTGTATACTTGTCATTCTCCCAGTCTGTACGTCCCCTAGCTGTTGTGAGTAATGAGGAGTGACGCTCCTTGATTACTGGGCCAGTGCAGAGGCATCAAACCTTGGCCTTAGGTTTTGGATTGGCTGCCTTTTAAGTCCCTTAATGTAGTGAATGCTGATTGCCTCAGTCTTGGAACCAGGGGTTCTCTCTGGTGCCAAGACAAAAGGGGATACCACCTCCCTCCTCAGTAATCAAGATATTTTCTTTGAAACCAGAATCCATGATGAGGCATCCTGATGAACTAACTATTGGAGGATTCTGCCCAGGGAAGGTTTGCAGTAGCAGTCTTCTGAGTGGCAATGCCTGAGGCCTCAGACAATCTTCAAATGTCATGGACACGGGCTGCAAAGCATCTCACCAGATCCAGTACTGTCAAGCTAAGGGAGGTCTTCATCATCCAAAGGGATGTCTCCTTCCTTCCTTAAATCCTTATGAGAGCACTGTACTGTGTTGCATCTGTATTAGGCCTGGTCAGAGCGATGGTGGCCTTGGTCAAGGCATGCTGCCTTTGCTGGTTCAAATACCACGTAATGGTCTTCTAGTTAAACAAGCACAGTGAAGATAAGTAGGGATGTTGTGTTTAGGCCACAAACAATATGAACTGCTTGCATGAAAATCTTCATCTGTGTCCATTTCCAACATGAAATGAGCCACTAATCTTTAGCTTCTAACTTCTATTCCTGATGCCCAAAAAGCTACCAAAGGTGCAACCATATTCAGAATAATTAGTCATAAAAGAACTTCCCTCATGGGTTACTTATCTGAAAACTCTGGGAGCAATATCAGATTGACAGACTAATGAAAGATCTGCACTTGTGCTGTGAAATAAAGGAGCAAAAGATGGCATGGGTAGAAGTCTCTCATCAGTCCTGTAACAGTGAACCATAATTAATAAACTTTAGTATCTACTAAGAGTGGGTCCATCCTTTGTAGCTCACAGGACAGAGTACCAAGCTTTTCCTTCTGTGTGAGCTTCTAGAAGAGCATAACCTTGAAAACGGAAGCCCTGAAAGTAGAGCTGGAGCTGCAGATAAGAGTTTATGATATTTTGCAAATGTATTTAGCAAAGACAATGTTACTTCAACACAGATATCAGGACATGTATTCCTGAAAAAAGCTACCAGGATAGGTACTGGCTTTTATACAGTGAACTTTGTCAAGATTAGGTACTGATTTATGATTGATGTAGCAAAAATTAATGCAATTAGATAGCCATCTAGTAAGGGTAAGTTTAGAACCTAGGAGAAAAGGAAACAAAATGTTGGGGGCCTTTTCATACAGACTTGATTTTACCACATGGCATTTTAGATGTTGATGAACACCTCATGGTTAGAACAGGGGAAAAGAAAATAGGCAGGTGCACATATGGGTTTAAACATGATTCAGTTGCAACACTAGGCATAAAGCATGGTTCTAAAAGTAACTTGGCCTTTTCAAAAAAAAAAAAAAAAAACAAATGAGAGATTTATTAAGGTATATGAACTTCTGAGATCCTTCTAAAAGAAGTGATAGCTGCTTAGGTAAGCATTTTCCATGTAACATATTTTAAATTTGTGGTAGCTCCCAGTTTTTGAAAACAAACTACAAGTACCAAGGATGTACTGGATCACATAGGGGAGATCTCAGCAATAATGTTTTAAAAAGAATTTAGAAACTTTTTTGAAAACTAAGAAAATACCAACATGTCCTTGGAGAAAACAGGAGATGGCATCCAAATGTACTTTGTTAAAAAAAATTACTCAAACAAGTATTACAGATATGGGAACCACCGCAGAAGGATGTATTCCCTTGGAGATGGTCCACACTGGGAATGATGTCCATTTGTTCCCATAAATTGTTCTTGTTATGGACTTTAAGGAAAAGGAGAGTATATCAACTACTGTACTCAGAAATACAGGGTTAATGATAACTACTGGACAGAAAAAAAAGTGAAGAGCCACATGGAGTTAATGTCTGACTGAGACTTGCCTAATGAATGGGACAGCAGTTTGTTTGGGGGTCTCAAAGAAAGGTGTAGGAGCAGAGGGAGCCACATCTGCCATAGCTAATGGAGAGTTATGAGGATGACTGAGACTTTGAGAAATTTCACCTTAAAAATGTTTTTCATCATCAATGGAAACAGGAAAAAGTACCATGGACTTTAGTTAGCTACTTGTGTTACAGCATCCTTGTGGTTTCCCCAGTGATGGAATGAGGGGAAAGAATCCCCAGTACTTCATACTAGGTGGGGATGCACACAGATTGCAGCAGGGTTTCCATCATTTTCATGAAACACTTGTCAGTGAGAAAGTAAAGAAGTCACTTGTGGGTAAACAGCAGACATATCCTTATCTCATTTGTCAAACGACTGAACTCTGAAGAAAAAGGATGGTAACTAGAAAGTTGTTGTCTGATATCCCACATTCTCAGACTCTCATAAACTTCTCAAGAGAAAGGGCAGGATCAAGGTTCCATAATCTGTGATACACCAACTGCCATGTTGTCATGGTCAGAACTCCCACAAGGAGGAGACCTGGAAGAGTGGGATGGTCAACAGAACTGCTCTCACCTCCATTATATAAATGTGACAGAAAAGGTCTAATGAAATCCAGAACCCCTGCACTGTCTGCTGAATATGTTACCACCAACCTAGGGGTGTTGCACCTTTGGCAGTGAAAGGGGAAGTAGAAGACACTGCCAAAGAAACCACCAATGATGTCCATCCACATTAGCAAAGACCATGTTGCTTCAAATGGCATTTATATGCCTGTGAAATGAAGATTTGGTGCTCCACAGGATCCACATTGTGAGACCAGTGGACCCTTTACATCCACAGTAGAACTTATTAGTCTTGCATGAGGAATCATAAGTGTGTCTGCCACCATGAGACACAGTACCTTGTAACAAAGTAAGCTTTGGCAGAGAAAGACTTAAGAAGAACGTAAACCTTTTTGAAGGGCCTGAGCTCATTCCATATCAGAGCATTGCTGTGCATAACTGGGTGTCCAGATTGTAACTTAAAAACATTAGTGATTGAGCAAGCTGCAGCTATTAGTTGTCTGGATTAAGGGGCATTCTCAGATACTTAAAATCCAGTCAGAGACTGACACTAAATGATTTATGGATGGGATGGCTAGGAGCCAGACATCCAGATATAAGAACACTGACTCCCTGCAGACACAAATGCACCACAATTGTAAATGCATATTTGGGAACACCCTGAAGATTTTATGAGAACTAACAGCAGAGTCTGGAACTGATAATGACTGGCCCTGACTACGAAGCAAGTCTACCTTCTGGATTCCTCTGTAATATTTGTGTGTCAGTAGATATCCTAAAGATCCAAAAACCACATCCAATCTCCTTCTGCAAGATATGAAAGAACTGTTTTCACAAGACCATTTAAAAAAATTATATTGGGATGAATGTGTTTATGCTGCTTAAATCCAAAACTGGCCTGGGGTCCTTTATCTTTTTGGCACTAAAAGTAACCTGAAGTAATATCTAAACCCTCCCAGATCTAGTAGAACCTCTTGCATAGTTGTTTTATTTAAAAAGTATAGGACCTCTGCTTGGCTCCTCCCATATGATGGTGTAGGAAGTCCAGCAGTAGAGTGGATGGGAGACACCGGAGTAGAAAGAAAAGAATAAGATATTTTGTAACTCATGGATATAACTGCCCTCACCACCTGTCTATGGTGTCTCACACAGATGAAGGGACAAATTACCCCAGCTGGCTTCAGATGGAAGCAATCTGGCAAGATACGAAGGCTGATGCTTACCACCCACAGGTGGGCAGCAGAGCGGCCAGACAACTGTTGAATGTTTTTGTTCTCTGACCTATGACCTCTCTGGAACTTGCCTTGGTTATCATGGTTCTTTCCAGACTATTGTTTATTTTGCTGTTGCCTATTTCTAAAATACATCTGACATGGATGCTTCTGTATTTCGTAGAATAGTTTTAAAGAGATCTGAAATTTAATTCCAACAGTGATGAAGGTTTTGCCATCCTTCTCCATAAACTCCATGTCTGACTTTGCGTCAGTCATTAACAAAGGGTTGCTGTGGGGAATTCATGAAGATCAGCTTGGCACCTTCATCAAAGTTAATTAACTTAAATTACGTGCACAGGCAATCAGTAATACCAGATTCCACAACTTAGTAGAACCATTGACAGTATTGTAGGCTATGCACATCATAAGGATAGCAATAATACATGCTATTGCCAGTTCATATTTAAGCTTCTCCTTTCTTGCCCCATTAAGCAACTGGTCTGTGATCTGGAGCTTTTCATTAAATGCCTATCAGTAAAAATCCATCATGTAGCCCAAATGAATAAGCATCCTCAGAGAAAAAGTGAGGAATGCATATATTTATATACTTTACCAAGTGGTCTACTGCAATGGACTTGTAATCTGGAGGGTGAGCTGCAACGCTCTAGGGTGTTGCCGCCTTACTGAAAGTAGCCAAAAACACTAAGGTACCTGTCTAAGAGTCTTCACCTAGAAGCTACAATCAATAGAAGGATATAAGATACTCCAAGATTGCAATAACTGGGGCACCTGTTTCTCAGACGGTCTTTGTGGCAACTCTTAGTGATTCTCCTGAAGAAGGACTTCCCAAAAAGACTTGAGTGACCCAAACTTCACCTGCAGTCTCCATTGTGAGGGGACACAGGATCAGTTAGCATGACCCTCACTTATGCTTCATCTCTTGGTGTTTTACCTAATTTAGGGTCACTAGGAGGGAACACAGGGGGGTCATTATCTTTGTTATCATTCAGATTGGCTGTAGGAAACTCCACTGGTTTGTCCATGTGACTCTTCTTCCTTATTACCTTCCTGTGCACCTTGATTGGAAGTTCATTTATTTATTTATCTATTCTGAAAAGCATCTTGTTGACATTAGAGATTGTCTGACCACTTTATTCAGCACTGAAGATCTGGAGAGATAATGAAGGGTATTGCATGATAAGACAGAGTGAGATTCTACGCAGTCTGAAAAAAAGCTTAGATTGTCAAGCAGTGGTCCTAAAGCATGTGCTATTAGTCCTCTATGCTATAGAGGATATCTCCACTCTTTATTGGATTAACTGTTATGCAACATCCTCCCACACTCAGTGGGTGACCAAATGTCATCTTACTAAGTGACCTAAATATCTGCTGGATTGGCCAAAACAAATCTTTACAGTCCATACATGAAATGCAAAACCTAATTCAACTGATCAGCTCCTAAAACATGTCAGTGTAGGTACAGGCAGCAACTCTGTTAACTTGCAATCACCACTGATGGAAATTAAAATCACCTCCCTCAAATGTTGTCAAAAATCACTGCACTTTTCTCTCAGTGTTGTCTTTTAAATCCCCACAGTTCTAATTAAATGTTTGCACATTCCCTGCTGTAAGGACCCAGGAAGTAATCTAACCTCATCTTTATCACCCGTGTACCACTAATGATATGGATAAAGCTGTAATTATCGTAGTAATTGAATTTCGGAGTATTTGCATGCATTTTATCTAACAAAAATGCACTGAATTAGTGGACAGACATGCCCACAGTTAAATTTTGACCTAAAACCATACTTGAAACTATGGACAGATCACATAATGTATGTAAAAAGATAAATTTAATTTCTGGCCAACAATATTTCCAATGCCCGTAGCTAATTCCTGCCGTAGTAAAGGGATACTCTTCAAAGAAAAAATAACCACCTTGTTCAGTAACCCTAAGAAATACTGGGTGGATCTTTAAGCAGTTTCTTAATAAACCTAGTGATCAATTGCTTTTGTACGTACTTAACTTTATCATACATATATCTGTGCTCGTATCAATTTCATCTCACTGCCAAAACACTTTCCGTGTTCCACACATGGCAACCAACACAGACAAGACACCAAAATCCATATTTTGAGATTACTCCATACACTTCTGTAGCTACCTAAATAACTCTGCAGTCTTATTCATTTGAGAGAAACTTCTTGATAAAGATCTTAGTATCACAGAGTGATGTCATCCATTCTTCCTCAGAAAACTTTCATCCTGCATACGAAAACTTCTGATCTATTTCTACAATCTTTATCTTACTTTTAGTACAGTTTTCATCACATAGAAGATGCCTGTTATAACATCACTACCTAAAAATCTCACATCAAAACTCCATTCTAATTCAATCCACAGCTGTTACAAAAAAGTCTAGAAACACTGCAGTCATCTCACAGAATATGTTGGTAGATATGTCTTCTTATCCCACACCCAGTGCAGTTTCAGAAAATAAATATATAAGATGGGAGCTCAGTACCACTGATATTTAATACATTCTGGATATATTAGTAGCAAGGGGCAACCTGTGTTGGGGATATAGTGAGTGGGGTGTAAAACAATGTGTCTGTGTTTATTATAGAGCTGGACATGAGGTGCAGTTACAGTAGAACAATGTGCAGGAGAAGTGTCAGGATCAACACTGGTCATATTATCATATTGTACAGTAGCTATTCTTTTTGGAAACTTGGAGCCTAATTTCCTGTTTTTATACACAATAACAATGTGATGGGATTAATCTTTGATTAGTGTGTCATATAACAAGCAAGCCTCTAATGCTTTAAAAATATTCTTGTAATTAATTATGATTTAAGAATACCATGTGATAATGATCTAAGTAAGTGTTTACATGAAGGCAGATACCAATCAGACTTTGGTATGTGAGAGTAATTTACACTAAAATTTCCTCTTAGCCTAAAATATTCCCACTGTTACACTGGAAACAAGTGAAGTGTACTGCAAGGCTATTCTTTGTTGAAAAGCTGCAAGATTTTCACACTGTACCTGTGCATGACCTGGCTCATGTCATTTTCACACTGTACTTGTGCATGACCTGTCTCATGTCATTTTTCACACTGTACTTGTGCACGACCTGGCTCATGTAACTTTTCACACTGTACTTGTGCACGACCTGGCTAATGCAATTTTTCCTGCTGTACTTGTGCACGACACATCTCATGTCATTTTTCATACTGTACTTATGCACAGCACGTCTCATGTCATTTTTCATACTGTACTTATGCACAGCACGTCTCATGTCATTTTTCACACTGTACTTGTGCACGACACGTCTCATGTCATTTTTCACACTGTAATTGTGCACGACACATCTCATGTCTTTTTCACAATATACTTGTGCACGACATGTCTTATGTCATTCGGTGGCTTAAAACCTGCAGTGCCTTATAAGTTACTGCTGGAACAAATGATTGGCCTGTACAATGAGGTTATCATTTTTTTCCAGTGCGAAACTTTCTAAAATAGTGCAAGATACGCAACCATAACATCATGTGGATGAGTATCATTACTAATAAATGTCAAGTGAGACAAATGTTTGTGTCTGATGCATTTCCCATGTCTTCAGATTATTTGCCTTTATTTTGCTAGCCTAGAATGTCCACCTAGGCACAGCCTATTCACTATAGAAGCCAAAGGATAAAAGCATTAGAGAGACCGTATAATTAATTCTGAATATACTAAATCCTAAAGAAGACACACCTATTACAGATCTGCAGAAAACTACTTAAGAAAAAGCTGTAGTTAAAGTATTCTGATTCAAAGTAATATGACATGTCATTGTGCTACAGGCACAGTGGTCAAAGTATGTACACACAAGTTAAAACAAGTCACACAGTTCAGGTTAAGGGTTTATATGTGTGTGTGTGTGTGTGTGTGTGTGTGTGTGTGTGTGTGTGTGTGTGTGTGTGTGTGTGTGTACAGGTAATATGTAACTTTGAGTGGTTCTCATCGATATGAGGTTGCTAAGCAAGGCAAGTTTCACTTAGAGCAAAATAAAAAATGTGCATGCTATAAAACTATATACAGGAATAAATGTGTCTTGAAGTAAAATGTAGAATTATTTCTCATGCAAGAGAGCAGTTATGTAATATATTTATTGCTATACATGTTGATCCAGTTGATTTGAAGGAATGACCTAGAAAAAGACATAGTGTGAATAAGAGATGTTGTCAGGTTGAAGGTGAAAGTAAGTTAGTTTCATCAGAAAGTGTTAAGCAAGCTGAGTCACCATACTATCTGAATGTATTCTAAAGTGCTTTCTTTGTTGCAGAGACCTGAAATAAGTTTTTTTTTTTTTACAGCATAACATTTTAACAACAAATCTGGTCATATTTAACATTACTCAATAGCTGAATGAAACCATTGTCCTTTAGAAAATATCAATTTCGTAAGTTTATGTGTGTGGACCTCTGCAGTTCCAGTCAAACACACTTACTTTGACAGTGATGCAGTATAGGAAAGATGGGTTGTGAATATGGATAATGATTGTTGGAGCATGTCTGCTTTTGATAATTTATTTTTGTTTCATATGTTCTGTAGTAATTGTGCTGCTACTCAGTGTTGGTTGCACTCCCCTTGCACATGTTTCTACGTAATGGAGTACACATTGTGAAACGGTATACCACTGTGCTGGGTAGACATGTTAAAAAGTGCTTGCATGGTCATAAAATATTGCATAGTTCCTAAACACCACACACTACGTACATAAAAACATACTTGGCACTAACGTGCTTGTTGGTGAAGTCAGTGAATTCTAAAATATTGCACTCAGCACAATGCAGTCCCAGTAAAAATTAATAGTTCAATGTCTGATGTATTTCTACTATAATCTCTAACAATCTGAACCTCCAGAAAATAGATATTCAGCTCTACTGCCATTGCCTTTATTAGATTTAGGTATAATTAAAAATATTTAAAAGTTTACTTCCCAGGAAGAAGATAGTTGTTACAGTACTACCCTAGAATAGGTATGACAGTGAATAGAACTGCTGCCTTCTCACTCCTCATGAATACAGCACAGTAAACACAGTAAAAGCAAAAGGAAGCTTCTATGCTGTACAAGTAGGCAATATTAAATTTTGTAAGACAAATGAATGCTGTTTCAGTGTGTACTAAATGTTAGAACAACAGAGCATTTTATTAAATGGGGCAGTAACAAAAATGTGTTTAATAACCCCTGCAGGAAGAATCCTGGTGGCTTTAAATCATAACGTATCAGCATGCAAGCAATGTTTTTTTTTTAATTTCTAAGTTCATGATTGCAATGTAGTAGAGTTATAGAAGAACATAACATGAATGAATGTTACAACAGCAATTATTTACTGCCTTATCCTCTGCATGTAATTTAAGAAGTACAGTATTGATTGAGTTGCCATTATGAATCAAATAACATATCCTAGAATTTTGAAATGAAATGGACTGTCATAGCAAATGTTGGACATATTAGAAAATGTTTTGTAAGTGGAAGTGCAGCAATGCATTCTGGGCGTTTATGCCAAATTCATTATGGAACAGCAGCAACTGTTTAATTCAAAAGGCCATGAAATACAAAATACATGTTGCATATCAACACCCAAAAATGCATATGTCGAAGTAAATCTGAAACGGTTCTGATGCATGTTGCCAAGCAGGTGTGAAACAAAACTGTCAAAGCATTAAACCTTCTATGCATTTATATGACTCTGGTGGCCATCAAAGAAACGTGAGTTGCTGATCTATAAAAACTTTCATTTATGTGAATGTTTTCAAAGTTGTAGCTGTTTTTTTTTCCAAGAATTTTTCAATTGTATGTTTAAATCCCTCTTTTACTGTAATCTGTGGATAAAGACAAACCCAGGCAGTAGTATGAAATCACTCATAAAAATCCTGAAATACAAACCCATAAAATGTACAAATATTTATTTATTTATTTGTTGCATTGGTTTATCGGGAAAGTCCACTAGGCCTAAAAGAGCCCATTTTCGTTGGAGGCCCGAAGAGAAGAGCTTTGACAAGAACATAGATGCAGAAAAAAAATTAAACATTAATTGGTACAGAAGTAGAAACAGTGTTACACATAGTGGTTAAAGTAATAAATACAGAATATATACATAAGTCAGGAATTTAGTTGGTTTGATTACAGTAACATATATAGAATATATACATAAAAGCAGGAATTTAGTTGGTTGCCAGATGAATTCAGAGTGGTAAAAAGAAGATAAATTAATCAGCATTATTGTACCAGTATCAACAAGTGATGAAAGAAAAAAAAAAATAATAAATATGGAGAAAGTATCGTCAGTCACTAGTAGTAAAAAGCACAGGAATTTAGTTATACTATAAGGAGGAGGAAGAGGTTAGGTTATAGAGCAGGTACATTGCCAGGAAGAGTTGAGATGATTTTTCAGTATTTGTTTGAAGGTGGTGGATAGATAGCTACTTCAGCGATTCAGTAAATGTGTTAAGTGAACGTGTACGTTATGTTATTGGAGATGCACAGGATATTTTGCCGTATAATATAAGGAAAAGGGAAAGTCCACAACTTCTATGCCTTGTCAGTAGAATGTATATATGTACTGGCTGCTTGTTTCATCACAATGGGCAAGTGACACAGATATTAGGAAGTTGCATTGGGCACACCCATCTGAATGGGCTATGAAGGAGGCTTTACCTCTATGTAAAAAAATAAATAATAGCTTATTGCCCTTTCATGCTATAGTACTGAATAGGCTTTCATGAAATACGTGACAAGTAAATGTTCTAGATTCACAGCAATACACATTTTTTCAGAGTTGACGCACATCACCAACACCTACAGACGTATTCTCCAAAACATGTTTGAAGATTATGTCAAAGAGTAGGTGCTCAGTACTATATGATAGCTAGCCCTTCGGCCAATTATTTTCTGATTTGGCATCTGTACATTTTATGACACCATTTCTGTCTGAATGCAGCGCTACTTATATCTGAAAACTTGACCAGTTTTCTTCCAAATGAGACAGAAATCAGGCATGTAAGAGAAAAAGTAACTCTTAAAATCCAGACACTACTAGGAATAGTGCTTCAGGGATGCCGACACTGGATTTTTGGTTTACTTTTACTTTAAAACCTGTTGTTGCCCAATGGCTTAAGCAATGAGTTATAACATCATAACACAGTGTTGCAGCACACATTAAGACAGCATACCTCAGAAGCTTTGTGAATCTGATGACAATTTTAAGACTACTCTATACAGAAATCAGTGCAGATTTGTTCAGCCAATAAAAAGGTATACATGTGGAAATACTTCATAGCTGATTTATGCTTTTTTTTCAAAAATCACATTACCCCACAAACGTGGATGTCTAAAAACAATATTCCTGTGCTAATGGGTCTTAGCCTTTTGTCAGTAACAAACATCAAAAGATATTTTCTAGTTTACATTGGTGGTGTCAATGTATAATTATCATTTTTTCAGTATTGCAAGTTCCCAAAATAATGGCACATATCTAGCCCTACTTAACCTCGTACTTCATTTTACTTTTGATACAAAATTGACAACACATGCAGATGTTTCACAATGCACATTTGTTTCCTTAATGTGGCCTCATTGTCCTGCTTTACTATTGTAGAGTTTATATATGTCCACGTACACACACACTCTGGAGTTGCATATGCACATATTTTTTTACTACTAGATTGTAGTACATCTAATATCTCAAGCAGAAAAAAAATGGAAACATTCAGTTTAGTCAGTGCATTTCTGGATCAGAATAAACATGACATGCAAGGAGAGATGTCCAAATGAATAGTTTTGTGCGCTGCATATGGCTACAGGACTTGCACAGCACCTATGATGTTTGAGGTGTAGGAAAATACAGTAAGAGTAACAGAGTAAGAAAAAAAACATTTTAACATGAGATACATAAAGTCAAAAGATACATAATGTGGTATCCTGACATTAGTAGGTACTTGAAGCAGACACTTTGCACGTGTTCAGAGTGCCATGATATATTTCATATCACTCTTCTGGTCATGGATGCTTTGCCACATGGCTGCAATGGAGCAGATTTACCTTAGGCAAAACATATCCAAAAACTTCTGTGAGACAAACATTTGCTTTGCAAGTTAACTATCTTTAAAACTATGTCCTGTAACAGTATAAATATGTGATGGTGTTAACTTTGATGACTAGTACTCCGTTCTACTTAAAATGTGTATGTTTGGGGTCATTGAAATGAAGCAATAATTTTCCTCTTCTTTTAAGAAGTTTCTAGAAAAAAGTGTTGCTTAAATCAACATAACAACATGTGCCCTCTTTGAGAATCACAGAAAAATTGTTAACCAAAATAATCCCCCTATTGACGTGCTAGAAGCCACAGCTCACACTGTATTTAAAATATCTACCTCAGAAAATAGTGAGAGGGGGCATGAATAACAACCATTTCTACCAACAGCTGTAGAGCAAGTGAAGTTCTGTGACACTGACACTCCCATTAACAAACAGCAGCTGCCAACTGAGCAAGCATGTTGAAATTGGCATGGCTTCTGTCCTGACCTGTGTTGACAAATCTACACAATACATATATAGTTTACATAGATTTACATTATGTTGACCCCCACACTTGGTGCTCTGCTGTAGACACACAGACATCTAACTCAGACAGACTGACATATTTCCAGGAAGTCTGCAAAATCTGAGTGTCAATCACATCATTTTGTGTGTCTGACCTTTCTGTCTGCAGTATAAGATTGTATGCCATTCATACTGTATGAGCACTAAAGTAAATAAAGGGGTGCAATCTAAAGTAAAAGGAATGGAATGAGACACCAACCCTGAAGAAAAGAAATGGAAAGCAAATACGAATACTTGAACCACCTGGTCTGCTTAAATGTGATCACACTGTATACATGAGTTAATTAAAGTTAAATCTGTTATTAGAACAACAGAAGTATCAAAGCACCAGTTAATAAAGTTATGAACTCTGTTGTTGTGTGTGCTATAAATACTGGGTTTGGTGATTAATTCTAATGAAATACATTAGTTAGTTCCCATCGCAGCCACTTGTTATCAGCTGTGTTACGGAACACCCCCTACTCCTCAGCATGTGTCTGATTGGCCCCTCGGACCAAAGCTCTACCCCCTTTTTAAAAAAAAAAGAGAGTTAGCAAAAAGTGCCACACCTCCATACCCCCAGCTGCCTCCTCAGGGAATGCCTAGGTAATTAACATGAGTGGCCTAGATTGTTGCTACAGAGCTGGTCTCAGTGTACTTAATTTTGTACCGTGTGTTAATTTATTTTACACTAAAATTAGACAACTTTTAAGTGTATGCCATTGCCGTTTTTGGATTTGGGAAGTTTTTTTTTTAAAGATATTTGGAGTTACTCTACAGTTGTGTGTCTATTGAGGAGTTAGCACCAAGTAAGAAGAGTAGGGAATGTAGGGTATCTTACCCACTGGTGCAATAACAGTGATTCTATTTTATATACTTTTCTATACGTTTAAGTTTCTGTAGTACTTCTTTAATACCTCTTATTTCTTTATTAGTGGTTTCCATTAATGGCATAAGTCTTGATTATTTTCCGGCCTAACATACCACCAAGATACCACTTATCCATAAATGTATTTTACTTGTCTCCCATGGTAGCTGCCTTATGTCTGTTATATGCATTCTGAATATTTTGACAAGTATCAGACCCTTGTGTCCTTAGGAAGGCTGTCTCATTCATCTGTTTGTTTCCTTTAAGCTACTCATACTAGATTTTCAGATGTAATCTTCTCTAATTATCTTGTATTTTCAAATAGTGTCCTCTTAGGATGGTATAATGGTTAAGGTGTTTACATTACAGACACAAGGTGCAGGGTTTGATTCTCACATGGGGTATTTGGCTAGGCTTAAAATTGTCCACATAGGCAGCTAGCCTAGTACTAATCTATGAACCTTAGAATTTTTTTTTCTTGACACACACAAGTGTTTCTATTATGCACTCTTCAAAATTTAATTTATTTTTTCTTCCTGTGGCGTCTACTGCAAATCATTCACAATGTTTCTATCCTCGTGTAAATTGCTTACATTCTCTTTACAAAGGTAAGATCTCCACTAACTGCATGCAATCACCACAAGGGGTAAGTCTCACCAACTGTCCAGCAAATGAGGTCTGAACATAGCTCTCAAATACTGTGATTTAGGCAGCTATATAGCACTCTGGTTTTAACCTCAAATTTACCCTTCCTCTTTTTCCTGATTTTGTTCATAAAACTGGACCTGTTAAAGCAGCAGTCCCCAGCTACCAGGCTGTGAATCATTTGGTACCAGGCCTCCAGACATGGAGTGAAATGAAAAAATGAAAGTGTGTAGGTATATGTATGAGTGTGTTTGTGTCTGTGTGTGTGAGTGAATGCATGCATGAAAGCAGAATGTATGCGTGTGTGAAAGAAGAGACTGTGTGTGTATGAGAGATCATACAAGCCATTATTTTACACTAGCTAAGCAGTGCTGTTGCTGTTTAGTAAGTGTAAAATAAAAGTCATGGAAACTGAAAAAGTGTGTGGGTGTGTGTGTGTGTGTGTGTGTGTGTGTGTGTGTGTGTGTGTGTGTGTGTGTGTGTGTGTGTGTTTCTGTCTGCATGTGTGAGTGAATGCATGGATGAAAGGAGACTGTGCGTGTGTGTATGTGTTTGTCTGCATGTGTGAGTGAATGCATGCATGAAAGCAGAAGTGTGTGTGTGTGTGTGTGTGTGTGTGTGTGTGTGTGTGTGTGTGTGTGTGTGTGTGTGTTTCTGTCTGCATGTGTGAGTGAATGCATGGATGAAAGGAGACTGTGCGTGTGTGTATGTGTTTGTCTGCATGTGTGAGTGAATGCATGCATGAAAGCAGAAGTGTGTGTGTGTGTGTGTGTGTGTGTGTGTGTTTCTGTCTGCATGTGTGAGTGAATGCATGGATGAAAGGAGACTGTGCATGTGTGTATGTGTTTGTCTGCATGTGTGAGTGAATGCATGCATGAAAGCAGAAGTGTGTGTGTGTGTGTGTGTGTGTGTGTGTGTGTGTGTGTGTGTGTGTGTGTGTGTGCGTGTGCATGCGTGCGTATGTGTGCACGTGTGTGTGTGTGTGTGTGTGTGTGTGTGTGTGTGTGTGTGTGTGTGTGTGTGCATGCGTGCGTATGCGTGCGTATGTGTGCACGTGTGTGCGTGCGTGTGTGTGTGTGTGTGCATGTGTGCGTGTGTGTGTGCACGTGTATGTGTGTGAGAGAGAGTAAAGTGTCAGAGTGATCCTTGGCGGTAGTAGTAGCAGCAGCAGCAGTAATGAGGTTTGCTTACTCTTCAAGCATACCACTCAAACTCTATACATTGCACAATAAATCTGGACAGAGCCACAAATAATAAGGGACAGATTTTAAATATTCCTATTATAAACTTAGAAAGTCAGTAAGGTTGCCATTAGATTAAGTACCTCTCGACCATACCACTCAATCTCTTGCACAATAAATCTGGACAGATCTAAATAATAGGGACAGGTTCTAAGTTTATAAGAATAATATTTAAAAAGTCAAAAAAGTTACCATTAGGTTTACTTACCTCTCAACCATACCACTCAACCAAACCTCTCAACTGCACATATTTTTGATTCCTCTATTTAGATCTGTTTTTCATAAAATTGAGGTTTTCTGGCAAATCATTTGTAAGTCATTAAAGATTGAAGTCAGAAAATGACATACATTCGAGTTTCTGACTTCATACCCTTCAGAAAATTCATGCTAACAAACAACCTGTTATTCTATCAACTTTGTAAGAGCACTATTTAAAATGTCTCACTATTCTTGGGCCTTTGTCCCCCCATTATTTATGGCTTTGTCCAGATTTCTTGGTCTATTCTAAGAGGTTGAGAGGTATGCACTCAACTTCTGACACAATAAATCTGGACAGAGCCACAAATAATAGGGACAGATTTTAAATATTGCTCTTATAAACTTAGAAAGTCAATAAGGTTGCCATTAGGTTTACGTAGCTCTCAATCATAGTAGATGTTATGCTTTTAAGCAGATTGTACACTTTTTTTTGGTAATTATTGCCAATTGTCTTTTTATTGTAGGAGCTTTACTCCCCAGGTCTCAGCTGAAAACATACTTCTAGTCCAGTCGGACTTCCCTGGTAAACAAATGTCAAGTAAATAAATAAATATGCACTTTATTATGTGCACATGATGGCCTGTCCATGGAAGATTGTCTTACACGAAACTGGTCCTTGATGCAAAAAAGGTAGTAGACTGCTGTGTTAAAGGACATATGTTTAAACAAATCACTGAAATAAGCATTTTATACTTAAATCTGGACCTGTTAAAGAGCATATTCTTTATCAAATCACTGAAATAAGCATACACAAATATTAATGTAACTTTAAGGGATATAGCATACAAAGATTATGTCATGTACAAAACAAAGAAAAACGTCACAGAACACTGCTAGAATTCTTCACTATTTAATAAAATCAGAGTATAAAAATATAAGAAATGGCAGGCAAGAATCATAAAACAGAGCGCTTTCGGGTATAAACCCTTCTTCAGATACCTGCTAAAACATTCAACATACAATTTAAATTCAAGGTAACCAATCAAAATTCAATAAAACACCCGCCTATTTTTCAGGGCGGGTTTCATTGGAACTATCTCATTGAGGCCAGGTGATCTATGGGCCATAAGTTCTATTATCCATTTGGCCTCTTCTAACTCAGTTTTATTCTTGATATTACCCCCTCTGATGAAATCTGCTTCGCAGATGAAAGCGCTCAACCTTGTGGACCTTGTGTGTATTGTGTTTTGTTGCAGTACATAGCACAGCCTTGTGCTTATGCTTGTGGAGTGGAATACGAATAAAAACTGTTGGATATACCTTTTGTTACTGTGCTGTTCCTTGGACATCAAGCCTATTCGTGGAGTTATTAGTAGGTTTTCATTTTCTTTTCGTTCTTGTTCATCCTGATGTTGACAATGGCTCTAAATTTGAAACAGTGTTGTGTATTTTTCTCTATATGCCTATAAAGGGCATTATGTACATCAGCATTCCTAATGGCTGACAAGTGTTGCAAAATCCTAATTTTAAACATACAGTTGGTTTTACCAACATAAAAACTTGTGCAATTTTGGCACTCCGCTATATATACTATGTAAGTAGTTCTACATGTAGCTCTTGCTTTAAATTCAAACCTCTTGCCAGTAATCGGATGGGTAAAATTGGTGGACTTGTTGACAAAAGCACAAGCTTTACAAAGCCCACAAGGAACAGTTCCCATCTTCATTTTGAAATATTTGGCCTCAGGATATTTTTCCTTAGATAAAATATCCTTGAGACTCCTGTTCCTTCTATAGCCAAACCTGGGATGTATACCCACTATAGGGTAGAGTTTTTCATCAGTGGTTAAGATGTTCCAATTACTTCTAACAATGTCACAAATTCCATGAATATTATTGCTATATGTAAACATAATTTGTGGTTTGTGGCTCATATCCTTGACCTGTGTGTAACTATGTTCTTCTCCTTTTTTCAAACATAGCCATGGGGCTAATCTGTTCTTTCTATGTTTCTTATTGTCATTAATAATTTTTTGTGTTATACTTGCATTATAGCCTCTATCACTGAACATATCCTTAAGTTGTTCAACCTCAGCTTCAAAACATGTTTCATCTGTACAAATTCTAGATGCCCTAGTGACTTGTCCCTTTATGATGTTCGGAAAGGTGAATCTGGGATGCATGCTATCAAAGCTAAGCAGAGTGTTTTTCCAACAGTCCTTCCTATGGAGACTCGTGGAAAAACCACCACTACCTTGTTCTAAATGTACATCTAAAAAATCTATCTCCTTCCTAGAGCTGTTAGCTGTAAAGCGTAGGAAGGAGGTAGTGGAGTTCATAAATGCAAAAAAAAAAGTCTTAAATCTTTTCTAGACAATATTGAAGAAGTCATTAGTGACACAAGGCAGTTTTTGACAACTTTGGGTGCCCTACAACTCAGTACTAGTAGCTCTTACTTGATGGTTACCATTGATATACAGAGCTTGTTCATTGTTATTAGTAACAAATATGGTACCATGGCCATACAAACTTTATTACAAGATATGGGGATTGATTCTGTTAAGACTGGTGTTATAATAGATATGCTCAACTTAGTATTAGAGAACAATGTTTTCCTAGGTCTTAACAACACTTATAGGCAGGCACAGGGGGTAGCCATGGGCACCCCCTGTGCTAATACGTACGCCAATCTGGTTCTCTCCTATTGGGAAAGAAGATTTGTTTTGGCTAATAATGATTGGTGTCGTTATATATCCCTATATAGGCGTTTTGTGGATGATATTTTTATCTTGTGGAATGGAAACGATGAGCAATTTGCTGACTTTTTTGCATTTATGAACTCCACTACCTCCTTCCTACGCTTTACAGCTAACAGCTCTAGGAAGGAGATAGATTTTTTAGATGTACATTTAGAACAAGGTAGTGGTGGTTTTTCCACGAGTCTCCATAGGAAGGACTGTTGGAAAAACACTCTGCTTAGCTTTGATAGCATGCATCCCAGATTCACCTTTCCGAACATCATAAAGGGACAAGTCACTAGGGCATCTAGAATTTGTACAGATGAAACATGTTTTGAAGCTGAGGTTGAACAACTTAAGGATATGTTCAGTGATAGAGGCTATAATGCAAGTATAACACAAAAAATTATTAATGACAATAAGAAACATAGAAAGAACAGATTAGCCCCATGGCTATGTTTGAAAAAAGGAGAAGAACATAGTTACACACAGGTCAAGGATATGAGCCACAAACCACAAATTATGTTTACATATAGCAATAATATTCGTGGAATTTGTGACATTGTTAGAAGTAATTGGAACATCTTAACCACTGATGAAAAACTCTACCCTATAGTGGGTACACATCCCAGGTTTGGCTATAGAAGGAACAGGAGTCTCAAGGATATTTTATCTAAGGAAAAATATCCTGAGGCCAAATATTTCAAAATGAAGATGGGAACTGTTCCTTGTGGGCTTTGTAAAGCTTGTGCTTTTGTCAACAAGTCCACCAATTTTACCCATCCGATTACTGGCAAGAGGTTTGAATTTAAAGCAAGAGCTACATGTAGAACTACTGACATAGAATATATAGCGGAGTGCCAAAATTGCACAAGTTTTTATGTTGGTAAAACCAACTGTATGTTTAAAATTAGGATTTTGCAACACTTGTCAGCCATTAGGAATGCTGATGTACATAATGCCCTTTATAGGCATATAGAGAAAAATACACAACACTGTTTCAAATTTAGAGCCATTGTCAACATCAGGATGAACAGCAGAGGGGGTAATATCAAGAATAAAACTGAGTTAGAAGAGGCCAAATGGATAATAGAACTTATGGCCCATAGATCACCTGGCCTCAATGAGATAGTTCCAATGAAACCCGCCCTGAAAAATAGACGGGTGTTTTATTGAATTTTGATTGGTTACCTTGAATTTAAATTGTATGTTGAATGTTTTAGCAGGTATCTGAAGAAGGGTTTACACCCGAAAGCGCTCTGTTTTATGATTCTTGCCTGCCTTTTCTTATATTTTTATACTCTGATTTTATTAAATAGTGAAGAATTCTAGCAGTGTTCTGTGACGTTTTTCTTTGTTTTGTACTTGACTTTTGGCGTCACACAGAACTTTGGTAAGGTGCTTGATCTTTTTTGACTATCTTTTTTGACTGAAAGATTATGTCATGAAACATAATATACTGTCTGACCTACTGGAATTTTTAGGCACACTACTACTCATTTTAATACTGATATGGTCAGAGGTGTGGATTACTGCTTTTGGATTCTTGTCGGTATTAATTCTTCCTCTACATGTCATTATCACACCATCACTTCTTTGTTGCTCTCCCACAGTGCTTATTCGGTTTTGTATTATTACATTACCCCACCAGATGCGCAGTAGCAAGGACCGCCCAAAGCCCGCCCACTACTCTATGTTTCCCTGGGGCTTATATTACATGATCAAAAATTCAGATGTTCGAACACATAATGATCGACCCCAATTGAGCGAAACAGCAGAATGTCGAACACGTAAACGGAAATCTCCGTAAGGGGAGATTTCCGTTTACTGCAATGTAGTGTGGTCCTGCATAAAGCAGTTTAATGGTTTGTTTGGGTTTTTATTTTTTTTCTGGCCATTCAGCATTATGCCAGTTCGCTCTGTTGGGGTCGATCATTACGTGTTCAAACATCTGAATTTTCGATCACGTAATATAGACCCGTTTTCATGTAATTGCTAGTCTTACTATGAATAAACATGCCATACTAAACATCACCAAATACAATACAGAAAACAGTGTAGTTGAATCTGCGTCCTGCTGCAAGTGTGCGTTATGTATTCTATATAGCAGCATACACCTAAAGTATTATAGTCCTCCACAGGAACACACATGGCAGATCTCTTTACTTGTATTTGGTTTTAATTACTACTGTTTCACATCCAGCATTTGTGGTGCCACCAGGAGCAGGCTTAGGTCAACTGGTGCCCTAGGCAAAAGGGCTCCACGGCACCCCCCACCACACCACCCAGTGCCCCCATCCCAGTCTACCTACACCAAATAAACACTGAAAAAGTGCCTCTGCTAAAGAGGTGCCCTAGGCAACCGCCTAGTTGGCCTATGCCTAAGGCCGGCTATGGGTGCCACTCCCTATATGCCAAAGAATTTTACATGTCATTCAGTTTCTAAATGAGTCCTTACTGTTGAACAGTGTTCTTAAGACAAGAGGGTTTGGTGTGAGTATCTGTAGTTACGCCTTGTTTCGATTAAAGTCATGCTTTTGCATGGTCTGCAGATAATGTATTTTTCAAAATGTGATTTTTTTTTTTTTTGTTAATGTTTTTTTTTTTTGGAGACAGTGGATTGTGGTAACTAAGCTAAGACAGGTACAAACCTAAAACCGTAACGTTTAATGTTCAGTTGCATTTGTTAACAGTGACATATACTTCTCAGTGTGTTAATGCACAAAATCTGAACAAAGCCTAATATATTGGGGGGGCAAACTACCAAATATAGGGAGGGAGAGAATTTAAGTACAACTGCTTTTATAAACCTAGACACTTGCTAGCATGACTGGTTTTATGTTAGCATGCATTTCAGACGAATGTAAAGTTTGAAACTAAAATATGTGTCATTATTTAGTGACTTCCATGTTCAGTAATTTACCAGAAAACCACACATTTTGTGTTCTTTTCATAAGCACAACAGTATAGCTAAGAAAGGTGGGGGGGTGCAAGTGGGGCTTGCCCCCCTGCAAAAGCAATTTAAAGCACCAAATTAGGTGGGGGTGTAAAGTACTGCATACATACCGCCCTTCTGACCGGCTAATAGTTGAACCTGTCCTTACGTCTCTTAATTAAAGGATACACAATACACAAAATAACTAACTTGGAATGGCCGTATTTCAAGAACAGCAACAAATGGTCACAAATGGAATTTTCAAATTGAATATTCAAGAGGTGGCTGGATAATCTGCATAGCTTGTCAATCAGCTGTATTTTGCATGCAACCTCACACAGGCTTGCCCTGTAATCGAAAATCGCGGTTGGGTAATGTTCTAATACAAAGCCGCTTATTCACATATAGGTCATCAGCTCTGACTGCCTTGAGGTCCGTTTCCTTTCTGCTATTGCTGAGGCTTCCATTCCACCTTTATGTTTTTCTTGATTTTTTTCAGATGCTTTGTTCTGCATTTTACTGCACTGAATTAAACTGCAAGGTTTTAGACCATGCTTCAAGTTTTACCAAGTTCATGTTTGGCCTTTCTGCCCTTTTCATTTATAGCAAATCAGTGTACTTTCTGCAACAATACACACACATACACACCTTTCAGAGCCTTTTAATTTGTTTATAAAGAAACAGTAATGAAGCAGACCCAGCAGCAAACCTGGTAAAAATTTAGCTTTTTAATGTGCTTATTAATTTATTTATTGAAAGGGCTAAACTCCTTAAAGTTTCATCTTTTTGTAGGGATGCCTTTGGAATTTGGGCAGCTAAAGTGACTTGCTCCAAAGTTACACAGTACATATATGTGTGAGTCAGCTTTAGGCCTGCAGAGCACAGCTAATTCAGTGTGTAGCCTTAAATTCTGTCCTCTTCTGCTCAATCTATTTGTAATGTTGCAGGAGTGTTTTGTAAGCCACCTATGGGTGAGGGTGATAAGCTAGAGTGAGTTGTGTGGGAAGAGGAGTTGGAGGGATTGTTTTGTCTAGGGTCGTCTGTCAGTTAAGTTACAGAATACAGCTCATTCCAAAACAAAGTTGTAAATACATGCGTTCTGTTTTCTAATAAAGATGCTCTTGTTCCTAATGCATATGCTCGTTTTCCTAACTAAAGACAACCTTCTGTATGAGTGCACACATCTAATTTTTTTAACTCCACTCACCATCCCCCATAGGATTCTGCCCAATGGGTCATTTGCCTGCACCATTTTTTCTGTGGTGAGGGTAGGAGCTGGGCATTATCAGGTGAGGAGACAGTCTTGCAAGGCATTTTGTCTTGTCCAGGAAGCCTTACTGGCCCTTCATTCCCTCAGTAGAGACAGAGAGAGTCAGATGGTAGGGAATGAGCCAGCTGTGAGTCCTGTGAAGAGTCAGGTGGTAGGAAATGAGCCAGCTCAGCTGTGAGTCCTGTGAAGAGTTAGGTGGTAGGGAGTGAGCCAGCTGTGAGTCCTATGAAACAGCCTAACCATCTTTCCCCATAGGCCTGCTTGGTTCTCGGTCAGAGAGGAGGCATGCATGCTCCTCTCACACACCTTCTGTTTCTCTGCCTCAAAAGGGAAGTCCCTGTCTGATGCAGCATGAGTCATCACAGCCTCTGCAGGTGAGTGAAACACCCAACCACTGCTAGGTGTCATCAGTGCCACAATCCTTGCAGCCTCCCTTTCTCCTAGGATGAACACACTAGCACCAGCTGCTCAAGCTTCTTCTTCCCTACCTGGCCCTCAGGCACCCATACCGCTAAATAAACATTGATTGCCTGGGCCATAGTCAGAGCTTAATTCCTCTACTCTGTGGAGTCAAGTACACAGATCAACTTTTCTCATATTTTGAATGAAAGGCAGTTGCCCTGAGATATTATTCTGTACTATTTTTCTAACTACTGCTTTCCATATGGAATGTGGATAACAGACATCCAAACAATAACCCCACCAGCACCACAAGCATCCAGTGAGATCCCATATGACACAGGGGTTTAACTATACCTGCAGGTTTTATGTTTTAACTATGACTGTACTGCCTGTCATACTGTACATGCATTGAAGCATTACACTGTGCAACACAATCTCTGTACATGTAGAGTGGATAATGTCAGCCACATTGCCAAGAACTTTGAGCCTCACTCTAGTTATGTAATTGTGGGTAACAATGTAAACTGGGACACATACAGGCAAAAATCCTGATTTTCATGAATGCCTTACCTTGTTTCAAATTGGCCACAGAGTATATCTGAGAACAATCATTTATAACTGAATAAATAAACTGTTGAAATATTAAAGTTATGGCTTTGTGAAGGAGTTGGGGGGGGGTATAGTGAGTGTTGGGGATATAGTGAGGGTATCTAGGATTTCTGTGGACAGAGACACACAGTCAGGGACTAGGTAATAAGATGCACACAGAATCATGATTATTTACCAAGTTTTATGCTGTGAAATGAAGACGTGAATATGTAGAGATGAATTAATACAGTGCTACTGTGTTTGTGTGTGTGTGCGTGTGTGTCTTTTAAAGAACTGCATTCAGACATCTGTAGGTATTATTTCATGGCGTCTAGAGTTGGAAACTATGTTGTTGGGATTTGACTTTAGCCACTTATATGAAGCTCATTAGCATTTCAGACAAACATGTGCATACAAGTCCAGTACAGCTCAAAGGCAACAAACATCAAGCATGTATTAAGCTTGTGTCTTACAATGCCACAGGGTATACAGTTAAGCCTGCTTAGTGCATATCCTTTCATGTCATTTTGCTTACCTATGCAATGCTGTCAATATAAGAAAGTAATGAGAACACCATCAACAGACTTACAATGTTGTCTTCAGTGTTGTTAGAAACACAAACATTACAGTTACAGTAGGTGCACTGTATACACAGTCTGATGCTACCCTGCATAGGGCTATCACCTCTCACTTTAAATATTGCCTAGGAGCATATCTATTCAAAAGGAAAAACAACAAAACCATAAAAGGAAATGTTGAAACAAGAAATAGTACCAATTATTGTTTCAGTATGAAATGGAGGTTCCCATTTTAATTATGCAGTTTAATGTGTGCCATGATACGGGTATCTAAATGTGTCTGCATTACAGTATATTACGGTCTTCATGATTCTGGAATATCAGTCTCTGAATAGGGGGTATTAACACTCCATAAAATTGGAAGTCATGATCGAGATTAGGTCTGGAAGAACTAAAACTAAAACTAGATTTTTTTTTGATGGAATAACATCTGACTAAATATTCAGAATATTTTATTTAATATATATTATCATTTGGGTCTATATTAGAACACCGAACATTCAAAATGTCGAGTGTTCTAATATCAAGAAACAGAAAACCAATTTTTTTCCTAGGGAAAGAATTTGGTTGTCTGTTACTGTTGCTTTGGTAATTTCAGTGCTCTGGTGGAAAGTTACGGGTCAGGTTCAGGTAAGTGTGCAGTTGGTGTGGGTGTGAGGGTTAGGTGAGTTAGGGTTAGGGTACAGGTCAGGTAAGTGTGCAATTGTGTGGACGTGAGAGTTAGGGCGTGGGTGAGGTGACTGTGCGATAGTGACAGACCTTAGGGTTTGAGTTAAGGTAAGTGGATAGTTAGCGGTGTATGTATAGTTTAGTGTAGGGTCAGGTGTAAGAGTTTAGGTGTATGTGTGTGGATTGCTGTTTGTTTGGTGTGCTTGTGTTGTGTGTATGTGTTTTGGAACAGCAATTTTTT
This sequence comes from Protopterus annectens, assembly GCF_019279795.1. Lineage (NCBI taxonomy): Eukaryota > Metazoa > Chordata > Ceratodontiformes > Protopteridae > Protopterus > Protopterus annectens. Next base: position 480,723,140 of record NC_056746.1, read on the forward strand.
TCCCGAGGAAAAAATTTACTGTTCTGAATGTTCGATGTTTTGAATTTTCGATTGTTAGGGTTCAATATTAGAACACTCGACATTTTGAATGTTTGCTGTTCTAATATAGACTCTGTCATTCAGCTGGACTACCAGTGTTGACCTGAGTTTGGAAAAGGGAAAGGTACAACTTGGCAAGTATACACAGTCTTTTCAAAGACATGATATAGGCCCAAGGATCATCGAGATCGATGCCTGATTTTGCCTTTCTGACTTTAATTTTATAGTACCTTTTTAAGAAGCAGTAGGGGTGGTAATCAGAAGAGTCTTGACCAACTTACAGTGCTCTCATGCTTTTATATCCTTTGTTGTACATTTGTAAGCTAGCCACACTTCTAGTCTTTTACCCATTTGTGTCTAATAATAAGCAAAGGTGTTAACTACACACATAAAACAACACTTTTTTAGTATCTCAAAAGTACAGACCGGGAATTAGTCAGTGTGCAGTTATCCTGAGTAGAAAGCAGTAGGTAACACACTAGTGGGGTGTTATTGCCCCATGTAAACAGATGAAACAGCTCTCAATAATACTAATCCAACCCACTCCAAATGTCCGAAAGCACAGACTGGCTAAGTGACTTGTTCAAGGTCACACCAGACAGCAAATGAAGTCTAAGGGAATCAAAACATTTACTCCATGAAGTAACTCATCAACAGCTCACAGCCTTAATCCTTTGCACCATCTGGAACACCATGGTATGCATGAGCTCAGCTTAGTATGACACTGCCAAGTTTCTCAAGTTTTTGTTAGAATTGCAGACAGGAGCCAAATCTGAAGGCTTGAAACTGTCAGCATTAAATTCAGTGGTGGCTGGTGACTTCAAATCAAAGGGGGGCTACAGGAAACAGCTGAATGGGTGGGGTCAATGGGAAAGGGGTGTGGCTAACTAGAAAGGGGAGGAGCTATGATCAAAACCACAAAAACTAACTTTAATTAAATATGCTGCCCTGGGTGCCAAACCATCATTATGAGAGTCTAATCAAGACAAAATGAAATATAGAAGAATAAAAATATTTCAATGCATTGACTGCATGACAGCTTACTTAATATCCAGATGGAAACAAAAAAGTTGTGAAGCATGAAAACATAAATTACTTTTTAAATACATTACTGGAATGCCAGTCAAAATAAAGTATAAGAAAAACAAGCAGCATTCAACTCAAACCACTTCTCCTTGCACTGCAGTTCTAATTATAATTTATATTCAGCTTCATTAAAGTACCAAGTAACATGCTGAAAGTAGAAATATCTGTGATGCCCCCACTTGTAAAAATGTTTCTTATCCAAAAAAGACCTGCTGCTTGACAACTATCTACTTGTTTCATGAGGAAAACATGATCAAAGTAAAAAATGAAAAGCAAACAAGAAACAAGCTCAGGATACATTGCTTAAAGGATTACTGTACAGGTTATGGACCACGCATGATTGGCATTCTGTTTAGTTTATGGGTAAAGCCTGCAGAGATGACTGGAAGTCTCCAACAAGTGTAATGAGCTTCTTAAAATAATGTAATCCTGTTCTTTATTACAAATACTGTCATATGCATTTCAATACCCAAGACTTATACATTATCTAGTTAAGTATTCCCTGCATGGCAACAACAGAGAGGCTTTCAATGTTGGCAAATCTTTAACAGTATGCTTATTAAAGCTTACTTGCATCTTACGATCTCAGATAAGCTTACCTGATGGTCATTAAACACAGAGCAACAGGCACTTTGAATAATAAGCATAAATCAACAGTACAAACATATGACAATCCAGACCATTCTGCAAAATCAAGGACAGATGAAAAGCCACAGTAGTACTTGTGTCTACCTTGGATGGGGGGGATACTCTGCACATTTACACTGCATAACTACTCCTTGCCTTGCTTCAACACATCCACAGTCACTACATGGGGGAGTGGGGTGCAACAAGTATGTCACAATTTAAAATGTCTCTGGCTGACTGTGATGGCCCTGACACATTTGTCATACCTCTCAACCTCAGAGCAAGAAATCTGGACAAAACCATACATAGAAGTGGGACAAAGGCCCAAAAATATTTTAAATCATTTTAAATATTGCTCTTATAAACTTAGAAAGATAATAGAATAGGTCTTGCATTAGTATGAATTTGTGAAGGGTATGAAGTCTGAAACTCAAATGTCTGCCATTACTTTCTAACTTCAGTCTTTAATGATTCGTCACTAATTTGCCAAAAAAACACAATTTTATGAAAAATGGACCAAAATGTGATGCAAAAGTATAAAATAGCAACACAATACAACTGGGAACCTGTCAAAGAAAGGACACTTTAATATTAGTACTGCTAACTTGAGCAGCTGACAAAATAAAAGAATCTGCATACATTTCTGAAATAAAAGTAATCTATAAATCTGATTATTACAGTTATTTCTTAATTGTAAACCCTGCATGTTTTCTTCCAAAATTGCCATTTTGCAGAGGGATTATTAGGGGGAAGAGCAACATTTTGAGCCAAAATTGGGGACAGTTGAGAGGTTTGGATATGCTTAATTCTATAAAGCAATTTATTTGCATGTACCTCTCAACCTGTTAATACAATAAATCTGGACAAGGCCAAATATATTGGGGGAACATATAAACAGTACTAAAAATTGCTCTTGTATAAACTGAGACAGTTGATAGAATAACAGGTCTTACTTTAGCATGCATTTTTCTGAAGGTTATGAAGTCTGAAACTCAGTGTGTCATTATTTAGTGACTTAATTCCTAAATGATTTGCCAGAAAACCACAAATGTTATGAGGAACAAACCAAAAATAAAAAGCAAAAATCTATTCATTCTTTGAAAATCTGGACAGTTGGGAGGTATAGTTCAGGTGGGGCTGTCTGAGTTTGCCGCCCTTCTCCCTCACATGATCGAATGGAGCCTGCCCCCTGCAGCCATTCCAATGATCCATTACTTGGCTATTTCACTCCATTTACCATAAACACTAATGTGCATACTGCTTTACTTCTGTGATGATTTGGACTTCATTTGAAAGTTTTATTTTGCATTTTACAGCACAAACACTAAGGCATCTGCTAAACAAAGCAATGCAGTCTCACAATGAAAACAGACTTAGCATTAAAACTTCTCTGCCCTTGAAACTCTCATTCATTGAAACAGCATTGAAACCCACATTCAAAGAAAATACATTTTGCCAGTGGCAGATAAAGATTAATTCTGGGCTGTTTTCAAATCATTGGCCCATTGCATATGAAACATACATGTGCTCTTTGATACACCTTCTTGATTGTACTAAATTATATTCCTTGTACAATACAGTACAGTAGTTAGAGGGCGTTTTAAATTTATTAAACAATGAAACAAAACGCATGCACCAGTAATGACAAAACTGTCCAATTCAGAACATTTTTCCAGTAAACAATGAAACAAAATGCATGTACCCATAATGACAAAACTGCCCAGTTCAGAACATTTCCATCATCAAAGTCTACTCAAACTTCTACAGTCCACCATTATCAGTAAATATGCACAATTCTACAGTCCACCATTATCAGTAAATATGCACAATTTCTGAAGAAGGAAAAGTCATCTAAATAATTCCACATTAAAGAAATCTGTAACTAATAAAGAGGTTGCTGCTAGCAAACACCTTTATATTTCATGGTTTCATCGAAAAATAAAGTGTCTGTTGCCCCTGAGGAATAAATTGCCTATATTACATTAAAAAAATGATAAGCTAGTAATATTGCAATAGGAAATGGATGACAAACTGATAACAGGCTCATAGTTAGTATCTTTGCCAAGGAAGACATTTTCAGTATGGCAGCGTCCACCCCTTGTGGGAGTAGAACCCACAGTCTTCTGCATCAAAAGCGAGTACACAACCTGTTGTGCTATTAACAATGCAAGCAGACTTAGCATAAGCAGCACTAAACTTCTCTTCCCCTGCAGCTCTCAGCTCCTTCTAAAATCTACTCAATACTCAACTTTGCAGCACAAGAAATCTGGAAAAAGCCAAAATTTATTTTGGGGGGGGGGCAAAAGCCCAAAAACCAGGGACACGTTAAACATTGCTTGTATAATCTTGGAAAGTTGCTAGAATAAAATGCTGTGTAACCACCATACATTTTACTGCCAAGGTCCCTGTGCAAAGTAGTCAGAGCAATATACCACTACGCCAGATAGAGTTACCACCTGTCCCACTTTGCAAAGGACAGTCCCTCTTTGGGCAGTTGTGTCCTGACAAAAAATATTAAAAATGGCAAATGTCCTGAGATTGTAGGACATAATTATGTCCCATATTTTATGTAATAGTTGCATAAAATAGTTATTTATGTATCTAAAATACCTAAATGTTACAAGAAACAGAATAATCAACTAAACTGCTACAAGAATAAGCTTTTATTTAGGCAAAAAAGTTAAGTTCTATCCTTTGTTCTGACCATGGGTATGAGTCGGCCTGTAAAATCTGATGTGTGTCCCAAAAATGTCCCACTTTGGCCATTTGAAAAGGTGGCAACCCTAACGCCAAATCAGCAGCTTTGTGAAAAAAAATGCGGTGTTACCACCATTATTTTACTGCCAAGGTCCCTGTACAAAATAGTCAGAGCAACATACCACTATGCCAAATCAGCTGCTTTGTGAAAGAGGAGGAAGACTGAAACTTAAATGGCTATCATTTAGTGAATTAATTTCTCACCACAGCAGTCAACCTCTTAGCACAAAACACCTGGGCAAACCCAGTAATGAGGGAATACAGCCCTCAAACCTATTCAGTGAATTCAGTTCTTGCCATAGCTGTCAACCTTAGCACAAAATACCTGGACAAAGCCAATAATGGGGGAATACAGTCCCAAAAATAGGGACAAATTTCAAATATTCATCTTATAAACTTAGAAAATTGCTAAAATAAAAAGGTTGTGTTACTATGTATTTTCTGAAGAATATGAAGTCTGAAATTCAAATGCCTGTCAATTTTACTTCTGACAGAACAAAAACAAATTTCAGCAGATACCCAGGGGGAAATACTGCAGACACGTCTTTGTAAAATGGCAGGACATCAGAGCAAACCGACACAAACACAGGGAGAAGGTGCAGACTCCACACAGAAGGCACCCCAGCCAAGAATCAAACCAGAAAACCTATAGCTGTGAGGCAGCAATGCTACCACTGCACCCTCAAATATGTAAGGAATTAAACATTCAGAAACCTGAAGTTTGAAATTCAAATGACTGTCAATTTTATTTAACATTTGTTAACCAGGACAGTCTGACTTGGAACAAAAAAACAATTTTCAGCAGAGGCCCAGGAAGAAATAATGCAGACATGTCTTTGTAACATGGGAGGACACAAAAGCAAACCCACACAAACACAGGGAGAAGATGCAGACCCCACACAGAAGGCACCCCAGCCAAGAATCAAACCTAAGAACCTGCAGCTGTGAGGCAACAGCACCATCAAATATCAAGCATTTAAACATTTAGAAACATACACACACACACACACTTACACACACACACACACCTCTACCTACCTGTTTAAATGTGTCAGATCCAAGCAGAAGCAACACACACACACACCTCTACCTACCTGTTTAAATGTGTCAGATCCAAGCAGCATCAGCAGTACACTTCCAAGTCCATGAAGTAGCCCATTCGACATCCAAGTCCGCGATGAAAGTCCCGAATCCATGAAGCAGCAGTAACAAGTCCACCCTCCATGAAGCCTGCTCGAAATCCAAGTCTGCGATGAACAAAATCCCCCGCGAGAGCATAAAACTTACCTCACCTCTCTCCTGATTGGTCCTGTCTGCTAATGAAGCAGTCTGGACCTCCTCTGTTCTGTGCAGTCATCACCGCACAGATTCCTGGGCATCTGCAGGGCAGAAATGCCTTCCCTGTATCTGGACTGCTTACTCAGGCAGTCTGACTTTGCACAGATTCCTGGGCATCTGCGGGGCAGTCTGACTGCATCTGCACATGTGCAGAGTTAGTTCTGGAACTCTTGAAAAAAAATGTTTTGTTTTCTTTTTTCTTTAATTTTATGTTTCATGGTTTGTTTTTCTTTTTGTTTGTACGTGGGAGGGCTGCAGTCCTATAGCACGAGCCGTCCCTGATTAAATTACTTCTTAATGAAGTCACCTATTAGCAACTCTTCAAGTTTCAGATTAGCATCAGGGCAGTTTATAGAACTATTGTGGATGGGATGACCAATCTCATGAGGCTGTCATAAGCACTACAGCATAATATGTTTGGTAGACCTTACTTGTATACCCATTTTGAGATGGCATCACCACCCTTTAATGGGAATGTCTGCTAAGAGAATTGCCTAGGGGTTAATACTGTCCTTTATGAGCAGTTCTGTACTTCCAAAAGTCCTGAAAACAACAGCTTTCCAAGTGCATTTCATGCTAACTAATGTTTGGCTTAAGCTATAGCTCAATGATTCTGTTTGTAGCAGGTTTATATAAAAGTATCCATATCTGTAATTTATGCACCCTGTTAACAAGATTTTAGGCATTTCAAAAAGTTATATGTCCAGACCATCAACCTTTCCCAATATAACATCATCCAAGGGCTCAATGAGATGTGAATTAGGGGCCCTTGATGTAATTGTGTGTATCAGCCTGTGAATGGATGTGGGGTGCGGCTGTTATTTCTCCTGAAATAATGATTGGAAGGCATCTAATGTGTAATGCTGTATGGTGTACTTAAACCTGAGGCATCTCATTGTCAAGATCCTGATAAGAGGAGCCATTTGTTTACATTTGGCCTATACCAGGGTTATGCATTCCTTGGTAAGATCAATCCATGAAAATATGATGGGAGGGATGGGTGTTAGAACACATAGATATGCCCAACAATTGTTTATATGTTTAAACCAATCAGTGAATTGTATCAGTTGATGTCAAAAGCAGAATGCAGCACAGACCAAGTCTGGATGAAGTTAGCAACAATATGCAGAAACAAAAAGAAGAAGAATGTTATACGACAAAGTAAAATATGGAAAGATTGGCACATCAAGAGAACAGAGCATAAACAAAATATAAATTCTACACACATAATAAATATAAGAATACAAAAGTTTTATAAAAATTAAATGATAATCTGTCAAAATGTCAAGCCCTTCCATACCCAGAAAACACAGTACCGTATGCAGAATTTTTCACAGAAGCTTTGTCCAAATATGTTAGTGATTGCATAGAGGCTGCTCTGCTTACTGGAAGTTAGGCCAAAAATTAGAGTAAAGAAAAAACACCCCGGAATCCAAAATTAAACAGGTTGAACAACAAAAGATAAAAGTCATAGCTAAAATTAGGAAATGTAACATCAAAAAAGATAAAAACTCTCTCATCAAACTGCATAGACAACTAAAAGGACTAACTAAGTCCAACAGAGCAAATTTTGAAGTAAAGATGCATGTCAGGTTAAGGACAACCATAAGGTCTTTTTTAACTATGTTTAAAACTTCAAAGGCAGCACACAGTAGTGTGCCAAAACTGTTGATAAATGGAGCCATGCTCAAGAAACCAAGAAATACTCCAACTGTACCCACCTTCCCAACACCACTACCCCCCCAAGGAAATACCACCTAAGATAACCCATCCAACTATCAGTAGGCAGCAGGGCGTAGATGTACACTCAATGATCAAAAATGCAGCTTCAATGGGCACCAATAAATTCTCAGGATGCCTCCTAAATAGTCTGAAATATGATGTCTCAGGGACATTTAAATCACTATTCATAACCTCTGTACAGGCTTCATGCCATGTGAATGGAGAACTTCAATGGTCATCCCTCAGCACAAGGCAAAACCATCAATGGATTCTGGGAACTATAGAACCATTAGTCTGATTAATTTTATATGCAAAGTCATGGAAAGAATCATCATGGAAATGATTAACAATGAAATACGAAACCTGTCGACAATGGACCCAACCTGGTTTGGTTTTGTCAAAGACAAGGTCATGTCTACTGAACCTGGTGAGAAGGTCATCAAGACAATGGATGAGGGTGCCTACTGTCTTCGTTGACCTAGATAAGGCATTTGATATAACACCCCACGTGGGCATTATAAACATACTCATGAAATTAGGCATAAACCCCTATGTAACTCACTGGGTAGCCAGCTGGCTCACAGACAGGACTGAGTAAGTTAGGACTAAAGATACCACCTCCACAAGGAGGCCAGTGAAGTACCCCGGAGTTCTGTGCTAGGTCTGCTCTTCTTTGACAACTATTTTTCAGACATCAAGGCCAATATCAAGAGCCTCTGGTTTATCAAGTTTGCAAATATTTGCAAGCTTAGGGGCAGTCATAAAAAGAAACCAATATACTAACATCTTACAGGAAGATCTAACACAGACAAATGACTAGCGCCAAAGACATGTGTTAAAACCCAATGCCAAGAAAAGCATAATTGTACCTTTTGGGAAGTTGGCAACCCAGGAAAACTACCTCATGGATAAAATATCCCTAAAAGTAAACACAGTAGTCAGAGATTAGGAGACTTATATAGTTAATAACATTGCTTTTGACCAGCACATGTTTAAGGTGGTAAGAAAAACATTCTATGTCAATCAACTTAGACATAAGGGTATGGTCTCTAAGTCCAGGGAAGTCATCGTGCAGCTATACTCAGCCCTCATCAGATCCATCATTGAGTATAAAGCACCAATCACTATGTACCTGATCAGTCACATGCAACAACTGGAATGTCCACAGAGGTTCCTCACAAAAAGAATGAAGGGCATAAACACAATGTCCTATGCAGATCACCTCAAAGCCCTATCACTGCAATCTGTTTCCTACAGAATGCTGAGAGGCGATTTATGCCTGGCACATAAGGCATCTTTGGATCCTGTGTGATGGACCTTTTGCATATCTGCAAAACAAACAGCACCAGAACTACTAGATCTAAGAATTTAAACTTTGCTTGTAACTTAAGTAGGACATGTTGGAGGTATGTATCTCAGAGAATTCCCATTCTCTGGAATAGGCTTTCAGTCCATGTGAAGCACAGCCCTTACATAATGCTTCTGTCATGTATGTCTCTGATAAACAGAGGCAGCCATTTAATTTCACCCTAACCTCTAAGACGCAATAACTCATGGGATACATTTGGGTTGCACAGCTAGGCTTATAAAGGCTCCATTGGTTGCTAGCCTAGCATACACCTATAAACAGTAAAAACAAATTAAAGAAAATATTAACAAGCTGTAACTAAAGTTATCCAGATCAAACAAGTATGAAAGAGGGGGTTCTGTTTAGCTCTTTAAAATAAGCTTTGAAGACACATAATATTTCCATACATCAGTTATTATTAACAAAAGTTTCACACAGGCTTGTCTGAAATTTAAGAAGCTTTCAACTACAATTTTGTAGGATCTTCTAGAAAAATATTATAGTGTTTCCAACCTAGCTTAAATGAACAGTCTCCTTTCATCTCTGAAAAACTTTCAGAAATGTATATAAAAATATTAAACTTTGCTAATGTTCCAAGATTGCTTTAGTGAAAAATTAACTAAGCTATTAATGCTATTTTATCTACTTATTTTATTACATGTATCACTGAGTGAAAAAAATAGCTGTACCACATCCATTTTATAAGATGAGAATTTGTCAATGCTGAATAGTGCCTTGTACTGGTTATTAACTGCAACAATACTAAAGGCTGAAGGAGTGAGAAACAAAACTGTTTACTACTTGAAAAGGTAGAATTATTATGGCAATTAAAATTAAATGCTTTTGTAAGCCCAGGCTTAAATGAAAAATGTTCACTTATGTGTTTGCTCAAATTAAAAAGTTTGGAGAGATGATTGAGTGTAGAACATAAATGTTAAAAGGGTTGTAGCATCTGTTTTATTTAACAGATAGATGTTTTTTATAAAAACATATAGGTGATGAGAATACATAGTATTTACACAGATTTAAAAAATCATAATAAATGATAGGATAAATTTTATTATCAGGAATTTTATGTATTGCATATTTATTAGCAATGTATCAATTCACCTTCATATTCATTTAATTTATAAACATTGGTTGATTTTATTGTAATATAATGACTTGACTGAAGTTTTAGAATACATTAGTAAATTAACAGGCTTTTAGGCTAATATACCTTTAAGTGATCCTGTGTTCGCTGATTAGTTTTTTGGGGGGTTTTTTGTATGAACTTATAAATAATAGAAGTTTTTTAAAATGGCTGTAATTAATTTCTGAAGAAGTCCGAGCATTGAGTAAGGACAAAAAACGTTTGGTTATATTTGGCGTTTAAAATAAATACGAGTGTTTTACGAGTAGTAGCCCTAGCATTTTTTGTGCCAGTTTGGAAAGTAAATTTTAGAGTTGGTTTCATGGTTAACGGCTATGGCTAACAACTCGTTTGATAACACACCAGTTATTCTGAAGGATTCAATAAGTGATTCGAATTCCATGAGCAGATTAACTATGCTCATTGACTTATTGTCGCAAAAAGTGGATGTTATGAACAAGAAACTTGAAGTAATTTCTGCTAGTCAGCAACGTCAACAGGAGCATCTTACTGCACGGGTGGATAGTACTCCAGGTTCGGGGCATTTACCTACTAATCATCAGCGGAGTGAACAGGACCGAAGGGTCGCTTTTGCACCTGATCAAGTAGCTCAATCCATGGGCATGGGACAGTCCCAGTTAGGATAATCACGCACTGGCACACAAAAACGTTGAACATTGAATTTCTTCTTTAATACCAACTGTTAAAACCATACAAATTCACAAACAGGTTGAGCGCTTTCATCTACACCCGTAGATTTCTTCAGAACCATTAGTGAAAGCTTAACTTCATAATTTATACTCTCCTTTATCCAATAAAAACGTCACATTAATTACATAATTAAAAAACACTTAATGACTAGTCTTAAAACAAATGCTTAAAGTGCACAGTGCTGAATTCCCTCAAAAATTACTATTATAATTCTATCCACTTATAAGTTGATTCATAGACATATGTGTAATAATATCAACTTAAACAATAGTGTTTTTTCATGTTTGAATATTATATATTTGATTGCAACAAAATAATACAGTAATAACTGTTAAAAACTATTAAAAAACTGTTAAAAAACTTCAAGGCAAATGCATACTTTCACATCTCCTTTGCCTTTCATATTGACACAAGGACCAAATTAAATACTAATACCCAGGACAATTATTTATTATTTGTCCAACATAGGTTTTATAGATATGGTGTCATTGAGCCCTGGACTTTCTGATGCGTTCAATTTAATTTGCCAACATGTCTCCTTTTCCATTAATTTTTTCTTAATATTCCCTCCCCTAGGGTTCAGTTGAATATGTTCCAGTATACCAAATTCAAAGGACTTGCATTCTTTATGAGCTTCACAATGCCTCCATCAAGCCTTATCTAGGAAGTTACTTCCCTCTATTGTAACCTTCGTATCCAAATAAGATATGCTTTTTTTGTCCATAGAAAAAGTAAATCTTAGAAATTCATTCCTAGTGTTTAAATATTCAATGAATGTCTGAATAGTAGATTCTATTCGGACATTCATTGAATATTTAAACACTAGGAATGAATTTCTAAGATTTACTTTTTCTATGGACAAAAAAAGCATATCTTATTTGGATACGAAGGTTACAACAGAGGGAAGTAACTTCAAATCTAATTTATTTAGAAAAGCCACATTTAGTAATGACTATATTGAGTTCAATAGTTGTCACCCAGAGCACCAGAAAAAAAGTATTATCAAGGGACAATGTATACGAGCAGCAAGAATGACATCTAGCTATCAAGATATGGTTGAAGAGTTGAACAAGATAGCCATAATGTTTAAGGAAAGGGGATACCCTGTGGGGATGATAGCGGATGTGGTGAACTATGTGACTCAGGAATGGGGAAAAAAATATAAGCCCATCCTGGGAAGCAAGTTGGTTAGTAGCAACATTTTAGGCACGGTTACTCAAGAATTCAGAAGAGCATGTGTCATACAATGTGCCCCACAGGTTGGTAAAGTTAAGGATGTAATTGAAAGGAACTGGAATATATTAAAAACTGATGACAATATATACAATATAGTGGGCAGTAGACCAACATTTGTATATAGGAATGGGTTTAATTTAAAATCTAGATTAAACAAAATGATGGGCATGAAAAAAAGTGAGTATGGCACAACTAAATGTGGTAGATGTAATCAGTGTAGATTTATAACAGGGGTGACAAGTATGACTTTGGGTAATATACACAAGACCACTATTACCTTTTGTAAGGGGAATTGTAGAACTAAGAATGTTATATATCTAGCGAAGTGTCAAACATGCCCCAGTTATTATGTAGGAATGACTACCCGATGCTTGAGAAATAGAATTTATGAGCATTGTTATAAGATGAGAAAACATGATGGAAACAATGCCTTATGGAGGCATTGTGAAGCTCATAAAGAATGCAAGTCCTTTGAATTTGGTATACTGGAACATATTCAACTGAACCCTAGGGGAGGGAATATTAAGAAAAAATTAATGGAAAAGGAGACACGTTGGCAAATTAAATTGAACGCATCAGAAAGTCCAGGGCTCAATGACACCATATCTATAAAACCTATGTTGGACAAATAATAAATAATTGTCCTGGGTATTAGTATTTAATTTGGTCCTTGTGTCAATATGAAAGGCAAAGGAGATGTGAAAGTATGCATTTGCCTTGAAGTTTTTTAACAGTTTTTTAATAGTTTTTAATAGTTATTACTGTATTATTTTCTTCAAATCAAATATATAATATTCAAACATGAAAAAACACTATTGTTTAAGTTGATATTATTATACATATGTCTATGAATCAACTTATAAGTGGATAGAATTATAATAGTAATTTTTGAGGGAATTCAGCACTGTGCACTTTAAGCATTTGTTTTAAGACTAGTCATTAAGTGTTTTTTAATTACGTAATTAATGTGACATTTTTATTGGATAAAGGAGAGTATAAATTATGAAGTTAAGTTTTCACTAATGGTTCTGAAGAAATCTACGGGTGTAGATGAAAGTGCTCAACCTGTTTGTGAATTTGTATGGTTTTAACAGTTGGTATTAAAGAAGAAATTCAACGTTCAATGTTTTTGTATGCCAGTGCGTGATTATCCTAACTGGGACTGTTTCAGCTTCTTTGGGGCTGTGTTGTGTTACATAGTTGGACTGACCAGTTAATTTTGTTTATTTCATGGGCATGGGAGCTATACCAGTGCAAAACAGCCTATTGAATGATGTGAACGGAAGAGTGGAGCATCTAATACAATCGACAGGTACTGTACAAAATACAAACACAAAGCATACAGGCTCTAAGTCGGGCCAAACACAACCCTTAGAAGATAATGTAATAATGGACAATAATAAGGGTCATTTGTCTACGTATACTAATGTACTTGTATCGAACAAATTGAACCAGCAAGGATTGGGTAATAATACACACGTGCCTGTTATGAGAGAATGGTTAACAACTACGGTGAATTTGCATGTGTTAAATCAACGATCTCAAATTGGAGATGAGGACAGGGCTGATAGACAACAGCCACTACCTAACCTCTTAAATTCATTAGATCATTTTATGTTAAAATACAAAAAAATTGAGCTTAGAGATAGAGTATTTTCATGAATGTATAAAATTGGGAATAGTTCCCAAAGGTTTAAGAACTTGGCGTTACCCTTCTGGTTTGATATCGGGTTCAGTCGTTCATCAAGAGTTGATTAAACATTTTAATCAACAAGGTTTGGATATGTTACAAATAATGATTGATCAATAAAAATTTGGAACAACATATTTCCCAGTTAGATTGTCAAATAAAGCAACATACAGACTTTTTGAGGTATAAATATGAATATATTCACTGCTTTCACAGCATAGAGCAGCATATAGATAAAATCAGACATTACAAGTTGAAAAAGTTACAAAGAGATCAAAAACAATATGCCTCAAATACTGCATACCCTGCACCACCAAAAGCTCAATTCCCATTAGATTTGGGGTTGAGTGGGATAAATATTACAACAGAGGAGAACATGGCCAATGAGGAGATTTATGAGGGAAACATTTCATCAAATGAGAATGAAGAGCCGAGTACTAGTGCTGATTTGCAAGATAACAATGGAGAAGTAAGGAAAAGCGAAATAATTAAGGCCCGTAACAACAACAAGAACAATAATAATTATAATGACAATTGTAGAGAAAACCAACAAAATAGTGCTTCTTATTCTAGACAGGGTTTTCAGAGACGGAATCAGAAGAGGAACGGGAAATGGAGGAAGAACAACAAGAACAGGAGATAGTGACTTTGAGCCCCCAATTTCCACCATGTGTAAAGGTTTATAACACCAACAAAGATTTTTTAGTATACAATTTTTCATCATTTCAGGTGACTGAACATTTGGTGGACATTTTAGCTAGAGGCTCTACTTTTGTTCCATCTACCAGAATGAATTTATCAGAAACGTTATGTGATATAAAATTATTTGTTAGGAAATTAAATTTGAAATTAATGTTTTTTTGAGCAACAAACATGTGAACATTCATTGGGAATATCAAGTTGTTTTAATCCACCATTACATAATACTTTAAACATGTTCGAAAGAATATGTGAGGTGGATCTAAGAAGGTTGGAAAAATCAAATTTTAATTATGAATTTAACCTGAAGTCAGATGAAAAAGAAGAATTAGAGCTATTGATGACAGCTGATGTTAGAGTAATGAACCCTGATAAGGGAGGGGGATTGGTCATTATGGACACACCATTCTATAAGGACAAAATATTAGACATACTTACCAGTGAAACATATGCACCTTCTTTGATGAATGAGTATAGTAAATCTATACATTTTATAAAAAGTTTTTTTAATGAATTATTTATCGAAGTGAGAATAGATGTGCATACGTACAATTATTTAGTAATGCAAACACCAAAAGTTCCTTATATGTTTGGTGTACCAAATTTACATAAGTGTATTAACAATCCCCCCCTCCATCCTATAGTAGATGGGAGAGATTCAGCCACCTACGCATGTGCAAAATTTCTGGACAACATATTGAAAAAATATGTGAGTACAGAAGAATGGATCATTAAGGACTCTTGGATGTTCTTAGAAAAAATTTATGAGTTTCCTTACTGTCAGACTAACAATTTTATGACAGTTGATATCATAGGTTCATAGGTTCATAGATTAGTACTAAGCTAACTGCCCTTGTGAGCCATTTTAAGCCTAGCCAATTGCCCCTTGTGAGACTCAAACCCTGCACCTTGTGTTTACAAGGCAAACACCTTAACCATTAGGCCACCCTCCCAACCAAAAATCAAAGAGTTATATACCTGTATCCCACATAACATAGGAGTTGAATGGGTATCTATTAGAATGAGGCAAAAGGGAGCACCAACAGAAGAGATCAGTTTGGTCCAGGAACTTCTTGGTGTGGTGTTAACATATAATTTCATAATGTTTGAACGTCAGATTTATGTTTAGAAGGAAGGTGTAGCCATGGGCTCCCCATGTGGGGCTAGTTTCACGAATATGGTATTATCATACTGGGAAAACAATATATTATTTAAGAACAGTATGTATATGGCTCAAGTCAAGTTTTATGCTAGATGTATTGATGATATCTTCATCATATTTGATGGGGATGAAGAGACAGCTGGAAATGTATTGACAATATTGAATGATTCAACTGAATTTTTATATTTTACACACACATTTAGTAATAGTTCAATTTCCTTTTTGGACATAAATTTGATTAAGAACAAAACTTCACATTATTATGAAGCTAACATCTACAGGAAACCCACATATTCAAACAAGTTTTTACATTTGTCAAGTGCACATCCGATGTATCAGAAAAAATCAGTGGTCAAGGGCCAGTTGGTCCGAGCGGCACGGATGATTACATCGGATGTAGCATTTAGGGAAGAATGCAATAAGTTAAGACTAATGTTCATAAATAGAGCATACCCTGCTTCATTTATAGATAATTAATAGATGAAGTAACATCGAAAAGACATACCGGTATATATAAACCGATTTTAAAAAACAGGATAATCTACAATCGACAGAAGGAAAGTTGATAATCACAGATATGAATTGTGTATACAGCCAAAATAATGAGAAAATTTTAACTAATTTTAATTTGAGTTGTATACTAAGATTTCCTTTAGATCATGGACATATTAAGAACATTCTAGAGAAAAATTGGTTTTTAATATGTGATGATGGTTTAATAGGAGGTAGATTAGGAGCCTCATTGAAGGTTACATGGAAAAGGGGTCCGAACTTTAAAGATTGGATGTATAAATGTGGGAATAAATACCCTTTTAGAACGAGAGCGGGTATGATACAATGTGGTTGTTGTTCCTATTGCCACTTGGTGGCGTCAGGAGCAAAAACAACAATAAATGGATATAGAATAAATTCCAGGAAGAAGTTTGATTGTAACACAAAAGGGGTAGTGTATGTGGCAACTTGTTGCAGCTGTCCTGCTTTTTATGTGGGAAAGACAGAGAGAAAGATCAAAGAAAGAGTGTACGAACATCAAAGGGACATTAGGTTAAACAAGGAAGATAATGCACTTGCCAGACATGTAAAGAGTTTCCCTGAACATAAAATTCAGTTCAGGGTACTTGTACAAGTGAAAAAAGATACAAGAGGAGGTCCTTACAGTTTACTACTTGAAAAGGTAGAATTATTATGGCAATTAAAATTAAATGCTTTTGTAAGCCCAGGCTTAAATGAAAAATGTTCACTTATGCGTTTGCTCAAATTAAAAAGTTTGGAGAGATGATTGAGTGTAGAACATAAATGTTAAAAGGGTTGTAGCATCTGTTTTATTTAACAAATAGATGTTTTTTATAAAAACATATAGGTGATGAGAATACATAGCATTTACACAGATTTAAAAAATCATAATAAGTGATAGGATAAATTTTATTATCAGGAATTGTATGTATTGCATATTTATTAGCAATGTATCAGTTCACCTTCATGTTCATTTAATTTATAAACATTGGTTGATTTTATTGTAATATAATGACTTGACTGAAGTTTTAGAATACATTAGTAAACTAACAGGCTTTTAGGCTAATATACCTTTAAATGATCCTGTGTTCGCTGATTAGGTTTTTTGGCGTTTTTTTTGTATGAACTTATAAATAATAGAAGTTTTTTAAAATGGCTATAATTAATTTCTGAAGAAGTCCGAGCATTGAGTAAGGACGAAAAACGTTTGGTTATGTTTGGCGTTTAAAATAAATACGAGTGTTTTACGAGTAGTAGCCCTAGCATTTTTGTGCCAGTTTGGAAAACAAAACTGTTACTAATATGCAGCATACAAGAATTCTGTAAAAGTTATTAGTGTTACTAGTTTGCCCTTTACATGATTGGCATGAGTTTAGTTGTGTAAAGTTCAAAACACATCTTGTGGTATTATTCTTAATTTTGATTATTGCAGGAAATAACAATATAGCTATTGGTCCAACCAAAACAAAAAAATTGAGGAAAAAATACTAGAAAAGCTGTTATTTCAAGTTTAAGACAAAATCAGTAAACAACATGAAAAAGAAAACCCAGAAAGCAGGTCATTCTAAGTTTAAAAATAAAACAACCCCAAACAGTCAGACAAGACTGGTTAAACATATGAAGTAATAGATATAAATAAATGTAACAAATCGACACAGCTACACATTCTGCTGTGTGATTGCAATTCAGAGCTTGAAATTTAGCTGAGTTTCATCGCAGAAAACTCAACAGTTTTGATTACAGCAAACAACATCATGCAGTTTAAGAACAGGCCTCTTGCAGTTTCAACAAGCAACATTCTGATGTCACTTCAGAGTCACTGTCAAGCTGGGACAACAAAAAGCTACAGGCTTTGGGAAGAATATCGATACATTTCTTCATCTGCTTAAGGCCGAGGTCAAAGAAGAAACATCCAACTGTTTAGATCCATCTTTAAGGTCAGCCTGGAGAAATTAGACAAGCATCTGGACAGTAACCTTTCTGTTAATTTTTTAAAATCCTGCAGAATCCATATAATTCACCACAACTTAAAGACTTTCATTCATATGCCACCAGTATGCACATTTTTAACTTTTAAACCAGATCTAATCTGAAGGACTGGGAGGTGTAAAGTAAATCAAGATGTCCAGGAGTTACCATCACTATCCTCCTTTGACTTGCACAAGTGTGAAGATTGGGTGAAGATAGGTGAAGGCTGCCAGCCTAGCCAGATAGAATTTTGGAGATAATTCTGTCATTTGTAAATATTAATGTAAGCCACAGGCTTTTGTCTTAAATGGAAAAAATACTGTTACATGTGGAACTGCAAAAATTTAACAACAGTGCACTCTACTGTAAGGAAGCTAAGTCAAGCATTTTATGACGGTCTTTGATATTTAAAGTTGGCTCCGGCCTGTCTAGGTGAAGGAATTCTTGCTATTGTTTTAGAGTTAATGGCCAGAATTTGCATGCATAAATGTCCTTTATTGCTCTGGTTTCTGCCCAAAGGTGAATGTAAATGTAGTTTCTGTTAGCCTGGGAACCCAGGGAAGTGTTAAGAATGATGTAATGTGAACCAGGAATGTGATTTTAAAAACAGAGAGAAGAATCAGAGAGCATGAAGCATTTTTGTCTTGACCATCCAACTCAGCACTGCCTTTGCTCTAAATGTAAGTTTACCTTAGAGTTGTGTTTTCTCTTAAGAATAGCTAGACACTAGAAAGATTAGACTGTGTTTTTCTGTGATGTCAGAACTGTACTACTGAATTATTTTAAGTATTTCTCTGTGATCTTTGTGCTCTTGACTAGCACTGTGTAGTAAAAAGTATTGTCTTGTGTTTTGACTAATTGTTATTAAATATTTTTAAACCCTTTCAACTGTGGCTGTTTTTGTAGAGATAATTTAAGCTCTAGAGTACTTGCATGCCTTTGGTAGTATTGTACAAAGCCACCCCAATAGCTTTAGCCCGGAGCTGAAATACCAATTGGATAATAATATCACACAGTAATAATTGGACACCCTTTTAAGGGCCTTTGAGTAGCTGATAAATATTAGTGAGTGGTGGCAGCTGGTACTACTGTATAGTCTGGGAGAAAGGGGCACAGCTGGAGAACCAGTGCCAGCCATCCCCAGGAGTGTCTGTGTGGTTGTATAAACTCTTCTCAAAGTGTGTGTGTGTGTGTGTGTGTGTGTGTGTGTGTGTGTGTGTATATGTATGTGTGTGTGTGTGTATATGTGTGTGTGTGTGTGTGTGTGTGTGTGTGTGTGTGTGTGTGTGTGTGTGTGTGTGTGTGTGTGTCAGCTACTTTGGCAGGGACACGAAAGCACTGGTTGTACAGAGAGGGTGCTAGAGGTTTTAGCTTGACCACTAAGCTGAGATCTGGACCGTAAAGCTGTGCCAGTGGGGAGTCTTATTGGGGACCTGGAGAGCAAGGGAGCGACCAGCCCCAGACTGACTGTGATCTCTGTGTACTCTTAAGGGAAATTTCACTTTACTGTGTGTATTTTTTATCCTTTCCTCCTATATGAGACGCCCCTCTCTGGTGTTAGTGGTGAGGATTGAGGCTCCTTGATTGCTGCACTAGGGCACGAGTGTCACATATTAATTGTTTGGCATTGGAGGGATATCCACACCACATATTGATTGGTTGGTAAATACTAATTGGCTTGTAGTGGTGTGGGTAGAGCGGATCCCTGTAGCTTGCGTACAGTGAGCTTTGAAGGTGTTTTGTACTCTAAATCAGCCATGCAGTGAATACTCAGATTTCAGATCACAATTGTTTTATTTCTTTTGTTAGCTTAGTCAGTCAGGGTGAGCAGGCAGCAGGTCAGCAGAGGAGTATGGAAAGCTGACAAGGATCCAGCTGGCTGAGATATGCCAGGCTAGGGGACTGGTGCATGGAAACCTGACTAAGGTAGACCCAATTGCAGCCTTGGTTACAGCTACATCAGAAAACAGCAACCAGGAGGACAATCAGACTGGCAGTGGAAATATAATACCCTCAGAGAATGGACAGCTCAACCTTTCTGCAGAGGACTTAAAAATCCATCTGGAGCTAAAGAGACTTGAGTTGGAGGCCAGGCTTTTGGAGAAGCCGAGGAAAAGGAGTGGCAGAGGAGGCATGAGAGGGAAATTCTGACTCTTTGCCAGAGTCATGGAGGCAATTGGGAAGGGAGTAACTGGTCCACAAAAGCAGAAAAGGTCAGGAAATTTCTTCTGCAGTTTAAAGATGGGGATAATTTTGATAGTTTCATTCATATGTTTGAGAGAGTATGCAAACAGTATGGTGTTGACCAAAGGCTCTGGGTACGGTTCCTAACTCCCGTACTCCATGGTAAAGCTGTAACTGTTTTGTCAAAGATGTCTGACATTGCATGTTTTGATTATACTGCTGTTAAAAATCACATGGTAGAATTGTTTAGGCTAACACCTGAAACGTACAGGAAAAAGGTTTGTGAGCATAGATGCAAGGTAGATGAAAGTGTGTGTGAATATGTTGCTGAACTGAGCAGTTATTTCCATAGGTGGGTGAGTGGATGTCAGGTCACCACTTTTGAAGGGCTGGCAGACCTTTGGTGATGGAACAAGCCCTTAGCACTTTGCCTGAGGACATGAGGATCTGGTTAGCTTATAGACAATGTGCTACTTCAGATAAGTTGGGGAAGAAGGGAGATCTATACCTGGCAAGCAGGGAAGCCCTGCACAGGAAAGGGGCCCCCAGTACTGCTCATGGGTCTAAAGGAACCCATGGTGGGCAGCACAGACTGCCCCAACAGAATCTGCCAGTAGCAGGGAAATCCACTAGTCCAGGTACATGTCCAGGAGCTAGGGTTAAATGTTTTGAATGCAACCAGTGGGGCCATGTGGCATACAGGTGTCCATGGAGGCAAGGTGGGGAACAAAAGGTGAGGGAGCCAGTAAGTGGGAAAGACAAAATGCCAATAGTAGGTTGGTTGCCTTGAGATAACAAGGGTACCAACCTACCACCCTGCAGATGTCCTGATAGGGAAGAATTTGGTTGAGGCAGTACCATGTGTTTGTGCAGGTACACGCAGTCAGGCTAGAAGACATTCATGTGGGTCTGGTAGCCTGGGGGAGACCCAGACAGACTGCATATTTGCAGCCAGGACTGGTGATGTGGTTACTTCAGGGAGGGAGCTACCCGGTAGCACTGAGACTGAAGGTGAGCCACAGCTGCTTGTGGGTACTGATGTTCCATGGGACAGAGTGACTGCAAAGGTAGAGGTGAGTAGCAGTACCTTGGCTGACAGTGAGGCAGCACTGTCAGAGGATGCCAGACTTCTGTGGAAGGGGAGCTGGGAAGGGTTACAAGGAGAGAGTTGAGACAGGCTCAACTCTCAGACCCTACATTGCAAGGCCTGAGGCAGGTAGCTAGGGAGGCACCTGATTCTCAAGGGAAGAGGGAATCTGTATACTGGAACAAAGGGTTACTATACAGAGAGTGGAGCCCTGAGGGAGGGCTAGAAAGTGAGAGAGTAAAGCAGTTGGTAGTGCCTAGAGCCTACCATCTGGCGCTTCTAGCCATAGCCCATGATATTCCCTTGGTAGGTCATATGGGCATAAAACATACAAAGAGGCATTCCATGCAGAACTTCTATTGGCCTGGAATTTCCAGAGATGTAACAGGGTACTGCAGGACCTGTGAGTAGTGCCAAAAGGTAGGCAAGGCAGGAGACAAGGTGAGATCTCCTTTGATGCCTTTGCCTGTGATTGAGGAGCCATTTCAGAGGGTAGCTATGGATATTGTGGGTACTCTGAGTACCCCAAGTTCCACAGCAAAAAAGTATATCCTAGTGGTAGTGGATTATGCTACACGATACCCTGAGGCAGTGGTTTTGTCCTCCATTGAGGCAGAGAAGGTGGCAAATGCTTTGTTAGAGATTTCCAGCAGGGTAGGTTTCCCAAAAGAAATAGTGACTGACAGAAGTGCCAATTTCATGTCAGACCTGCTGGCTTGTCTGTGCAAGTCCTGTGCGGTGAAGCACATGAAGACCACCCCCAACCATCCCCAGACTAATGGTCTTATTGAGAGGTTAAATTCTACAATCAAGTCCATGCTACGGGCATTTGCAGATCAGTTTAAGAGGGAGTGGGACAAATATTTGCTCCATCTGTTATTTGCTTACAGTGAGGTTCTCCAGGAATCCACAGGTTTTTCACCATTTGAGCTGATGTATGGGCATATGGTAAAGGGACCTTTAGATTTAATTTGAGATGAGTGGGAAGGTGAGTGCGAGTCTCACCAGGTGTCTCTTGTGGCATATGTCCTAAACCTCAGGACAAGGCTCAGGGAACTCATGGGCTTGGCCCAGGAGAACCTGGCAGAAGCCCAACAATAGAAAAAGGTGTGGTATGACAGGAATGCTCAAGCTAAAAAGTATTCTGTGGGGCAGCAGGTAATGGTTCTCATTCCTGTCAGACACAACAAGTTGCAAGCAGCTTGGGAGGGACCCTACAAGGTGGTAAGAAAGGTAAGTGATGTTAACTACATGGTGGAACTGCTAGGCAGAAGGCAGAGGCACAAATTGTACCATGTTAACATGATGAAACCTTACCATGATAGGGAGGTCCTTGTGCTGAGCATTTGCAGTGGATTGCAGGAGGAGTCTGAGGGAGATCTGGGGACTAATCTCCTCAGTGAGGCTTGGGCTGACACCTCAGTGGAAGGGGTAGCAATGTCCCAGTAGCAATCTCCTACCCAAGTTCGAGAAATCTGAGCAGTGTTGCAGGAATTTGGAGACATGTTCACTGGGAAACCAGGGTGCACCCACCTGGGGCAGCACCAGGTGGATACAGGATCCCAAAGGCCTATTAGGCAGGCCCCTTTTAGAGGGCCTGAGAGAGTCAATCAGACTCTGAGGGAGGAGGCACAAGAGATGTTTGAACTAGGGGTGATTCAAGAGTCCAACAGTCTCTGGGCCTCCCCAGTGGTGCTGGTGCCAAAGAAGGATGGCAGCACCAGGTTCTGTGTGGACTACAAAAAATTAAATAGTCACACAGAGTCAGATTCTTACCCCATGTCTAGGACAGATGAGGCCCTAGAGCAGCTGGGTGGGGCTAAGTATCTTACAACTATCGATCTTACTAAGGGTTACTGGCAGGTGCCCTTGACTCCCAATGCTAGATGGAAGTCAGCCTTTGTGACTCCTTTTGGCTTGTATGAGTTTACAAATATGCCCTTTGGGGTGAAGAATGCTCCAGCAACTTTTCAGAGGCTGGTAGATCATATCCTAGCAGGAGCAAGAGAGTTTTCCCTTGCTTACCTAGATGATATTGCCATCTACAGCCATTCCTGGCCAGAACACCTTCAGTATGTCAGGGAGGTGCTGGGCAGACTGCAGAGGGCAGGGTTGACCATTAAGCTGAGCAAATGTCAGGTGGGTATGGCAGAGGTCTCCTACCTAGGACATAGAGTGGGGATTGGTAAGATAAGATCAGAACCTGCCAAAGTGGAAGCCATTAAGGCATGGCCTGCAGCTGTTACTAAAAAGCAGGAGAGGGCATTTTTAGGGACAGCAGGGTACTACAGAATGTTCGTCCCCAGTTATAGTACCATAGCTGCTCCCCTCACAGACCTGACAAGGAAGAACAGGCCAGATAAGGTAGTGTGGACCCCCAGCATGTAAGCGGGCATTCCAGAAGCTTAAAGAAACTTTGGGAGGACCCCCTGTGTTAGCCAGTTCAGATTACAGCAAAGAATTTGTTATGCAGGTGGATGCTTTGAACCATGGTGTGGGGGCTGTACTTAGCCAGATTTCTTCAGAGGGAAAAGAGCACCCAGTGTTTTTTCCTCAGTTGTAGGCTCCAACCCAGGGAAGAATGCTATGCAGCTGTACAAAAGGAATGTCTAGCCATAGTGTGGGCACTGCAGAAACTTCAGCCTTATCTGTATGGAAGAAAATTCACTATTATGACAGATCACAACCCCCTATCATGGTTAAACAGAGCCAGCCAGCAAAATGCCAAGTTACTAAGATGGAGCTTTGGGTTGCAAGCATATATGTCTGTGCAGTGCCATGGTGGGATTAGCAATACCAATGCAGATAGGCTCTCAAGACAGGAAGTGGGGTAAGGTATACTCAGACCTAACTCCCTCAAGCAGCGTTTCTCAAGGGTCACTTGAAAAACTAGCTTGAGTTCTCCGGAGGGGGTGGATATGTGAAGATTGGGTGAAGATAGGTGAAGGCTGCCAGCCTAGCCAGATAGAATTTTGGAGATAAGTCTGTCATTTGTTAATATTAATGTAAGCCACAGGCTTGTTGTCTTAAATGGAAAAAAATACTGTTACAGGTGGAACTGCAAAAATGTAGCAACAGTGCACTCTACTGTAAGGAATCCAAGTCAAGCATTTTATGACTGTGTTTGATATTTAAAGTCGGTTCCGGCCTGTCTAGGTGAAGGAATTCTTGCTATTGTTTTAAGGCCAGAGTTAATGGCCAGAATTTGCATGCATAAATGTCCTTTATTGCTCTGGTTTCTGGCCAGAGTTGAAGAATGTAAACATAGTTTCTATTAGCCTGGGAACCCAGGGAAGTGTTACGAATGATGCAATGTGAACCAGGAATGTGATTTTAAAAACAGAGAGAATCAGAGAGCATTAAGCATTTTGTCCTGACCATCCAACTCAGCACTGCCTTTGCTCTATATATACGTTTATCTTAGATTTGTGTTTTCTCTTAAGAACAGCTAGAAACTAGAAATATTAGACTAAGTGTTTTCTGTGATGTCAGAACTGTACTACTGAATTATTTTAAGTATTTATCTGTGATCTCTGAGCTCTTGACTAGCACTGTATAGTAAAAAGTATTGTCTTGTGTTTTGACTAATTGTTATTAAATATTTTTAAACCCTTTCAACTGTGGCTGTTTTTGTAGAGGTAATTTAAGCTCTATAGAGTACTTGCATGCCTTTGGTAAAATTACACAAAGCCACCCCAACAGCTTTAGCCCAGGGCTATACTACCAATTGGATAACAATATTGCACAGTAATAATTGGCACCCTTTTAAGGGCCTTTGAGTTTGAGTAGCTGACAAATATTAGTGGGTGGTGGCAGCTGGTACTAGCATATTGTCTGGGAGAAAGGGGCACAGCTGGAGAACCTATGCCAGCCTTCCCCAGGTGTGTGTGTGTGTGTGTGTGTGTGTGTGTGTGTGTGTGTGTGTGTGTGTGTGTGTGTATGTATGTGTGTGTGTCAGCTACTTGGGCAGGGACACGAAGAGGGTGCTAGAGGTTTTAGCTTGCCCACTAATCTGAGATCTGGACCCTATAGCTGTGTGAAGATTGGGTGAAGATAGGTGAAGGCTGTAGCCTAGCCAGATACAATTTTGGAGATAATTCTGTCATCTGTAAATATTAATGTAAACCACAGGCTTGTTGTCTTAAATGGTAAAATAGTGTTACTTGTGGAACTGGAAAAATGTAACAACGGTGCACTCTGTTGTAAGGAAGTTAAGTCAAGCATTTTATAACTGTCTTTGATATTTAAAGTTGGCTCCAGCCGGTCTAGATGAAGGAATTCTTGCTATTTCCCAACACTGTCTGATATGTTACTGAGAGCTTTATGGACTTAGTTTCCAGTGGTGAAGTTGAACACTTTCTCTGCATATGGGCAGGTATTAGGCAATTAAAGTCAAAAGTCTTACTGTCAGCAACATGAAACTGGCTAACCATGCTGTTCTTCAACAGTAGCAGTAACAAACAATAGGACTGTGCAACCATCAAGTTCCTTCACGAGGCTGGATATGATGTACTAGACTGATTGCCTTTGATTGAATGATAAAAGTATGTTTTAAGTTTGTATGTACTCGGTGTGCTTGCAAGTTAACAAATACTCATTTCTGTCTGTCTGTGTGCAGTTGCTTAAATTATTTGGCATTAAACATCTGCTTTGTCGTTACTTTGATTTCATTAAAGTTTTTTTCTTGCTCAGCCACCATGTGATTATGATGCTTCTTGTTTTGCTAACGTTCAATCTTTATGATAAGGTTCTGTTTAAGAAAATCTCATCCAAACACCTTACCTAACAATGGTTAACTGTCATGACAAAATGTGTAAGATTGCTTTACATGTGATTGCTGGAGATGGTCTTTCATGTAGATCACAGATAAAATGGCTGACTACAGTTCTCATTTTGGGAGGGTTATACAGGTAGATTAGCCATCTAATCCTACATATGTTCCAGTTTTTTTTTTCTTTTGGAATGAAGCAACAACATGTCCTTAAGTCTCATTTTACTTCCTTTACATAGTCTGGCCATAATTCAGCTGGTAATAATAGATGTAGGGCTGAAGTAATGTTAATCATACTGTAGCAACTCAACTCTTACAGAACACAAAAGAGAAAAAACGTCAAAACCCAAAGAGTGTTGGTTTGTTATTATTGACATATGTCTTGCCTTTGATTCTTGGATACTACTAATGCATAGCCCATGAGACAAAGTAAGATTTGGGGTGCCATTAAAAAATACTTTGCTCTAAGGGACCATGAACAGAATTTGACTGTCTCCAAAAAATAAGTGTACTTGCTTGGCTATAATGTAGTACTGTCCTCTCTGTAACAAGTGGACCTGAAAGGGTCTATAATGAATGAGAACTGAATTCAGAAGACAACTGCAGTAGATACTGTTTGTGGACAGCATGAGATTTGGAAGGGAAAACTTGTGTAAACAGTAGAAGGCTGGTGTCTAACTGAATTATTGAGTTGAACAAGTTAATATTATGTTGTATTTGCGGGGGAGTATTGAAATACATACAAATATGGGATGAGTACTGAGGTCCAGCAGTGTGCCACTAGAGACATGCTACAGGTGTGCTAGTCCTGGTATTCTTTTAGAGGTAAAGTGGCCTAACTGTGGGAGTGTTTACCTAATGTGGTAAACAGGTTTTTACATATTCTTGTTTATGTGTTTATATTTATTGTGTTGTTTTAACCAGCTGTGCTTGTTCTATATAGTTAAGATATCAGTTTATATGACTTTCATACCTTATACACTTATGATTAGATATGAAGGATGTGAGGTATACATTTGGATTTGGACTTGCATGTTCTGGGGATGTTTCTGGAGGCTTTGACGTAATGGCTTGTCTAGGTACTAGATGGACTGACACCTTCGCTATGGGAAATGCCGTTAAGACCGTTTTGTTGGAATGCTAACAGAAGGAGTAGTGTAATGATTCAAATAAGAGTGCCTACATTAGAAAGGTCTGTGTCCGTGTCAGGTATCTGCAGGAGTCATGTTTCAGTAATGAACAGGATATTAAACTATTATCTCTGGGTTACTGAAGTGGGGTCTTCTTATCATATGATGGGGCAGAAGAAAGGGTACCTTCTAGTATTAACACATAATTGCCTTCAGTGTCAAAAATGCAGAGTCTGGCATTTGTCCACAAACAGTTGTAGCATTTTATACTCTTAATGGCTCATAAAATACTAAAAGAATAGAAGGCTTTTCATATGAAATCCTTTCATTTAATACCTGTAAGCCACCAGTATCCTCAAAGCATGTGGATTTCACACCTGATAGTCTGTGGAGCAAGACTTGTGCAAGGAAGGTAACTGCTGCCTTGTATGCAGCACTTAACAGATTGATTGTAGAACAGTGCATGCATTCTGTAACCTACTTGTTTGTAATCTGCTTCCACTGGAGGAGGTACAAAGATTCTTCACATACAGAACTGAAGGTCTTCAGAGACTGTAATGTAGCCAAAGACAGCAGCAGCTATTGCTTTTCTCTGCATTTTATCACCATCTTGGTGATGACCAGTGCCTGACATACATAACAATAAATGACCCCTTACTATCCAAAATCCTTTGCTTACAACACCTCCCATGACCTGAATATGGTAAAGAACAATTCAACCCGCACCATGATGGGTTCCCCCAGTGAGTAAGAGAATCTCATATGGAATGGTGATACCAAGATGCAACCTTGAAGGAGATGTATTCAGGGGGTATTCACCATCAAATAATTAATGACAGGGTGAGTCACATTGCCCAGCAAGGCTGAGCCAGAAAAAAAACTGTGTGAAGACACCATATTGGCTCACCATCTGCAGTTCAAAGGATGAGATTTACTTTTGATACCAATCAAGTAACAAGTGGAAGCAGGATGGATTATGACAGACTTGACCCTGATGACTGAAACTGGCTGTTGAGACTTGAAATGCCTATTCACTGCTAGGAAGAAGCTAGAGCTTATACAAAAGGTTGAAATACTGGGCATATGTAGCTAGTCTTACCTCCACACAGAACATTATTTCTGGAACCATCTTCTATATCCCTTAGTGGGTGTGGGGTTACATACAAACCCTGGCTAAGTGCTAAATTGTTGAGTCTTATGCCAGTGGATGACCGCATCACCTCAAGGTAAATTTGAGATGTAAAAAGAAAAATTCCAGTAGCTGTTTGCAAATATACACCTATCATTCAGAGTATTTAGTTGTCTTAAGATATGGTGCTTAATAGGATACTGACTCTGTAATTCTACTAAGAGTTTAACATTCACAGGAGGAATGATGGAGATCCCTGCAAGAGCATGACCGAGACACTCCACTTCCCTGTACAAAACCCATATAGAGAAATGTTATTGGACTTCTATACTGGCCGTGAATTACCTAAATCAAACACCATGTCTGAACATAACATTTCTCACTACTGTATATAATACCACAGCTCCGGGGGGGGCAAAGGGTGATGATAATCTTTATATTCACGTTATTAGAAATGAGGACGTATGGTCTGCAAACATGGCTCTGGAAAGATGGTCCCCTGTAAAGAGATCAGCGTTTGGTAATGAATTGGGTCAGATGACCAGTGGAGTTGCTCAACAAACCCAAGAATCCTTGTTGTAGAGTAGGTATCTTGGGAATGCTTAACAAATGCTTCCATGAAATGAGTTCACCTCCCTTTTCTGAAACAGCTTGATGCATATACTGCAGAAGGTCAGTGATATGGCTTTATTTACTTCTTTAAGTATGTATGTATATATGTTTATTTACCAGAGTAGAGAATGTTATATCTATAATGCAGTTGCTATTTGTGATTAGATGATAGTAACTCTAGGACCCACTAGCGGGACCATGGTAATGATTAAATCCTTTCATACAATCCTAGTGAGAAGAGTAGGATGAGGACTCCATATCTGACTGATAAGTACTAATAAACCAGGACGGTAGTAACTGAAGTGAAGGTATAGATATGGGAGATGTTAGTAACTGTAGCAGTAACTAAAGTGAAGGTACGGGTATGGGAGACATTTGTTAGTAACTGTAACAGTAACTAAACTCAAGGTATAGGTATGGGAGATGTTTGTTAGTAACTGCAGCACTAACTAAAGTGAAGGTACAAGTATGGGAGATGCTTGTTAGTAAGTGTTGCAGTAACTAAAGTGAAAGTACAGGTATGGGAGACATTTGTTAGTAACTGTATATGTAACTAAAGTGAAGGTATGGTTTTGGGAGATGCATGTTAGTAAGTGTAGCAGTAACTAAAGTGAAGGTATGAGTATGGGAGATGCATGTTAGTAAGTGTAGCAGTAACTAAAGTGAAGGTTTGGGTATGGGAGATGTTTATTAGTAACTGTAGCAGTAACTAAAGTGAAGGTACGAGTATGGGAGATGCTTGTTAATAAGTGTAGCATTAAGTAAAGTGAAGGTATGAGTATGGGAGATGCATGTTAGTAAGTGTAGCAGTAACTAAAGTGAGTGTTTGGGTACGGGAGACGTTTGTTAGTAACTGTAGCAGTAACTAAAGTGAAGGTATGAGTATGGGATATGCATGTTAGTAAGTAGCAGTAACTAAAGTGAAGGTTTGGGTATGGGAGATGTTTGTTAGCAACTGTAGCAGTAACTAAAATGTAAGTATGAGTATGGGAGACATTTGTCAAAGCTATGGAGAATGAATTTCAAATGGCTTGCCAGAGGTTTGGGAAGCCTGACTGATGACTTTGGGGGTGGGGGTACACTGTCCAAGCTGTCCTCAACAAGGATATAGAAAAACTGACTCAAATGAGACATTGTCAGGAGGTAGAAGGAATGCTTTTAGGAAACTTGGAATCCATTGGACATGAACTGTTTGAGAAGGCAGTACCAGAAGCAACTGGTTGAATTGGGTCTCTTTCAATAGATGAGGTAATTCTGGCAGTTAAATAGTTCCATTATTGCAAGGCTAGAGCAATGAGAGAGATCCGGTTGGAAATGTTGGTGGTGCTGCATACTGTTGGAGTGTCATAGATTCATACTTATTTTCAATGTTACATGGAAAGCATGAAAAGTGCCTCAGGACTGAAAAACTAGGACTGTGGTCACCAGTTTTCAGAAAAAAAAACTGTAAGAAAGATCCAGGCAAAGTAGAGTCTTCAGTGCATAATACTTTAAACCTTATGCAGTTGCAGTGACAGTCCATGGGTTAAATACAAATAACTTATTAAGGACATACCGGTGTTTCAGCAGCATGGCTTCTGAATGCTCATGACTTTTTACTTTTTAAGCCTTTATGAGTACTTTCAAGCTACACCCCACTAACTGTAGACATGCCTTGTTTTAGCTTTTTTCTAACCTTGTATACAGCATAAGTGGACTGTTTAACTATACTTTAGAAATGCCAAGCTTAAACCACGTCTGATGTCCATAAACATTAGAGCACCTGCAAAATATCTCAAATAACATCCAAACCAAATGGTAAAAAGGTCAAAGACAAACTATTTAATAAAAACTGCAAGAAAGACCCAGACAAGCAGTCTTCATTGTGTAATACTTTAAACCTCGTGTATTTACTAAATACACAGTGGCTGTCTTGTTGCACTGGGACATGTAGTCCTTTCGTATAGGGATGGCGTGTGACTGTAGTACTAAGGCTTGCACATGAATTATACAGTGGAGGGCAAGCACAAGCACCCCCATGACAAAGTGTTGTTATATTTTGACATAGCAATTTGAGTTCACATTTTGTGTTCTTTTGAGATTGTGCTATGTACCATGTAGCTCTTCTGTGGATTATTTCCTGCAGGTTTTGGCATACATTTTATTGTATGGCTTGGTCTACCTGTACAATTGCACTGTATGGATAGGTTTATTTGCATACTTGTTGCCTGGCTCATTTATTTACCCTTGAGTGGAGTTAGCTGCTTATAAGTGCTGCATACGCCTTCTGTGTGGAGTCTGCATGTCCTCCCAGCGGTCGAGTGGCATTCAAAAAACATGTGTGAATGGTCGTGCCTTTGTTGAAGGTCGGGCATTGGGCTGGCACCTCGGCACACTAAAAATTGTCTGCCAATCATTAGCGGACCGGAGTTCCACTGTGGCAACCCCTAACAGGGAAAAGCCAAAAGAAAAACAACATTTTCATTTAGATACTTATTGCCTCCTTCTGTCAGTGTACAAGGCTGCTTAGCTGCACAAACATTGTACACAAGTATAGTGCATCTCTACTGAACGTGACTTCAGAATGAAAACAACATCAATAAGAGGATACAGTATCACAACCCATCACCCCTGTAACCAAATAATATGCAAGAGGCAGTTGGCCTTAATAGTAAGTATCAAATGGTAAACGGTAAAAGTGCACTACTACCTCGGGTAATAGCTATTACTTGCCACACCTAAATCAAGTTTACACTGACCAGCTGGAAAGCAGAGTTACAGTCACTGGCTCAGTGATCTTACCTAACAACCAGCTCAGTGAATACCAGTGATATTTTACCAAAAGTTGAACTACATACAAACACAGAAGACTACATTGCAGCAGAGATTAACTAATGATATCTCTCCAGTTGAAGACACCCTTCCTTGCTTTAGCATTAGCAAACTGCAACCAACCAGACTAACCTAGCACATCAAGGTCACAATTACTGTTTACCCTTAACATAACTGCATGGTTACAGAAGCAATAAACAATCACTTTTCAAAAGTTTAATGTTAACAGGTGAGATGTCATGTCTGCACACATACCCTTATACTAATAAATAAACCAAAAATATAAGCTTTTGAAATGAAATTAATAAAACTAATCTGTTGAAATAAATAAAATGAAGCAGTATACTCTGCTAAAACGGAATATACAAGCAGCTGTATGCATACACACTAAAATGGGTAACAGACAGTATATTAAAGACCTCTGCTTAATAGCTTAACTGGTGCTATAACTACTAGTAGGTAAAGTTTTACTGAATCCAATCTAATGTTGAATTTTAAGTTCAAACAGAAGGTGCACAATCTCACAGACAATGAATTCCAGGCTTGAATTTCTGTAGCAGAGCTGCAGTTCCCCTTGAACACACAAAAAGCAAGGCAAAGCAAAAACTAAAACTTATAATTTGTGCAGTCTGTCTAAAAGAATTCCAAGTTCTCTATTTCCTGTTTGGCTTTGATTTTGAATGTCAAGTTTCCTTTTTCCACAGCCACATAACTCTAAAGGATAGAAGTCATGATCCATATAAAGTAATGCATATTTTCTGACCTGGCTTAGCATTTCAAGAGTACTATGCTTTAAGCAGTGCAGATAGTTGTTTATTTCAGAAGCCAGTTTCACTTAACAGCTCTGCTGTATTTTGCTGATATTATGTGCTGTTAAAAAAAAATTAAAATTTACATATAACAGCATAATACATCTTTTCTATATGTTTTCCCCAAAAACAGTTGCAAGCTTCAATCAACTTGTCATGCACCCAAGCAATAAACAGTACTGGAATTTATCATTAAATTTACCAAATAGTTTCTAATAAATGCTGTATTTCAAACTTTTGAAACAGCTTTTGTAAAGTTGAAGATTATGACACATGGTGAAAAATAGCTCTTTTTAAGTTTTGCAAGTTGAAACTCCAAGCATTAAACAGTGTCATTTTTTATTCTTCATATAAAAGATGACAGTTTTGAGATACTAATGTAGTCTGCATAATTCCACCAAGGCCTGCTTTGCGGAAACCTCTGGAAGAATACCACTGTTCCATCCATCCAAAGATGTTGAGTCACATATGGCCCGTATAGCAATGCCATGAACAGCCAACACCATCTGCAGAGTTTAACAGGTAAGTAGGGTTAGCAGTGGCTGTCTATGGTGTCTCACTGTGAATTGGCTGCGACTCGTAAGACAGAGAGCAAGAGAGAGAAAGAGAAACAGAAGAAGATTGCCTAACATTTCTTTCATATTTAAACAGATACCTACAGACAATTTAGAGTTACCAATCTACCCAATGCATGTCTCAGGAATGTGGAGGAAAGTGGATTACCTCAGAAAACCCAAATGAACACAGGCAAGACATCCAGACAACACACAAAAGGTACCGTCACTCGGAAATGAATCAATACCATTGCTAGCGCAAGAGAAAATAAGTATTCTAAAGATAATTTTCAAATATTGCATGATAAACACATATCCCATGTTTTTGAGGGGGGCATATAAGGGTTTGCAACCTAGAAGGGTTTGTTTTCCTATAGGATATCTGAGTTCTTCTGCTTAATCTGCAGGGACAACAACTTGTGCAATAAGAGATTTTCCTGTACATAGTAAATAGGCCAGAATATAAGCATGACATTAGTTATCCTCTAGTCTTCAGAAGCACAAAGCAATGTTTGTAACGGGTAACTTAAGGGTGTCTTTGATCCATTTATCTTTTTAAGTATCTACTGACTTTGAATAGCACACTGGTCTTAACAAATTATTTATTTGACATTCAGCTTTTCTTATCTTGAAAGGCATACTCTGCTGGTGTTAGCCTCTAGCCTAAAGCCTGAAACAAAGGATCAGAAAGTGCCGTGGCTTAAGTTACACATTGGCAGTTTATGGAAGCCAAGCATACTTTAACTACTTCTATACAGCATATTCATCAAGGGATGTCAAGCCGTTGTGACATACATGCACAATGATTTCATAAGCTTCAGGTCTGTTGCAGTGCTATTTTCCTTGTTTTGCTATAATGAACAGAGTGGAGAAGTAATAAATCTTGTTATGCACATTTTTTCTGTGGCCAAAAGCTATCTTTAAGAGGCAGCAGAGTTTAATAGTTAAATATGTGGAGCACCACACTTAGTCTAAATCACAGGCTAGATGTTTCAAATAGCTACAGAGGTCAGTATAACACATAAAAGGGGATGTTCTGCTAGGTATGACAGCCATTATTGCTATATCAAAAATGCCATCAGACAAAACAAAGACTGGCTTCTTCATGCCAACCGGTATGGAGAAAACTGCACTCAGAAAGTGATTACCAAATTATACAGAAGGCGATGATTACTGGCAAAAAAGCAGGTTCAAGTGAAAATATTTGGTACTTAAGGGGACATTTTCAAATTTTATTGTAAAATTAATGGTTTGGGAAAGTAAAGCATTTATGTTCTGTTTTGAGCCTTTTTGGTAACTGCCAATATGTGACAATAGAATAATGAATCAGAGTAACGCAGTTATTCCTTGACTTTTACATACAGTAACAAACTGAGGGTCACTTAGGAGCTAGACCCTAACTCAGCATTTAGAGGACACAAAGCGGAGAAAAGAACTCTGCATATGATGCTAGTCTATTACATCACATGCATTCACATATACATGGCAATCACACTTATGGAAGTTTGGAGAATTGCTAATTTACCTACTGTAAATATTTGGGGTAGGGAGGAAAGTGAAGCACTCAGCAAAAACACACACAAGCATAGGGAGAACATTCAAGTTTCAACAAAAAGCACCCCAGCTGGGACTTGAACCACAGAAATATGCACAGCAGTCATTAAGTGTGTATAAACTTGAACTGGGATGATAATGATTAGAAAACTATCCATACTGGTTGCAACAAGGTTAGTGGCTAGGTTCAAACTGTAAACATAAGGGGCTACAAGTGTCCTGCAAAACGTGTGTTTTCTCTGTAATTCTTCAGTTTGCCTACTGGACACTTTGCACCTTGTGAAAAAGGATTAATAAAAGTGGCTGAAAATTGGTGAAATAACCATGTCACATCTGAATGATGTCAGAGAGGAGTGCAAGTATTATTGCACCAGAGCTAAGTTGAAAAGTTAATGTTAACAGAAATAGGTCCATTATGCTCTAGCTTAGCAGTCCTACTGAATGAGTGCACCAAATAAAAATGAGGACATGTGTATAAAAAGCAGTGACTGCAAGTTTGTTTTTTGAATTAAATGAACCCACTTCTCTAGATATGGCAGTTTATATAGTTAATGCAGTTTAAATATGAATGTGGCAAACTTAAAGGGATAGTTAAAAATCTGCAAATATGAGACAGATTACATGGATGTGATCTGTTTAGATTTCAGTAAACAGAATTTGCTCCAATGAAAAGGATGGTGTTCAGTGAGGTATCAGAGCTTTTGCATATCTGTTACTGGCCCTTTATAATATTTTTTTTAACTGGTGACAGAAAAAAAAATGGAAGACATTTGGTTGTTTAATAAAACAGTGTTATTCAACAGGGTTGATGCACAATAATATGTAAACTGAAAGAGAGTTTTCTTCCAACTTGAGCAATCAGTTATTCTCCCTTTATATAGCTAATTCAGACCCCCTTTGGAGAATTAAGTCCAGTTCTGAACTCCCTCCTTTTTTAAGGATACTGTCAGGATGGAGACAGCACAAAGAAATATAATAGTACAGAGGTTCCAGTGGACAGAAAAGATACTTTATGAACTTAACATGTAACATTAATGAAAGGAGATACAAACCTTTGATACTTTATGGGGAAGCTATCAAATCCTAATGTGTACAAGAACAAGAGGCACAGTATAAGGATACAAGACAGATGTCTCAGATGAGATATGAGGAAAAATTACTTCATGGAAAAAGTGGTGGATGATTGCAACAACCAACCTGAAGAAGTGGTAATGTCAAGTGCAGGGAAGGAAAAAAAGAATGCAAAGGGCACATTAAATAATTCTTACAAGTTCTAGGAATATAAATAGTGTAATAAGTAGGATATGCAATTTATCCATAAGGAAAGTGAAATGGATAGACTATGTCAGGCATGAGGTAAATCTGTAACTCTAAAAACAGATTTTTCCAGGGGGTTCTTGTAGTCCTTATTAGCAGGAGACTTCTACATGTTTGTACACTTCACTTGTCAGGCTCTTAGCTTAATTCCTGAAGACTCGAGCATGATGTAGTTTATACCCTGCATTCCCCTTATTTAGTCTTTGGGGTTAAAAGGGACTATGGCTTTGTACAGTGACCCAAATGCTCAGTAATCTCTCTCTTTGTAATGACAAGCCTGAAAACTACTAGAAGCCAAAAGTCACTCGGTCTTTGCATGATGTCCAGTGTCTATGTCTACTCCGCCATGTGATAGATATGTAAACATTCCCATATCAACAAAATGATGTTTAGGAGTAAGAGGATGGACAGAGTCATTTTGATTTGAGAAGGCACCAAACTGGGGACACAAGTTTAAAAAACAATGTCAATCAAGCCTCTTAGAATTTAAATGCGTAAATCATTCTCTTGAAGGTTTTCAAAAAAAAAAAACTCTTTCAGCTTACCAGAAAGTTTCCTCACCTGTGATCTCAGTTAAATTGGTTCATAGGTGGTTATAAAACTTGCTATCCAGGATACCACTGAGAACTCTAGCTCAATATCTCAGTAGACCCAGACCACTGTCTGGTTAAGTGACTTGCTCAAGGTCATACAGTAGGCAAGTGAAGGCTGAGTGAATCAAACCTTGTACCACAGGAAGCAGCTTATTAACAGTTCATACCCTTAATACTCTGTGCTAACTGCCACGTTAAACTGAATACATAAACTGCATTTACTCACATGTTAGAATGATTAAAGTACCATCAGAAATTAGAGCTCATGACTCCCTCAGTTTACAAGTGCTCTAACCCCTGACCTACAAGGCATCACTTATTGTTTATATATTTATTGGCTTTTGTTTACTGGGAAAGTCTGACTGGTTGGTAACCATTTTTTAGTATTGGCCTGGGGAAAAAATATACAAAGGAGCATTACAATTACAAATACAACTAAAGCATTCAAAACAATTATACAGAAGTCATGAAAATAATTACAGACAATATATAGATAGATTATAACAATAAAATAGAATAGATTACAAAAATAAAGAAGTGTTTAAAAAGACTACACATGTTTTTTTCCAGTGTGATAGTGAGAGAGTCTACAACATTTACTTATGAATGACAGATTTAGCATGGCAAAGGAAATGGTATATTGTTTTTATTTTTTTAATGTTAGTAGAGAATTGGTGTAGTATTGTGGATATCATAGAGCAAAAAAAAGGAAAATATTTAGAAAAAGACCGAGAAAAGGAGGGTTGTGAGATGGAAGAAGGCGAGTGAATTAGTCTTGTTTGAAGAGCTCCATTGAGAAGAAGATAGAACAAGATGGGGAGGAAATATGGGTCAGAGGTGGTGGATGAGGGAGAAATATTGGGAATGTGAGGTAGATTATGGAATTGGGAGTAATGGTGGAAAGGCAGAAGGGACAGGGGATGATGCCTTGTCAGGAGTACTGATTAGAGAGGGTGCTACTGATGTACTGTATTATAAATTGGGGGATGGTTATATAATATAAAGAGTGTAATGGAGATAGCTGAGGACTTTTCTGTTTAGTTTGGACTTCTGTGGTTGTAGGTGAGCAGGGACATATCCAGGAATTTTGCAGATGCAGTTTTAGATTAGATTTCAGGAAAGATGGTTTTTCAATTTGTTTTAGTGAGTTAGGGATAGAATTCCAGATTTTTTGGCAGAAAGTATATGGCATCTCCTGCTGAATTATTTGATTTATTCACAGCTAAGAACATAAATTAATTAAATCTTAAATGATCACAAGAAAACATTTTATCTTTTTTCAGTCACAAGGCAAAAGTCATGTCACTGTAATTATTTCAGCTTTTTATCATATTCTATGGTGTATTTTTATGTCAAAAGCTATAGTCTGTCAGCAAGAAAACACAAAGAATTTTACCCATATATCTTAACATGCCATATGCCTATGCATTATTTATTTGGTTGTTTAAAAAGTATGCTTACTTTCATGATGGCACCATGTCATTTTAATCTGAGTGTTGGAACTGTCTAGAGGAATGCAGAAAAAATGTTCCAAACAAAGCAAAATCTCTATTTTACATAAACAAAACAGTGAGAACACTAAAGCAGTATCATTCATCATTAGAAGAGTCTTTCAGAAAGTATTCTGAAAAGAAACAGAGCACTAGCAGAAGTGGTTTAAAAAAAAAAAGTTAAGACTAACCCATATTTTTCTTGAAAACAAAAAAGGCTGGATTATGATTTGAGAAGTCAGAAACTATATTTTTTTCCTGCAGGTATAATGAGGGGACACTCTGGCATTGAGGCCTTGAGACTTTGTCTGTTGTTTTGTTATCAAATTAACAAAAAAGGAAACGTGTGTTGAGCCTACCTAAAAAATCAACAATCCATTGTTGCACGATCAAGGTAATTTTCTCGAGATTCTAGCTCCCAGCATTCTGAACTTAATGCTCAGTTAGACTATGATGTTGTGAGTCTCGTGACTGATGTCAGCACGTTTGCATTGTAATTCATTCTGCTAATTAGAAGACTTTGCTGCTGCAGTAAAGCAGCGTTAGTTTATCAGCTAGCAAGCAGTCAACAGTCTTGCACAAAGAACTTGAAAGTACTGTTCCTGGCAAAGTGTCAACTGATGGGTGATCTAAATATTCTATATATTATTAGTTTAGCTGCACAGAGCACCCACTTTACTGCAACACATGATAGATAATTACCAAACGGGTTGTCAGAGCCAAGATAGACTATTTCATACATACAAAGCGAAAGGCATTTTCCATAAAGCAGGACACACCATGCTAACCAGCTAAAACCATTTAAAATTTAAAAATAATGTTCTTATTATTAGTGAGACTCTAATAATTTATCTTCTCTTAAAATTTCTGGCTTCAGCTGACTCAATGAAAAAAGTGCTCACAATTACCTTTCAAGTTACAAATGGCGCAGCACTCATCACTAGGGGGGAGGCAGTCAAGACTACATTTAGCAACTTAACATTTTAGTAAATTAACATTTAGTAGAGTTGCCTAACCTTGGGAGAAAGAGAATACTCACCCACCCAATAGGTTCAGCAACTTTCTGGGGCAAGTTTGATGTTACTGCAAACTGAAGTTTTTTGCCACAGTGCTTAGTGTGCCTTTGAGACAGCTACATAGATCCTTGTTATATAACATTCATTGCTCAGATCATTAAACTTTTGTTATTATTGGAGGGGTTTTATCTCATCCTTCCAAACATTGATGGAGTTATGATCCCTCATGCCAGTACAACCCGGCACCTATACAAGGCATCCCAATCATAGGACCCTGGGTCATGGCATTGCTGGAATTGTCACGAAGACTGATCACTTTGTTAAGCCTGGGAGGCAGTACCTGGATTACTACCAATCTGACTACCTGAAATGGAGTCTAATTGTTACATGTTTCCACAGCATCTGCTGCCTTCTATTCAAGTTGTGCCAAAGTATGTGAATTTAAATTAAAGTACCCAAACATTCATTCATTCGAGGAACTGTAATCAGATAAGTTCAGTTTGATTGCTACTCCTTCAAACAAATTAAAGTCTCCTTCTGTAACTGACGGAGGTGGAAAAGAAGGACTCTACCTCACATCCCTCAAGCTTTGTGGAGAAAGTCTGGCTGATAATAACCCACATTAAATAAGCACAAAGGAAAGGGAGATGACTAGACTGTACATGTCCTGCCAATGGGAAAACGTGTTCTACTTACGTAGCCATCATCACTTTCTCCTTCTTTGGAACACCTGCCAGTATGCTTCAGCTGCCATGAGATACTGCAAATAAGTACATCAGGGTATGGTAAACCTCGGTATATTCACACCATTTGCAACACAATGTTTGTCCTTCTTGTAATACTACAGCTTATCTGTATGTGGCTGCAAGGTGTATATACCAAAGTGTGGAACCGCATTCATTGGCTTACACACAGCCTTTGACCTTGATCACCGTGATCTTATTTGTGTTTAAATGTGACCTTGTTGGCTCATACCAATCTTTTCTCACCTGGTTCAGAAACTACCTGACCAATACACAGGCTATACTTCACTTCCTTAATTTACTGTCCTTAACCACAACTTTCAAATCAGGTGTATCTCAAATCCCAATTCTGGAACCCATCCTATTCTCCTTATTAATAAAATCTCTACCTTCAGATTTTCTCAACTTAAACAGTACTTTTTAAATCAGGTTATAATTGACAATAGCTCCCAAAACTACTCCAGTTTTAGTTGAAACAACTGTGCCTCTGAGTTAATGTAAACTCCTTGGTGTTCCAATAAAAACAATACTGTACACTTTGGCACTCGTCAAAAACTCATAAACTCCACTCCCCTCTTATTAACTGTTCTCTAGAATGATACTATTCTGCCCTTTAACACCTGTAAATACTTAACAATATACCTAGACCCACATCTTTCCTTCAGATATCATATTGAATCCACAGCATCTAAAGTTCATGCCTCCATAAAATATGCACAAACATTTGCAAGCTATTTTAATAAAGATACCAAATTACACATAGTAAAACATTTTTATCCCCAAACTTAAGTAATACAACTCACCACTAATTGTTCTGAATAACAAGACAAAGCTTCTGTAAAAAGTCAAAACAAGAACTAGTAGCATAATAACAGGTGGTGATGTTTAGTGCTGGATTAGAATGATATATCTCAGTGATTGTACATCTAAACTAAGATGGGGGAAGCTAAGAACAGTGACAGAAACAGAAGAGGAGTGAGTCTTCAGGCAGAAGGCAGAGATACTCAATGCAGAAGTATGAAAAAAACAAAGTTGACTCAGACTGTGGCTGGGTAAACTTATTCTGCAGTGTGCAGAGTGTAGATAACACAGTGGGGATCCACAATCAGTAAGGCAAGAGGAAAGTGTTTCCATTGCTGTTGCCACATAAATAGCGAACAATGACAAGAGGGGCTGAGACATGAGGGTACCTACATACAGGCTGTCTAGAAATGACAAAAAGGGTAGAGATGAGGGTAGAGCAGCAGTCTGCATAAAGGCGAGCACCATATAGAGGTAGAAAAATTCCAAATCGTGAATGGATCAAGACTGCAGACAAAGTCAGAAGATAGGTTAACTGCCCTAGCAGTTAAGACAGGAAAAATGGGCAGTTGGTTTATTGGTACAGAATATTATCCAGATACAAAAAGGAGAAATATGTGAGACCAAAAGAGAGAATTTAGGAGTGAAGTAGGAGAAAAAGGATCTAATTCATATCAAATCTGAGACAAAAAGCAATAAAAGAAAAAAAACATGGCTATGTATCAATTTGAGGCTAGCAGTTATGGCAAAAGACAGAGCCTAGAAAGGAGCAGTGGCTGTGCAGAAGCATAGTGCTAGTAGTCTATCAAAAAGGTAACAAAGATGATAATGTCAGGAAAGCCTAAAACTAAAAAGGATATAAGGTACATAGAAGGGAGGGACATCACTAGCTAAGGCAAACAAAGATACAAGCGGAGGTACTGAATGAACACATTGCTTTAGTTTTTACAAAGCAAAACAAGGGGAGGGTGTTTTGCTAGCATGAGGTAGTGGGGAAAACAATGGACAGACACCAGGATACAGCACAAAGATTAGGTTAACTGCTTCCCATAGTACTTAAAAAGCTGGCCAGTGTGTGGCAGTTCCCAAATGGAGATCTTCAGAAGATCACTGTCTGGTGCAAAAGTATCAGAGGGCTGGAAGAATGTTCCCTGAGTGGAAAATTGGCAGCATTTATAGGGAACAACAATCTACAGGGCAGTAACCTACATTGGTTCATGACCAGAAGGTTCAACAGAGCTTGACATACAAGCTACAACCTATACAGACAGATACAACCTGATTCAGTTTTATGACTGGGTTACAGGTGAATTCAGCTGGCTAGTACTAGTAGACATAATCTGCCTGGATATCAGCAAATCCATTAACCTTGTTTAATTTTCACACAGGAGGTCAATATGAATACTATGGAGGCATCGGGGTCAGGATGTAGACTAGGAATCATAAGGTGAAGGGGTTTTGTTAACAGGCTTTATGTCAGGAATTAGAAAAGTGGGTTCTGTTTTAGCTCCAGTACTCTTTCAAGTGTATTTGTCTCAGATATACCTATGGGAATAGAGAACAGGATCACCCTCGTTCTTAACAACACAAAGGAAACTGCAGCAATAGTGAGTATGAGAAGAGTCTAGTAAAGGAATTTGTAAGGCTGAAACAAGAAGGCAAAAAGGTGGCATTTGAGGTTGGAAAGAATCAACAAGAGAGAAAAAGGAAGCGGTTGAAGGTAAGTGTAAATAAACAAATAAATAAATTAATACAAAGTATAGTTGGGCCAAGACAACCCTGTTGTGAAGTATCAGCTGTAGGGAGTGGAAATGATGGAAGAATAGCAATAAAGGCATCTGGTGATGTTAGTCACACCCATACTGGACCAATGAGAACAAAGTGAGGATGGAATGGCATTAGCAGACAAAATGCTAGGGTGTATCCTTAGTTAATAGATTCCAGAACCAAAGAAGTAATGGTTCCCCACCACAGGGCCTTGCTCAGACCACACCTTCAGAACTGCATGGAGTTGTGGAAAAGGACGTGAAGGTGTTGAAAGGAATCCAGAGGAAAGCTACCAGAAAGGCCAGTGGACGTGGTGGGGAAGGAATATGACAAGAGGTTAGAGAAGCTAAAGTTCTTCTCACTTTAGACCAGAACAGACTGGGAGAACACAGCGCTGGTGTGCAAAATCATGTTATGGAATGTGAAGGATCATTATAAACCAGAAAAAATGGAAGGACAAGGAGGGCAAAGGTAGAAGATTGTATGGACTAACTCCTCCCTGAATATGCTATATTTTTTCACAAAGAGAGCTGTGGAGCCATGTAACAGACTTTTGGAATGGTTTGTAAAAAAAGGAATCTAGGGAAGAATTCAAGATGGCATGAGACTTGTGGAAAAAAGGAATGGAGAAATTAAGAGTGGACAGGAGGTGCAATGGTAAATACACTTAAAGAGCATACCGGAGAGGTCTACCATCAATCAAATATCATGTAATGTAATACAACTATTTTTGTTTTATAAACATTTCAGATATTCATGCATACCATTGTCTCCTAATTCCTCTGATGACGTCAACCAGTGTTTAGATGAAAACACATGTAGTAGTTTGAGCATTAATATTTGGTTTATATTTTTGCTTCAGTTAAAAGTGTTGGTTTCCTAGACTGTCGTTTTGAGTGGTCTCTCGTGCAGCCCTTTGACTT
The DNA here is from genome assembly GCF_019279795.1 of Protopterus annectens. NCBI lineage: Eukaryota > Metazoa > Chordata > Ceratodontiformes > Protopteridae > Protopterus > Protopterus annectens. Next base: position 480,766,459 of record NC_056746.1, read on the forward strand.
TTTATTGTTTGAGTACTGGTAGGGCAGTTTTGTCTCCTTTTTGTGTTCTTGGTTATTGCCTATTAATTCCTGCTGCAAACACCTTTACACTAACTGAAAGAGCTTGATTGTAGGTGCTCTGTAATCTTCGATACAGCAACTATTTTCAGTCTTTAGTTTCTAAATGTAACTGAAACCAATTATGTTCTAAAGAGTCATACTCTAGAATGACTAACCTTATTGGATCACAGTTTACAATTAACATTGCAAAACAATCCTTCTCTAAACTTGTACCTCATATGCAAAACTTACATCCATAATATCCATAAAAATATACAATGAACCTTCCATTACCTTGTTTCAGAAATCCCTCTTTGACTAAGAAAAACTTCTACAAAAAGCATTTGTTTTCTTCATAATCAATCTTGACCTTCTCTTTGAACCCTTACCTCTATGCCTTCTATGTCTACATTCTTTGTCTACATATACCATTACCTGAACTACTGTTAACACTGTTATCCTAACCTCAGTGCACAACTGTATGCCAGCTATATAATTATTTCTCATACCAGTTAGAGGGCCAATTCTCTGTACTTCATCACTGTGTTGGTTAACTATGTTAAGATGTGGTGATGAGTGTTTAGTGCATAAGATTCTCTATTTGGTGTGTGTAAACAGCGGGACTCTGAGGAGCTACAGCTTATTAATGGATGATATAACAGTGGAACCCAACTAAGGAGTATCTGACCAATAGTTCCAGATCATAGGAAGCCAGAAGATCTTATTTGGCCTCTTTGGTACAGATGACACAATTTCAGAGTTCTAAGATACTGTTCTGATCACTAACCAGATCATCTTGTTGGTGAAGCTGTGCCAACAAGGAAAAAGTCTGTGGGGAATTGAAGGCCTCATGCATGATAAACTTAAGAGACGATGGAGGGGTCAGTGTGTTATCCCTCATTTTGCCCTTCCATCAAGATTTTCCCGCATTTGGGGGTTACCAAGCAGGATGGTAGAGAATCTATGTTGCCACCCTTATCAATATCAGGAGTGGGAGACTCCTTTGGAAAGGCTACATATTTATTTCCTTTGATCAGATTTGACAGGTCTAAGGAAGAGAAAGAAGACTGCACTTTAGAAATGACAGACACACACTGTAAATTCCTATTAACCTCTACCGGGTGGTTTATAAGCTTGACAAAGGAATATTTCAATTCAAAATAGGAGTTTTACAGGTACCGAGGAAAGAAAATGCATTGAAGCTTGCATCACCGTCATCAGAGTAGGGAACAATAAATATTCATGAGTCACTAAGGACAACAATGAATAGATGAAATTGAAACCTGTTTGTCTTGTCCCAAGACAAAGGGTATCAGGCCTGAGCATGACCATGAGAGCTCATCTCCATCCACTGAGCCAATGATACAGACTAACCTAGAGATCATGATCAAGGGCATTCATTTAAAAAATTTGAAGGCCATCCCCAGTTATATATGCATCATGCCCGAAGGTGACAAATCAAGCCACCTTACCTTTGGGTTGAAAGGTTTCTCCTATATTGGCAGCATTAGTACCAAAGTCATCAATGTCTGCAACAAGATTAGTATTGAGGAAGCTGATGCTGAGAATTGATGTCCAGGAATATCAGTACCAGTACTTGCAGGTCAAAATTCTACTCAGAAGTACCAGAGATGGTTAATAGTGCTAAGAATTTGATGTGGTAAAAAAGAGACAAAAAAGATGGGCATCTATCTGCTTCAGTGTTAGGAGAGGGAAATACTATGAGACATCATTTATTGAAATGTAACAAATCCCTCCATCATAGTCAGCCTAGGTACATCAGTTCTACAGTGAGACCCAGAGGACCTAGAAGGAGATGATATAGAGTACACCAAAATCTTTCTCATAGATGATAAATGATGAAATAATGTCAGTTCTTACATGAATGATGGGAGAACACTCGAATACTATAGTAACAGGCATCTTAATAACAGCAAAATGAGAAGAAGCAAAGGTAATGTCCTCAGTCTTGGGATCTGGACAGGATCTCTTGGACTAGCTTTATCAGCTATAGTGGCCTCATGTTTCTTTTAAATTATTGCCTTGTCCCTGCCTATTTCTATGGGATTTCAATGACAGAATCGACCTTTATCCGCAAACGGTCCACTTAATAGGAAACTTGAGGTTGAAACCAAACAAAACCAGCCCAGAAAAGGATTCTGAGCCATTCTTGTATTTTAGCAAAACACTAAACTCTATAATAAAGGTAGTTAAGGCCAATAATAAATCAAAGGTGAAGGAAACAACAAAATTAGCAGCTGATACACCAAGCAACAACAGGACCAGTAAAATCCAATAAATTTATTCCGTACACTCTAGCGCCTCGGCCACAGTAAGCCTTCAAGGAGTAACACAAAACACACCTCATACATTTTTATAATTCCATCAATCAACATTTCAATAAAACAATTTATCAATCAATCAATAAAATGCTAATATTCACTTTACATAACACTTCTCCAGCAGCAATCTGTATTGAGACCTTTAGGTAACAAAGTACCATATTTCAGAATAAAAACAGTTTCTTTTTTTAAAAGCAATTTCACAACAACATTTATATCAGATTCATCAGCAGCCACTTGTTGCAAAATAGTAGCTTGTAAGGTATAATACTGTCCATCATGATGTTCACAAAAATGTTTAGCTAAGGGGCTCTCTACTCTATAATTTCTAATATCTCTCACATGTTCTAGTAACCTCACTTTGAACATCCTTTTAGTTTGGCCAATATAGTACTTGTTGCATCCACATTTTATTGCATAAATTACCCTATTTGTCCTACAATTAAATGTTCCATCAGGGACAAAACTTTTATCATTTATATTAGTAAATGCTCTATAAATATATTGGCAACAGTTACAACTTCTACATGGAAATGTGCCTAATTCAGAAATTGACCGCGATAATTTAACTTCTGGTCTACTGAATTTTGTGTGCACTATCATATCTCTAATACTCCTACCTCTTTTGTACGAGAACACTAATTTTTTTGACAATAATTGATTCAACTCGCTATAATTTTGTAAAAATTGCCAAAAATATAAGATACTTTTTTTAAATTTATCACTACACACATTGTACGTTGACACTAAGAAAACCTTACTATCAGAGTCTACAATTCTATTCTTCCCAAAATAACCATTGCTAATACTTCTGTAGTTTATTCGTTCATTATTTTGCTCATTATATCTAATTCCCATTATCCGTTTCACATCAGCATCAAGCAATTTAATATCATAATTCCTTCTAACAAACATATCTATTGTACTATGTATTTCCTTCAAGAATATTTCATTATCATTGCACAAACGGGAAATTCTAAGAAACTCTCCATATGGTAAGGTTTTAATTGTCTGTCTAGGATGACAGCTAGTTGCCTTAACAAAGTCATATGGTGTACCAAATTTTCTATGTACACTAGTGACCACTGGTTTGCCATAACCCCTTGTAGTTTGATATCCAAAAAATTAACCGTATTGCCATATTGTACTCCATCAAAGGAGATATTAAACCTATTTTGTTGAATACTAGTTACAAAACTGTGCATTTCATCAATACCATCTTCACACAAAAAAATCAAATCATCAATATATCTATAGTACAGTTTAACATATTTTTTTACAAATGAATTATTATAAATGCATTCTTTTTTCAACTAGCCCCATAAAGATATTAGCATACATAGGTGCAAATGGGGCTCCCATAGCTGTACCTTGTAACTGATGAAAAATCATATTATCAAAATAAAAATAATTATTCTCCAAGCAAAATTGAACCAAGTCAAGTATATAATGTATGAATGGTTGGTCACCCATCCTAGCAAACAATGCCTCTAACCCATATTTATGTTGAATGCTCGTATATAGACTCTTTACATCTAATGTTAACCAATACATATTCCTTTTCCATGTTATAGTATTAATTTTACTTAAAAAATCAAAGGAATCTCTTATATATGAGGGAAGACTAACTACTTCTTTTAATAATACCCCATGCAATATTATTCCAAGATTATGTAAAAAATAGTGTCTAGCTGACACTATAGGTCTACCAGGTGGTTTCCTAAAATTTTTATGAATTTTGGGTAGACAATAAAAAAATGCTGGACCAGTACCCAATAGTGTCAGTTTTTTTTGAGCATCACATTCATTCCAGTAACCCAAACGTAAACCTTTGTAAATTAGAGACAAATATTGTTCTTTAGCCTGGGTGACAACCTTTTCATCAACAATGGAATACACAGACTTATCCATCATCAATTGCAAACACGTTTAAATAATCAGTGTAGTACATAATAACTATTTTATTCCCTTTATCAGATGGCTTGATAACCAAATCATTTTGTTTGGAAAATTGCACTAATTCTAACCATTCAAGTTTGGTGAGATTATATTCAACTTGTCTTTTATCAAAATTCTTAATCAAACATTCAATATCAAAATCAACCATCGCATGAAATTTTTTGATACCATCATGTTGAAAAGGGGGTATAAAATTACTTTCAATATTTACACCTGAAGAATCTATCGGATAATACGCATTCAAGTCACTGACACAAGAGACAAAAGATGCAGATGATTCATTTGTAGAATCATCCAAATCTAAATAGTTATTGCTGTCGTTGTTAATGTGACTAATATCACGACAGTTAAAAAAATACCATAAGTGTAACTTCCTAATGAATTTAAATAATTCTATTTTACATGTATACAATTTTGGCAAAACAGTGGGCACAAATTTTAGGCCACAATTCAGAATAGAAATAATACTATCAGAAATATAGCACCCAGATAAATTAACAACCATATTGGTTAATAACTGTGTTTCAATACCATTTAGTCCGTTTGTACTCTCTCCCTTGTCGCAACGCCCCTCCTCTCTGGTAATCTTGTTCTCCAAATCCTCTTTTACGCTGTTGATTATAGTCGCCTTCTGCACGAAAGTGTTCTGGAAAAAAGTGCTGGTTACCAGGCGAGGGTAAATCAGGAAACTCAACCGGATCCATGCCATGAAACTGTCTATCTGTGTTTAAATTTGGCATGTCAGCACTGTAGTGGCTGACTCTCCTCGTTCTGTCTCTATTAGTCGCGTTGGAATTACGCACTATAGAACATGAGCGTTGACTGGCTTTAAACAGGTAGACACTTCCTTTTTCAAAATCACGTAAGTCTCTTTCTATTTTACGCATCTTTTGTTCAATAATTTTCTTTTCTAAAATATTCACCTTGTCTTGAATATCTCTAAAGCAAGATTCAAATCTGACTCTATCCAACATAGTCGCTAAGTTGTTACAAGCCACACTGATGTCTTTCTTCAAATTTAGTAATTTAAAATTATCTCTTTCTATTAAAATTTTTAGCCATTCTCTGGAGCACTGATGGGCAGCACATTTCCATTTATATATATATATATATAATAAATCAAAACCTATGCACATTAAAGACTATCAAAACAGAAAAAGATCAGCAAAACACTGAAAGGGTGTGTAGGGAAGATAAGAATGAAACACAAATTCATGTTAGCATCCAAAGCCAAGAATAAGCCTAAATCATTCTTTAACTACATCAGAAGATTAAGAAATAACAATTTAGCTTTATATTTCATCTATAAGTAGAACAAACTGCTGTCAGACTCAGAGTGTAATGAATATTTAACTGTTGATACCACTGAATAGCTTTGAATCATCCTGTCCTTTACTAGTTATTTCATAATACACAGTGCTTGCTGACATGAATTATTTTGCACTAAGGAACATTTGCTTTGATTATTCCTTTACTTTCTTGTTGCTGAAACTGGTATGTCAGCTCTTCACTATCTGCAAGCCTTTAGAACCTTTGCAGTATGTGCTTCTAGTCCCACCACTAGCACTATTGTCATTCTGCAATCCAGCCTGTAGTCTGCTAAGGAGGCCTGTACACCTTTGGTTTCCATATGCGCAGTGTGTTATCTTTAATTGATCCTCACTCCTAGCCAGCTACACAGTTTGCTGTTCTTCCAATATACTGAGCTCTGTGCAATATGCATTTATTGTGGACATCCTAAGTTCTGATTAAGATTACGAGCCCAAACAATGATGTGGGTCAACTTAATGCTAATGCCTCTAAAACAGGATAACAAAGTTTGACAGAAGAGAAAAATAAAAAAGGTACTTAAATCCCACAAAAAATCATAACCAACTTAAATTACTTTTTCATCTCTGCCTATATTTATTGAGAATTGCAGTGTCTTAATAGGGTTAAAAAATATATTTTTAATTTTTGAGTGTTACAGTTTGTTGTGTGTCTTTCAAACATTGTAACCAGATACATATTAGACACTTTTAATTTCTTTTTTATAGGTAAGTGTTAGGCTCTCTGTCCCTATTGAGTCATTTTAAACCTAGTCATTTACCTTATTTGGTATTAGAAATTATCCTGCCCTTTACCCATAAGACAGTGATTCTTTCTGGGGTCATGACATATAGAATTTAAAGAGCACCCTACTTGGGGACTACAGAGATTTAGGTGCTGCCCTTGCCAATTAGTGATACAGGAGACGGTTCTGTGATAAATTTCCTAGTGCCCATCCATAAATCCAAACTGTTCATTTATAAGAAAAGGGGGAGCTTTGTTTTATGTGGAGGTGAAGTCTGTTCCAGAAAAGTGGGTTCATCTGAGAAATGGGGTCTATATCACAGCATCGAATGACAAAAAGAGCATTATCGAATGCTAAAAACTGAAAGCAGTAAATGACGAACACACGGAACAGCGATCCAAACAAAATAAAGTGGGGGGCTTCGACCCCCACACCCCCCAGATGTGGGAAGCTGTGCCCCCCCACACCCCTCTACTTAAATATACCAACTCCGAGATTGCACCGCAGTGGAGGAAATGACAAACTCCCAAAAACGGCCCAGCGATTTTTTTCCCTGGGAAAAAAATTGCTGTTCCATGGGTTCAGCATTCAGTGCTTTCAACTTTTACTGTTCGATAAAAGAGCGTTTGCTGGTTTTATCATTTGACATCTTAATATAGACCCTGACAAATGTATCTGTCCCTCCATACTGTTTTGTTTCTAGTGTAGAAAAGGTCCAGGTCCCCTGATCAAGTATTTCTGGTACCATTTGACTTGCAAATGTGGAGTAGGTCCATGAGTACTGGGTCAGAGGATACCTTATATGCTAGGCATAGATACCTTCTCAGCAGTGGGTAATAGGCTGAGAATAGCAGCAGTGCTTTAAGACTGGCAGGTATTTTATGCCCTGTATTCTTTTTGTGAAAAACCTCTGAGGGCATTCAAGTTATTGCATGTGCTTTGCAAGATACCTGCCAAAGAGGACATTATACTCGATTATTTGCCTGATGACAGTTGAGAAGAAGGGGACAATTACATCTTTTGATCTAGAAGGTATCCCTCTATGTATAAGCTGTGCAATATAGAAGGATTTACTTATCAGAGTGGATGCATGTTGATCAAATGATAAGTCACTGTTCAGATATGTTTCTAAGTCCCAAGCTACTGAATCTACTCTTAAGGGAATTTTATCAGTGACATAGTTTCTCTGGGTAGTTGATTCCCCAAAGGATACAATAATGCATTTTTGGCATTTAGTTTTAGTCCATCACTCTGGAACTAGTTATTTGTTTCAGACAGGCCTTCCTACAGGATGGCTGAGTCATTTGGGGATTCAATAACTGCAATCATCTGCAAACGTGGTCAGCGAGACACTCTTGGTGTTTGCCTTTACTTCTGAGCAGTAGATGCCAAACTAGAGAGGTCTCAGCATAGAGCCCTGTGGGGGACTCCACTGGTGACTGGCCTTTTTGTGGAGGTAGCATCCCGTACCTTAATTTTCTGTCTCCTATCTGTGAGCCAGTTGGCAACCTAATAGAGGACACAGGGGTTTATTCCTAGGTGGGTGAACTTCTTCACTATGCTGGGTAGTGGATTGATTCAAAATCTTGTATACTGTCATACCTTCATCTCTTGTTTTGGTGACTTTTTGAAGAAGTCCACCAGGTTGAGTAATCATGACCTGCCTTGATCCAGTGATTGGATGTTCCCAGTGTCCTTATTGATTAATTCCGTAACAAGTCTTTCAATGGATTTACATATGAGGCTGGTTAGACTTATGGGTCTGTAATGACCCAGGTCATTGGAGGGCCCTCCTTTGCTCAGGGATCTGACTGACATTGTCCTCCACTCTCTCTCTGCACAAAGCCTGTGAAGAGGCTGAGGTTGAACAGTGTTGATTGGGGGAAGAGTGACTAAATCTTGCTTCATGCTATTCAAGACACATCCTGGGATATGGTCAGGACCCACTGATGCAGTATGTTGCACCTTAGATAATTCTTTCATGCCTTAGTCCTGTGTAATAGATGTGGGTGTATTAGTTTCTTGCATTTCTTGTGAGATCATAGGTGGCAATAGAGGGGTGAAGTTGGAAATTAATTTATGAGCAAGCAAGCTTGTAATATCTTCAAGTTTAGTATAAGTGGTGTCATTCATAATTAGTTTGATACATTGCTGTGTGGAGCCCCTGAGACTGCAAACATAGCAAAAGAATGTCTTGTGGTTGTCTTTTTGCTTTAACAGTTATTTATTCCTTAAACTTGGCTTTAATGGTTTTAATTCCCCTCCTGAGTTGTTTAGCTATTTTAATGATGGCAGCTGTAGTATGCAGGGTGTTACTCTTTTTATTTATGGCCATAATTCTCTTCCTTTTGTTGTACAGCTTATTTATGTTGTGGTTCCATTAGGGAGATTTGTTTTTGGGGCTTGCCCTGTGCTTGATCCTGCAGAGTACAGCTGCTTCTATACAGTTGTTGACATGCTGGTATAAGATAGCAGTGTTCATTTCTGCATAAGCAGCAGGATTTTAATGGTTTGGGGGGAATTTGATTTATGCCAAGGTACTGCCCAGAAGAGGTTCACCTTGGAGAAATTCCTAAAGGTAGCATGGACAGCTGGGGTCTCAGGTTTCAATTTTATGTCATGGGAAACAGCTACATGGGACGACCTTACAAGTGATGATGATATTAAAGGGAAAGAGCAGAATCCCCCTGTGTTAGAAAGGACAAGGACCAGGATGTTGTTTCCCATAGTGGGTACTCCAACTACTTGTTCCAGAGCATTTGTATTGATAAAGTCCAAAAATATCTGTCCTTGTACACTAGTGGTGGTTCAGGGCTCCCAGTCTATAGTTTTTTAGCAAAAGTCACCCAGGAAAATGATACTGGTTTAATGGCGAGTGACTCCAGTGCATGTAAATTGGTGCTATGGCTGTCCTGGGACATAGAGGGAGTTCCATAGTTGGCTAGAGCATGGTAACAGACTTTCTTAATGATGAGATGGACACAAAGGAGGTCATCTGCATCATGCTGCATTACCAGCCAGTTTCTTCTGGATGCAGACTGAGACATCTCCACCTTTTTATCCCAACTTGCACAGTGGCTGATCACAATGTTTGGAAGGCATTGTAGCCATGCAGAAGTGGAGTATCGTCTGTTGCCTCAGTCGCTACACAGATACCAACATTTGCCAGGGTGACGAGGGCATGTAGGGAGTGGTGTTTCTTGTTTAGGCTCCTGTCATTGATCAGTAGCACCTTCATATTCTCCTTTGCTCTTTCGTTATGTTGGTAGGTTTATATTGGTGGCATTGGTTAAAAAATGCACTAAGTGAGTGGATGATTTCTTAACCAATATTTGGAAGCCTAGAGGGGGCAGGTGCAGACCTTCCCAGGCAAAGCACAATAATCTGTCAATCATATCCTCCCAGGCTCACAAATATTATACCCACTTTGCATGACATTTAAACGCTGAGACAATTATTGAAATCAATTATTTTTTGCTCATATTGCATCATCATCCTTAGAGAAGTTACAATGTTTCTCAAAGCAAGGCTCTCACTTATATGAGACACAGTCCAAAGGCTCCATCATGTGTCCCTTCATGTAATCCAGGGAGGTATGTCTCAAGTCATTATCACTGACATGTACTGTAACAGAATCATAGTGGTATTTCTCATTCAAGGAATTGAGTGTGTTTATGATCTGACAGATCCTGCCACCAGATGAGCAACTGATCATCACTCTTTCCTTACTCAGTCTGGTAAGAGGTACATCTCTATGCTTACAATGAAGTTAAATTCAGTTTGAATTTAGACCATTAACCTGGCAGCCCCGGTCTTTTAGCTCCAATGCAGCATTATAAGTTCCGAGTTAAATCTAGTCTCTTTTTGAACCATCTCTGATCTCCTTTTACTAAATTCTTGGTTGGAGCATGAGGTGGATAGTTGGTCCCAGTCATTCACAATCAGACATGGAGGAGGATTATTTATCCTCTCTTTTGTCTTTCTCATCCTTAAAGGTGGCACCTATGGATGGTGATGTAGTTGCCAACATCAGCTTCATATTAATACACACACCCCTCTGCATCATCTTTACTTTGTTTATCTGTTCAATCAGCAAAACCATCTTTGGCAAGGTGGATCCTTCATGTTCTCCACAAAAGACTAAGACGGCCTTAAATTACTCATTTTATCTGCACCCCCCACCAGTACCACTACTGTTCCTGGAAACATTCTGGAACATAGACTGCAAAATGAACTACCCTACAATAATAATTAATTCTCATTTTATGTCACTATATTAGTACCATGATACCTCACAAAGAGGATGTAAATAATTACAAAATAAATTATAAAATCATAAACAGATGGCACTATCATTAAAGACCTAGTAATGAAGATACTCAACAAATTTAAACTTTAACAAATGTGTCTCTGACAAAGTTAAATAAGCATAATATGTACTCCATATAATTGTAAAGGATGTGCCTAGCTACTTCTAGAAGATAATTGTATAACTTTATACATCACTGATCTGACCCATTATTAAATACAGTGCTGTGTTTTGTGGCTTTTAAGCAAGCCAAGTAGTAGAAGTTGAAAATGTTCAGTCATTGCTCATTGCTTATCACAGCGCTGGAAAAATGTAATTATGCAGGAAGGGTTCAGAAGCTACTTTTATATTTTGCTTGTCATTAGCTACTAAGTGGTAACTTATGCCTAGTCTATAAGGTAATGTCAGATCCAGCTAGTTAATGAAACTCACTGCTGAGGGAGCTTAACACTAAACCTGCAAACCTGATACTAAAAATAAATATCAGTAATGCTAAAAAGTGTCAGGTGCATCACGCAGTCCTTCCAAGATTATGAAATAAGCTTCCCCTTCTTATCAAGATAAGTAATTTATTAAAGTATCACTGAACAGTCTAGAATTTACATTTTGCACCATGGCATGTAGTATTCACAGTGCTGCAATTTATTTTTTTTGCAATTTTTTAATAAAAACTTTTGTAAAACTGTCATTGAGCTTATGCTGATATTAGTGCAACTTTTCTTTCTGTGATGCCACTGTAGGGGTAGTGTGGGATGAATCCATAAGTTTTAAGGGACAAACCACTGCTTATGTACAGTGGTATATCTGCAGAGTCAGCATGTCCTCCTTGTGGTCAAGTGGGTTTCCTCTAGGTGCTCCGGTTTCCTCCCACATTCCAAAGACGTGCAGTAGGTCAACTGGACACTCTAATTTGGCTGTAGGTGAGAGTATGTGTGCGTGTGTGTGGTACGAATGAACTACCGTGCAGGGCTAGCCACCCGGCGGTGTAAACCTTGGCTCGAGATGCTTGTCACTGCTGAAGTGACACCCCAACCCCATGTGGAAAAATGGGAAAAAGCGTTTAGGATGGATGGATATACGCACAAAAGGTTTCCATTCATGTGCTTGAGATACACGTGGTCAAACGTATTTGCTGCATTACATCAATGTTTAATGCATTACTGGATGCAGTTGTTTGACATGTGCCTACTCACTGCTACCAGTTTATGGGGCTGCGAGATCGCACACAGTGGGTTAAGGAACTTTGCCTTTTTCCCACTGTTGTGTGATCTCAGAGTTGGTGTATTAAAGTAGTGGGTCTGAAAAAAAACATGTTTTTATGTTTTTGTTCTTGTTTTTTGTTTAGGTTTCAATAAAGTATGTTTAACTGTATTTAAAAGTCTTGTTTGTGAAATGTATACATATATATGCACAAACGCACACACACACTTATATTTATATATATAGTTTCACTTTGAAATGTCGAAGTACCACAATCTCGAGATTCAAAATATTGAGCCCTGACTGCTGAAAGGTCAGTATGCTGAAATTTCATAATGTCGAGTATTGGAATGTCGACTCGGCTGTTTAAACACTGTTGTGATTTTTAAATTGGATGCTGTGGCTTTAAGACATGTTACATTTTAGTATAGTAAATAAGCAGGAAACACAGCTGAGGATACCTGTCAAGCTCAGGTAAGTATCTGAGAGATATATTGTAATGTGCAGTCTGTCAGCAGTGAAGTAGCATTCCTAACAGAATGTGAAGGAGAGTTTGTTGCAATTTAAACAGGCAGCTATGCAATGCAAAATGGTATATTTACTGTTTTCTTCTGTGTAGTGCGATCTCGGAGTTGATATATTTAAGTTGTAGGGGGTGTGGGGGGCACAGGAGGGCTTGCCCCCCTGCTTAAACTTGGAGAAGTTTAAAATAGTTTGTTGTGTATTTGTTTTTGTATGTTTTTGTGGAGGAGTATAAGAAGTGTAGGTTTGCAGTGTTTGTTTCAATGTTATGGGACTCAATGTTTTTAAGTTGTTTTTAAGTTTCAGTATACTGCTGTTTCTTCATTCTGGTATAAATATTTTGAATTTCGAGATTGTGGTACTTCAGCATTCCAAAGTGAAACCATACACACACACACACACACACACACACACACACATAAATATATATATATATATATATATATATATATATATATATATATATATATATATTTATATATATACACACGCACACACACACACACACACACACACACACACACACACACACACACACACACATGCACACATGTTTTATATATATGCTTTCAGCACACACTGTAGACAAATCTTCCAGTTCAGTGCACTTTGTTTATAGTGAATGATGAAGGTAAAATGAAAACAGGCTTACTTCTACAGCAGGAAAAGTCTTTTAAATAAAAACAAAGTTCTGGCTTCATCCCTACCAAAGTTTCCATGTTATCTCCAACAAACTTCAGGCAATTCTTCAAATAAATTCACAGGTGTCATTCTGTAATGTCTGTTGTCTTCTAGTAAACTCCAGATGCTTATCTCCCAAGAATCACTACTGTTGGCTACAATATTTTCTCTCAGAGAGAGGCAAATGTCTCTCCACCTGACTTTGTAGCTAGTAACCACCAAAAAGTCTTTGCTCTTGTCCATATACCTTCCTGTGCACTGAGAGGTGAACATCTCTGCCATGTTGATTAAGCTCTTCTTTTTCACTGCATTTTTGCAGGTGTCTGAAGTTTCTCTTGCTGCATAATTTACCATATTCTTTGTGGTATATACATTAGCCCTAAATTAAACATTTAACAATTAGCAAGGCAACATTTTCACAAAAAAAAATAGTTTTCATTACAGAAAGTGTACATCGAAAACAATAACACCTCTGGGCTGGTCAAGCAGTATGATGCACATCAGCTCCTCCACATACAACTCACCATAAACAAAGTCCCATACCATACCTTTGTGAGCTATAACGCCCCATCTATGACCCAGGAAACCAATACCATTTATTTAAATGAACTTGGGTTATTCTCCATTTACCCCAACACCATACTCATGGATAATTTCAACTACCCCACTGTAAACTAGGAATCACTCACAACTTCATACTTGCAGGTGCAAGGATTCCTGGACTTTGTCAACATTAGTACTCTGGACTAGCTACTGTATATGCCCACTATGGGAACCAGCATTCTTGACCTGGTCCTCACCAACATGGGGAAACATTACATGCCCTCAATGAGTGCAATGTGCTTACTGGTCAGGTTGGACCATAAAGCTGTATCCTTCAAAATAAAAATAAAACTCGAGAGAGGAAGTAACCCCAAAACTTTAAGAAATGCAAACATCCTACTTTTAAGTGATACCCAGACAAAATTTCAAGCACTTTCAAACCCAGGGAACCTCATTGCTCATATGGAGTTGTTCACAAAAACCCTTTACAATCATATATACAGCTGCACAGAGGCAGTGGTAACTACCCGAAATAAGCACAGGCCAAATAAAAAAAAACAAACCACCTTGGTGGAATCCCAACATCAATAGGATGTTCTTCATGTTTCACTGTTGTAGTCATCACATTTGGGGTTATCTGCCTGCAGGTAGCCCTCAGCCAGCCTGAATACCAGAGTCTTGGATTCCTGTGTCAGATGCTGTCTCTTCTTCCTTGACGTCAGGTCATCAGGGGTATAAAACATGCAGCCGATGCCATTACATCAGTCTTTCTTGCCGTGCTGTGCCTGAAGCAGTTCGCAAGTGCTGGTCGGCCGACTCCTGAAATTTTCGTTTTCAAGTTTCAGAACAGAAGTCTTCAAAAATGCTAAGTACCCCGTTGGGGGTTCCTTTTTCTTGCACTTAACCGATGTCAGTAAAAGTTAACAATTGTCTTACCTGTGGAAAGCAAATACCTCATAAAGATTTTAATTCGTACTGCATTCCTTGCTTAGGCCCAGATCATGACGTCCCTCGCTGTCGGTTTTGTGCCTTGTTCAATCCCCGAACTATTCCTCGTCAGGCTATATTTAGAGCAAATTATTTTGATACTCTGTATAACTATCCAGAAATGGCTTCGGTAAGCCATCCAACTACTGATATTCCAAAAAACGTAAGGATAAAGACAGAGACAGACCGCATAGGTTCAAAACTGCCGACAACACGTCCATTAAGTTAGTCGCCAGTCCTCTGGTACTCAGTGAAGTGCTTTCGCAGCCACTGATACCAGCTACCTCAGATCTGCTGGCCTCTACTGAAACCCATTTGGAGTCCAGTATGCTGCGAGATGCTTCTTCGATTATAGAACCTGCGGATGTCTCTACCTTAGATGGATCTGGAGCCGCTGTGCAGGCACCGGCTTCTGAGGGTGTATTCAGGCCTATAGACTTGCATTTTAAACCGATGCCATCTTCTTCATCCAGGCCTAAAACTCGACCCACACCTTGAAAACCGACGTCCAAACCGCATGCTCAGGCCCATATGCCTAAAAACAAATGCTTAGAATGACTGAAGACCTTATTACCTTAATTAGGGGAAGCCAGCCTTCCTCCTCTGAGAGATCTGGAACTGATTTTCCTTCTGATTCTTCTGATTAGGAATCTGATATTACTGTTTCTTCTGATTACCAGGATTTGCCCGTATCTACCGATGAGGATTCTGATGCAGAGGATTCCATTCCCTCTGCTTCCCCTCCAGAAGATTTCTCTTTTGGTGAAACCTTGCACACTCTTAGGGAGCATTTCCGCTGGGAAAGCCAGGATTACTCTGACTCCAAAAAGAGGCTTAGGGAATTCTTACTCCTCCCTCAACACAGGACTTTAGCTATCCCTCCTGTTCTGGACATTGTAGATTATGCTTTCTTGGAATCTAGCATTTCCCCAGACACTTTACCTCCAGCTCACAGAAAACCTGACAGGTATTATAGAGTACCTGACTCTCACAAGTTCCTCTTTAAGAATCCTACTGCGGACCCAGAGACCATTTCCCAAGGACCAAAGGGCATTAAGGCTACTGCTGCCAAAAACCCTACCCCTTCTGATAGAGACTCTAGAGCCTTGGACAGATAGGGTAAGAAGGTATATACGTCTGCTACTTTGGCCATTAGGGCTTTAAATTGCCAGTTTCATATGTTAAAGTACCAGTAGCATATTATGGGACTGCTTAAACAGAAAATTATGTTGATTCCTGACTGTGCCGAACACACAGAATTACAGGATTTAATTCATTCTGCAGAACAAGTTGGTAAACATACTTTGCAATGTAGTTTTGACTCTTTAGAAGCATTTTGCAGGGCTGCTGTCACTGGGTCTGTACTTAGAAGGCATGCTTGTCTTAAGTTGCAAAACTTGCCAGATCATGTTAAAGCTAAATTACTGGATGCTCCCTTAAACCAAGACTGCCTGTTTGGCAACAAAGCAGAAGAAGTCCTCAAAAAGATGGAGGAAAAAGCTAAATCTATGCAAACTGTTAAAGATTTCCTGCAAGTACAGTCTCCCAGATTTAGTAGGCATTGGCCTTCAAAGAATTGGTCCTTTCCAGCCTCTTCCAGGCCTTCTCAGTTCAAACCCAGGAACAGCAGACCACCTAGGTTACAGTCTCAGGCTATGCACAGGCCTAAGCATTGGGGGGCTCCCACTTCCAAAGCAGGGAGTGGTAAAGACACCCCCCTACGGAAAAATGGCACAATGACTTAACCTTAACCCTTCCAAGCCCTGCTCAACTGCCTGCTCCCTTAGGAGGAATGCTCACCCTGCATGCAAAACGTGGGAACTCATTACCCAGGACAAATGGGTTTTAAATATAATTTCCCAAGGATACAGATTCCACTTCCACACCCTACCAACCCCAAACGGTTGGCCAGACCTACCTCCAAATCAGTGGGCAGAGGCTCTACAGCAGGTTCTCTCTCTTCTAAGTATCAGGGCTATTCAACCTGTCCCAGCAGAAGAAAGGGGACAATGAATTTATTCGAGACTTTTCATGGTACCCAGAAAAGACAGCTTCTGGTGTCCTATCCTGGACCTCTCTATTCTAAACACCTTGTTGGTAATCCCAAAATTCAAAATACTAACACTTCAACAGCTGCTTCCTATGCTAGGCAAAGATGCCTGGTTGGCAACCTTAGACTTAAAGGAAGCCTACCTGCACATTCCAATAAGGGAATCTTGCAAGAAATACCTATGCTTCAGGGCAGGCTCCATGCACTATCAGTTCTCTGCACTTCCCTTTGGCTTATCTACTGTGCTCAGGGTATTCACAAGGTGACTAGCTCCAGCCATTGCATTTTGCAGGCAGAGAAATATTCGGATATACCCATACTTGGACAATTGTCTGATTCAGGCAGAAAGCCAGGACTTGCTAGTAAAACATCTGGCATTCATAAAGAAACTTCTAACCTCGCTGGGGTACACCATAAACGAAAATAAATCTCATCTAGTGCCCTGCCAACAGATTTTATTACTGAGAGCAAGCTTGAACACAACTCCGCAGATGGATTTCCTCACTCCAGAGAAACAAGTTTATTTGACAACCTACTTCAAACTACTGGCCACAAAGACCCAGCTATCTGCAAGGAAAATTCTGCAAGCCCTGGGGTTCATGGCCTCTTGCATTCTACTAATTCCACATGCAAGACTGCATATGAGGAAAAGGGCAGTGCATTCAGGGCAAATGGAACCCAAGATAGATGCACCTACATACCAACGAAAAAGAAATGTTAGCTGTACAGAATTCCCTGACAGCCTTCAAAGACCACATTCTTCCAGGACAATTATTGGTAAAGACAGACAACACCACAGTTATGTGGTACATAAACAAGCAGGGGGGAACCCACTCGGACCCTCTCTACAGACTAGCCTTGGCTCTGTGAAACACAGCCTTGAGCTACCAAGTGCACCTACAGGCTCAATTCCTGCCAGGCAAGCTAAATTCTCTGGCAGACAACCTAAGCAGAAATCTCATGGACACACACGAATGGAAACTGGAATCAAAGATATTCAAACTCTTGAGGAACAAATGGGGGCTCCAGAGATAAACCTGTTTGCCTCCCCTCAGAACTACCAGTTGGACAAATTCTGCACAAGTACTCCCTACAGTCAAGCTTGGAAAGTGGATGCCCTGTCCTTTACCTGGTAAAGCCTCTTGGTTTATGCCTTTCCCACTCTGCCTCTCCTGTTGAAGGTTCTGCTAAAGATCAAACAGGACAAGCCAAGGACAATACTGATTGCACCAGACTGGCCACGCCAGCACTGGTACCCCCTCTTGTGCAGTATGACACTGCTGGAACCATGGCACCTGCCTCAGACCCCTTCCCTGATGTCCCAGCAGGCGGGCCAGATTCTGCACCTTCAGCTTCAAACCCTAAACCTTGCAGATTAGCTAATTCCTTGAGCTCTCCAATAGCATCCCTCAGTAAGCAGGTGCTAGATGTCATTCTGGAGGCAAGGATGCCTAGCACTAGAAAATCCTATGCTGAAAAGTGGAAGAGATACTGTTCCTGGAGCCAGACTCAGGGGATGGGCACAACAGTGGCCAGCTTATCTCATATACTTCAGTACTTAACAGAAATGCTCCACAAGGGCCTATCCTTCTTGTCAACTAAAATTCATGCTTCTGCCATTTCAGCACATTATAATACTGAACCACCCCTCTTATCTCACCACCTGCTAAAGCAGTTCCTCACAGGGGCCAAGAATTTAAGACCCCCCCCCCCGCAGGAGAGCCCCTACACCAGCCTGGGACCTTAACTTTGTATTGGAAAAGCTCTCTCTCCCTTCTTTTGAGCCAGCTGCAACTGCAGGGTTGAAATTCCTTTCTTGGAAAAGAGCCTTCCTTCTAGGCATCACTTCAGCAAGAAGAGTGTCTGAGTTACAGGCCCTCATAGCAGTGGAGCCCTTCATTATCTTCCATGCAGACAGGGTTTCCCTCAGGACCAATCCTTCCTTTATGCTCAAGGTGGTGTCTAGTGTTCCCTAAATCAGTCCATTCATTTGCCTACCTTTTTCCCGAATCCACAAAACAAAGAAGAACGAATACTGCACTCTTTGGATTTGCACAGACAACTTAGATTCTATTTGGACAGGACTAAGCCTCTCAGAAAATATGAACGGCTGCTAGTTGACTTTGCTGTAGGGGCAGAGGGGAAGGCCATTTCAAAGCAAACCATTTCTAAATGGATAGCCCATTGCATTCATTTCTGCTATAAGCACCATGGAAAACCTACCCCACAGGGGATAAGATCACATTCCACCAGGGCTGCATCAAACTCTACAGCCTTTCTCATCAGAGTCCCTACCAGGGACATCCTAGAAGCTGCTACCTGGAGCTCTGTTCATACCTTCACCAAGCATTACCACATGCCTATTTTTTCTAAATCCAGGGCTGGTTTTGCCACTGCAGTCTTGCAGGGCTTAATAGCTGGCCCTAATGCTCTCTAACTTCCTCCTCCCTTCCTTAGCTTTGGGAATCAACCCAAATGTGATGACTGCAACAGTGAAACACAAAGAACATAGTACAGTTGTGTACACTTACTATAAATGTAGATGTTCGAGTGTATTCACTGTTGCAGTCCTGGTTACCCTCCCTCCAACCCCCTGACTTCTCTTGGCTCTACCTTTCCTCCTTGTTTGGTGTATTTAAGCTTTCTGGTGCATTTGCTTTTTGATGGAGGTGTACCATAACATATACTTGCTTCCCATTGTGGGGGCACTTGACATCTGGGGCAAGAAAAACTGATGTAATGGCATCAGCTGCATGTTTTATACCCCTGACGACATGGAAGAAGAGACAGCATCCAATGCAGAAATCCAAGACTCTGGTATTCAAGCCGGCTGAGGGCTACCTGCAGGCAGATAACTCCAAATGTGATGACTGCAACAGAGAATACACTCAAGCATTTCCATTTATGGTGCATGTACACAACTGTACTTTGTATAACAAAAGAAAGAAAATCATGGCCAAATGTAGGAAATGCAATGCCCAGTAAAGCAATAACTCCCTCATCGAACTAAATAAATAACTCGGAGGACATATTAAGTCTACCAAATCCAAATGTGAGGTAAAAGTAGCCTTCCAAGCTAAGGACAACCACAAGACGTTCATATGTCTGAAACTTCAAAGGCAGTACACAACAATGTGCTGAATTAATTGACTATAGAGACACACACTGAGCCAGATGATATAGCAAATCTACTGGCTGATAAATCCAGCTCAAATTTTATCCCACTTTCTATTCGAGACACCTCTCAAGAAATTCTCCCAACCATAACTTCCCCAACATTACCTAGTGAACAGGTCTTCAATTTACTCTCCAACGCCAAATTTGCTGTATCAATAGAACTTGATAATATTCCAGGATGCCTCCTTAGTAAGCAAGAAACATGACCTTTCAAAGCCATTAGAAGCACTATTCAACTGTAGTCTTCAAAGAGGCTTCATGCCAAAGTAAATGGTGAACTACAGCTGTCATCCCTCTGCACAGTTATAGGCCATCCATGGACCCAGTAAACTACTGACCCATAAACCTGATTAGTCTCATATGTAAATCTTGGAAAGAATAACCATGGACTTAATAAATAATGAAACCTTCAGACATTGGATCCAACCCAGTTTGGTTTTATCAAGGGCAGATCATGCCTACTCACTCTGATGAGCTTCTTCAAGAAGGTCACCAAAGTAATGGAGAAGGCCAAAAAGATCCATACTGTCTATTTTGACCTGTCCAAAACATTCAACATAATACCCTACTTGTGCACTGTAAACAAGTTCACAAAAGTTTATATAAACCTTTATGTCATCCACTGGGAAGTCAGTGGGCTCAGAGATGGGACACAAGCAGTCAAGATAGGGGAGTCCACCTCCACAAAAAGACCAGTCACTAACAGACTCCACAAGAGCTAACTGCTTCCCCTCCTTTCTGACATCTACTTCTCTAAAGTCAAAGGCCTCTGGCTGACCAAGTTTGCAGATGATTGCAAACTAGGAGCAGTTATAGAATCTCCCAAAGCCACAAACATCCTTCAAGAATTACTAGTGCCAGAGTCATGGTCTAAAACCCAGTGCCAACAAATGCATAATAGTATCATTTGGAAAGTACAACCACCCCTGGAAATTTTAGCACTGATAATACACCCCTAAGAGTTGACCCTAATGTCAGGGCTTTGGAAACATAAGTCAACAGTGACTTGGCCTTTTACCATCATGTGTCTACTGTAGTAAGGAACTCATTCTAGGTTGAACAACTTATAAGAAAGTCTGTTACATCTAGACCCAAGTATATGGTTGTTCCTTTGTACTCAGCCCTCATTAGATCAGTCATTGAGTACAATCCCCTTCAGTATGTTTTCCTTTTTTTCTGGTCTACCTCCTTATCCTCATATAGATCTTACATATCTGTCAATCATTAGTTTTTGTTGTGCCATAATTTAACAAACTGTTGCT
Organism: Protopterus annectens; assembly: GCF_019279795.1. NCBI lineage: Eukaryota > Metazoa > Chordata > Ceratodontiformes > Protopteridae > Protopterus > Protopterus annectens. The sequence goes on from NC_056746.1 coordinate 480,787,583, forward strand.
CAGCTCATGCTTTTTTCATTGTTGCTACTCTAATGAAATCTTAACACTTCCTCTTTTCCTCCCCCTTTACAGTACATTGAGTATTCTCTCCTGCTTTAACCTTAGTACTCGATGATACTATGTTACTTCTTATGGCTCTTTTATTAGTACAACATCCCATCCCTGTTAGCCTTTCTCTACCTCACCTCCTCCTCTCAGCCATCCTTGTTAGCCTATCCCTACGTCACATCCCTGGCACCTCCTCCTCCTCCTCCTCCTCCTCTCAGCCATCCCTGTTAGCCTATCCCTACCTCACATCCGTAGCACCTCCTCCTCTCAGCCATCCATGTTAGCCTATCCCTACGTCACATCCCTGGCACCTCCTCCTCCTCCTCTCAGCCATCCCTGTTAGCCTATCCCTACCTCACATCCCTAGCACCTCCTCCTCTCAGCCATCCATGTTAGCCTATCCCACGCACATCCCTGGCACCTCCTCCTCCTCCTCTCAGCCATCCCTGTTAGCCTATCCCTACCTCACATCCCTAGCACCTCCTCCTCTCAGCCATCCATGTTAGCCTATCCCTACGTCACATCACTGGCACTTCCTCCTCTCAGCCATCACTGTTAGCCTATCTCTATGTCACATCCCTAGCACCTCTTCCTCTCGTAGTTTCATACATGTCCCATTTTGTACCTTAATCTACCTATCTCACTCTTCCATCCTTTATCCTACTTCTGTTAGGGCCGTCTTGGTTGATACTTCTAAAATTAGAATTAATTTTTCTCTCTTCTTTATATACTCTCTCTTATAACCTGCTCTATGATTTGTAGCTGTCCACATTGTTTTTCTTTTCTGCTTTGACTGCAGATATGTTTTATTTTTGATGAATTGTATGAGTGTGCTTTTTCTGTTAGAAAGCTGTAAAGCTGGTGAGGGCTCTCATAACAGCAGTCTAATAAAGTGTGTTATACTATACAAGCTAATGAATAAGTACACTGGCATTCAGATGAACATGTTTTCTTTAATTCTAAAGCAAGGGTGACTACTATAAATTAATCATATTTCTTATTATGTTTTCCTCATCATATCTTAGATGCTAAAGTAATTCTACTTAAATCTTGTTCCCCAGGTGTGGAGGAGCAGCTCAAAAAACATTAGCACTCAGTATTAGCATTAATGACTGATTGGTCATTAATAAAGGCATACATTTTCAGCTTATAGCATTACCATTGCTAAGAGGTACAGCCACACCCCTGTTATATATAACACAGTGTTTAAGATGGAATGAATAAAGAGACAGATGCCAGTTATACGCAGCCAGCTTAATTGCCATATATATTTTTCAGATGTAATAATTCATGGATACCAGACAGCAAGAGGTGCCAAATATCTTAATAAAATCTTAATAAAAGATGCAAGTATACATCTCCCTATTTCAAAAGCTAAAGATTCACACTCTGCTTTCAGCCAGCATTATGCGCATTATTTGAAAACATGCTAGTCCAAGATTTTCAGTGCTGCATTTCTGGCATTTTGCGTCTTTTGGCTTTTCCTGGTTAGGGGTCGCCACAGCAGAACTCCGGTCCGCTAATGATTGGCAGTAGAGTTTTACGTGCTGGCTTGCCAGACCTAACGCACAACCTTCAACGAAGGAACGCCCATTCACACATGTCGTCACACAGAAGACACTCTGAGAATCGAACGGGCAACGTCTAACTGTGAGGCGACAACGCTACCGCAGCACCACCCACTGCATTTCTGGCATTGCTGCAATAAAAAAGCACATTGCTGTGCATTGGATACTTTCTGAAATGCAAAGATTTATCAGTACATTCATCAATTTTCAGTCTTGGTTTTCAGAAGCAAAGCCTAAATATTTTATTATTAAATAGAGCAGAATATTCATCAAAGTACATTTAAAATTCACTTTTTAGTCATTGGCGCTGTCTGAATATCTTGCTGGCTTTACCAACAGTCTTCTGTACTTGAGTATTTGTCCCAACAATATTCTGTACTTGAGTATCTGTCCCAACAATATTCTGTATTTGAGTATTTGTCCCAACAATATTCTGTATTTGAGTATTTGTCCCAACAATATTCTATACTAGGGTATTTGATATAAGTTGTGGTCTGTACTTTTAATACTGCTGTACTCAGAACTGTTACATCCCCCATCAGAAAATCTATCAAGATGTTCTAGATTTAGATCAATTCTCTTTCATTCCCCCTACCACTGTTTCTGGAATTATATCTTGGGATACAGTCTCATATATCTCTCAAAACATGCTCTGACTAGTTTGATTATGGAGACATCTCAAATATATTTGTATTTGACACATTCAGTGTGGGACATATTCATTTTAAACACATATCTCAGATTCCTTCTCAGTAACTTTCTAACCACATTATGCATAACAAATGTTCTGGATTGTTGACAGCTGTCTGTACTTCCCACCCAATACCTCCTGCCTCTGTGGAGTCTTGCTATGCCTTCATTCGGTTATTCTCTTTAAATGAAGTTTATGTCTTCTTCTCATCACAGTAATATTTTTCTAGACTAGTTGTCTTTCTCTTTAACTGAAATTGAGTTTTGATGTAGAAGTAAGGAAGCAGAGGTAGGCATTGCACTCTTTAATCTATGGCCAATTAATATTTGAATATTTAAAGGATTGCAAATGCAGCTTTAGTTACAGTTTTCACTGATATTCCAAGCCAGTATAACATATCACAATCTCTTTCATTCACTTCTCAGTTAACTGTGACAGATTTATTCTTGCCAGCATTTGTTTACATAACTGACTAAGATCAATTATTTTATATCCTTTAAACACCAGACCTTGTATGCAGCTTATTTCGTCTTTAAATGAAAAGTATGGCAGCATTTCTTTCATCCCAGCACACACCTCTTCTGACCATCCTTTAATTGCCATGTATCAGCACATTCTTGCTTAAAGATCATTCTCAGTACACTATTGAAACTCTTTTGTTATAATCAGTTATGGAGTTATTCAATTTCAATTTCCATCCTGTCCTTTTCCATGCTTCTTGTTACTCAGGTAAGTAAGAATTAGTAAGAATTAATTCAATATTTAACTCAGTATATCAGCTGCATACATTTCTCCTGATTTATGTATCACAACTTATTAATTCTTTCATAATCTCTACAACAATTTGTGCAGCTTTGGTTCTCCCTTGTAGAAGCACTTCTGCAATATAGCCTGCAAAAGTTTATAGTCTCTCTCGACCAATAATGTTTTCCCATAAATATATTCATTAACCATTTCTCCTCCATATACTATGGCTAGTAGCTCTTTTTGTATCTGCACGTAGTTTCTCCAGCATTCCATAAAGGCTCTTGAACTGCAAGTACTTGGTCAACTTTCTTGCAGAATCACTGCACCAATACCATTCTGAATGGCAGCTACTTCCTGTCTGTTAGACTTGTTCATGCCAGTTAGAACAGCACATGTGCTTCAGTTGCTAACTGTTTAATTCCCCCATTCTGTCTTTTTTATTTCCCTTTTCAGACAAATATTCACTAACTACACTGTGTAAGCTAATTATATCTGTGATAACTTCAGTGATTTCCTTACATTGTAGTTGATTCAGAGGGTTAAGGCTGTGAGCTGTAGTTTGCATAGCACAGGGTTTGAGTCCCTCAGCTCTTGTATGCTTACTCTGTGACCTTGAGCAATTCACTTAACCAGACATTGCTCCTGGGTCACTCCAGAAAAGGAACTGTATGTCCAGTGGGCTTACCTCGTTACGAAATGGGTTAAAATGTTTAATATCATCATCGCCAGTATTATATGCCTAATGTTTGATATGTTACTTGTTTGTCTTTGATTACGCTGTTTGTATTAACTATTTTAATTGTTAATTTGTTACTCATATGTCAGCTTGCCCAGACTGATGCAGACCATTGGGTTCAGTGTTCTATCCTGATTTATAAGTATATATACCTACACACACACAGACACACACATGTATATTTATATATACATATAAATATTTATTTATTTATATATATATATATATATATATATATATATATATATATATATATATATATATATATATATATATATATATATATATATATATACACATACACACGTATGTGTGTGTGTGTGTGTGTGTGTGTGTGTGTGTGTGTGTGTGTGTGTGTGTGTGTGTATGTATATATATATATATATATATATATATATATATCTATATATATATATATATCTATATATATATATATATATATATATATATATATATATATATATATATCTATAGACACACACACACAGATGGATAGATAGATAGATAGATAGATAGATAGATAGATAGATAGATAGATAGATAGATATGGATCTACTTTGGAAGCTTGAACTTTCAAAACTTCGAACTTCATATGGTTGAGACCATAACATCAAAGACTTGAAACACTGAAACTTAAAAAATAAATAAATAAATAAATAAATACATAGGATCATAGGAAGTACTAGGCTATTGGCCCTGAGGCCCCTGTAAGCCTAGCCAAGAGTTTAGCCCATGTATAGACAAAAACAATTTATTTTTTATGTTTATGCAGGGGGTCAAGCCCCACTGTGCCCCCCACACCCCCTGCTGATTAAATATACCAACTTTGATCTTATGGTCTCAACCATATATATATATATATATATATATATATATATATATATACATATAATGTGTGTGTGTGTGTATATATATATATATATATATATATATACATATATATATATATATATATATATATATATATATATATATATATATATATATATATATATACACATACACACGTATGTGTGTGTGTGTGTGTGTGTGTATGTATATATATATATATATATATATATATATATATATATATATATATATATATATATATATATATATATATATATATATATATATATATATATATATATATCTATAGACACACACACACAGATGGATAGATAGATAGATAGATAGATAGATAGATAGATAGACAGATAGATATGGATCTACTTTGGAAGCTTGAATTTTCAAAACTTCGAACTTCATATGGTTGAGACCATAACATCAAAGACTTGAAAGACTGAAACGTAAAAAATAAATAAATAAATAAATACATAGGATCATAGGAAGTACTAGGCTATTGGCCCTGAGGCCCCTGTAAGCCTAGCCAAGAGTTTAGCCCATGTATAGACAAAAACAATTTATTTTTTATGTTTATGCAGGGGGTCAAGCCCCTCTGTGCCCCCCCACACCCCCTGCTGATTAAATATACCAACTTTGATCTTATGGTCTCAACCATATGAAATTCGAAGTACCATTCCACATCATGTTTAAAACCATCCATTTACAGCAAATACACATCCAGTAAGTTCAGAATAAACTCAGAAAGATACTAAAGGATTCTAAGAAATCTCTTTGGAGGGTCTTATGACTTTCTTTGTCCTTAGAAGGAGGTATGTTCACTACTGCCCTTACTTTCTTCATGTCTAGAATCAAACATTAAATGTATCAAGACATGGCCCATATAGTTTAGTTCCATAATTCAAATCTTACTGCTCTATTCAGCTTGAGGATACTCTGTCTCATTCATGTCAGTTAATCAGACACAATTGACACTTCTCTTTGTCTTCCCCAACTACCAAGTATGTTCATAGGTACTTACTAGGCTTTTAATCTATTCAGATCTTAAAAAGCCTGGCCTTACATTTCCCATGGTAGTTTTTAGCCCTTATATTTTGCATAAGAGTAAAAGAAGGATATGTTGGGACATGTACTTGTTGCCCTTATCCATGGCAGACATGGGTGCTAAACCAAGAATGAATTTGTGGTTTCCTATCGATTCAGCCAAACAACATTTTAAGAGAAGCAGTTAGCTTTACGTTCCATAGAAGAGGTATTTTCTGTGATACATACCTGTCCCTCCAACATGTTCTAGTTATGTCACAAAAGAAACTGAGAACCCTTAAGTAGGTGTTCACGCTACCATTGGACTTACGAATGTATAATAATTCTGACAGGATAGGTTCTGCAGAGGATCTATACTCACAACAGAGGTCACGTTTTAGTAGCCTGTATGATATCAAGAAGAAGGGTAATGCTTTGAGATGGTATTTATGGGTTTTTGTGATTCAGGTCCTTGATTTTTGAGAGAGAAAGTGTTGTGGTCATTCCAGTTGTGACAAGTGTTTGGACAGGTAAATATTTAATGAGGCATTATATTCAGTGATTGGCCTGATGAGAGGTGAGTAGAGTGGAATGATTATAGCCCTGAACCTGGATGCCATACCTTTAGATACAAGCTGTGTGATGAAGAAAGACTTCCTTACAGTAGTGAATATGTAGTAATCAACACAGGCAGCAAGATCCTAGACTCCTGGATCAGTTCTCAGGGGTGTGTTTCATCAATGTGATATTTATAAGGGGAATCATGCTTGCCAAAGGATACAACATACATTTTTGGAATTTTGCTTTAGTCCATGGTATTGACACCAGCTATTTGTAGGAGAGGCTCCCTTGGAGGATTTTGGTGCCCTCTATGAAGTGTTTGATGACACCAACTTTACACTCTTATGCAAAGTTGGTCAACCAATAATAACAATAAATAGAAGGATACGTGAGAGATTAGAGGCAAAAATCAAATTTGGAAGGTTCATCTCTGAAAAGTTATGTCTGAACAGAGGAACTAGACAGGGGTGTTCTCTTTCCCCTTTGTTATTTTCATTATATTTAGTACCACTGGCAAATAAAATAAAGGACTCAGAAATTCAAGGATATAATTGGCATGTATTCAGGAAAAGTTGACATTATTAGCAGATGATATTATTTTATACCCGATGGAATCAGAAAAGGGCATCTTGGTTTTGTAGAATATTCTGAAATAGTTCCATTTTTGGGGGGGGGGTATTTAAAATTAATGAATATAAAACAAAGGCTATATTTATAAACTATGTACCCACACATGAACTGGTTCAGCTACACCCATATTTATTAGGACATGATAAAATGAAGCATTTAGGAGTATGGATTAAAAAGGATTCAGTTATGGCAGCTACGGATATGTGGGAAGAGACTAAAAATATAATACAAAAACTAAAAATCTGACAGCTCTTGCCTATGGATATGGATAGCAAAATACAAGCAGTAAAATGTTTTTAGTCCTTTTAGTTTTATACACAGGTCAGACATATTTTGTCAACCAGAGGAGAAGTTGTGAATAGTAATTAATAACGAAGGCATGGAATTCTCTCCCTTCCTCTCTAAGAACAATAGCAAACTCTGAAAATTTCAAAACTCAGCTTTTCAAACACCTGTCTTCACCCCACCTAAAAACTATCCAAGAACACATTGATATCCTACCTAGAGTGTACCCTAGCACTCAAAATGTCCTACAGCTATTTATCCTTGAACCTCTTTGTGCAAATATTGTAAATAGATTCACACTTTAAAATGAATGCATGCGAAAAGTCTTCTTAACTCTCTTCTCTATGTGTATATATAATGCATTTTCCCAAATTACTCTATAAGAATAGATTTATAATTCTATAATCCTTTAGAAGAACCTTAGTGAATTTGTATTTGACTATTTGTAATAATGATTGTTCCTATTGTGCAAATTGGTCTCCTCAATGTATCACTTATATTTTTCATATTTTTGTAATTTGTATTTTTGGAGCTTTTCTCCCCGGGCCTCCACTGAAAACGGGTCCTCAGGGCCCAGTGGACCTCCCTGGTAATCAAACTGGAAATAAATAAATAAGAGAAGAAGGATTTTATTTAGAGGGAAAGAGAGCAAGACTCAAATGGATCCTCCCAATAGAACAATGAGGTTTAGGATTACCTAATCTGAAGTGATATTTTACAGTTACACAGTTATGGCTCTTACACATAACACAAACAGAAAGCTACAATTCAAATTGGAAAGGGATAATGATGAAGCTGGGGAGGTGGGTAATTCAAGAAATAAGCAAAGAATGGAATTTTAGATGCAGATCCTTAAAGAGATTAATAACAGTCATACAGAATATTATATTCATAAAGTAGAATAACATATACTACGAACTAAGCCAACACAGGAATGGAGAAAGAAGATTCTGATAGGGGTTAATGCAGTTAGGGGTACAGAGAATAGAGGGAGGGAGCTGGAATTTACTGAAGGAAAATGACAAAGGAACCAAGGTATTGTGAACAAATAATTAGAAAAGGAAAGATAATACAATGGGAAGAGACAAAGGAGACATTTGGATTGTAGGCTTGTGTTTGCTGTCCCCATCAGGGATTGATATCAGAGTACTGACAAAGAGAAAATGATAGGAGAATCCTAAATGAAAGACATGCAGTGGGTGAGTTTTTAATTGGTACTACAACAGAAGCTGCTGTTAAAAAGAGACAGTTAATAGAGCATATAAAATATTCCACAGTAACTATAGAAATCCATCAGAAAAGTTTGGGAAGATAGATTAAATATGCAGTTTACAAAGAAACAATGGAAGGACATATGTATAGCTCCCAAATATGCAACAAAATCTAGAAGTTATTTTGCCTAGATACTTTTATACCCAAAAAAAGACTCAAATATTTTTTCCTCAGGTAGATGATAAATGATGGAGGTGTTATGAGGAGGAAAGAGGTAACTGGGATTGTATGTTTTGGAAGTATAGTGAGTTGGCAGACTTCACAAATTTCTGACAGAGTCCTCTGTCAAGAATACTGGACCAGCAAATGAGTGTAACTAAGGAAATTATTTTTTTGAGTGAGATACAATATCTGAATTGTCTACACATACTAAGGCCTTGTTAATTTTAGTTGGCTGCCAAAAAAAGCAATTACTAGAAAGTGAAAGTCAAAATCTAAATATGCTAATCTTGAAATACTGAATATTTGAACAGAGATAAAAGAACAGGAAATGCTATCTTTAGAGAATGGTAGGAGTAAATTACATAGAAAAAATGAAAATCATGGGAACAATATAAGCAGAAACATGTTTTTGACAATGAATGAGGTTTAAGACAATGCAAGAATTGAATAATTTATGTAATGTTGCTTCATTATAATTCACATATATTGTATATCATATAATGTTTGTAAATATGAACTTGTTAATATGGATTGATTACTTTATAAAACCGCAAGTTTGTCTTTATCACAACTGATATTTTAGTAACGGTGTTTAAAACAAAACATTTACTTTGACATTTAACATTCCAAATAGGTGTGGCCCAAGGACTGAACCTTGGGGTACACCACTACTGACGGATCTTTTGAAGGAAGCAGGACCACCCACTCTAATTTCCTGGTTTCTGTTTGTGAGCCAGTTTGTTATCCAGTGTCATCAATTTTATGCTTCTCAGTCATCTGTGCAACAGCACTCTGAAACCCTTAAGGTGCAAGCAAAATATCAACTACAAGTTGTAAAAATCTGTACTCTCCCACATATGAATGAAAGCACAAATCTTAAATTGCTCCTCAATGAGACTTATTTACCCAAGTCCTTAATTTACATGAAGCACAAAAAACAACTTTGCTCCTGCAGGCAGACACCAGTACTTCGACTATGTATAGCAGATAGCGTTGTCTTTTTATGACTTTATTAGTATTTTGCCAGTCCATAAAATAATGAATTTTATCTGACTCAACAAAGAGTTTCCACACAAGTGACTCACTAAGTATGCTTAGTCTGCTTTTTAATCACACATATTTCTTTCACACAGTTTAACTCATCAATATTATTTAAAAGCACATACTCAATGTTTTTCTAACCTATCAGGTTATATAACATAATTTTGTTCTCTTTCTCTTGTTAGTTTAGCTCCCTCTCTCCCACTAAGTCCCTATATCAATACTTCTCAACCTCTTGGAACAAGAAATCTAGACAAAGGCTCAACAACAGGGATAGTTTTTAAATATTGCTTTACAAAGTTAGAAAGTTGATAGAATAACAGGTTTTGTATTGGCATGAATTTTCTGAAGGATCTGAAATCTGAAACTCAAATGATTGCCATTAGTTTTTAAATTCAGTCCTCAACAATTTGCCAATGATTTGCCAGAAAACCACAGTTTTAAGAGAAACATAAAAAATCTGAGGCAAAAATATGGACATGTTGATAGGTATGCCTATATCACTGCTCCTGCCCAGCTGCACAGCAAATATTCTATCAATCAGGATTATTACTGTTTTTAAGCATTATTTATATTGTTTATTTCTAATATGTTCTTTATGCAACTGATGTTTTTGTATCTTTGCTTGTTGCTGAATTTGCTACTGCTTGTGACATTTCACCTTATTCTTAGTTTAATTTCTTCAACTGCTTAGGTATTTACATACCATGGAAATGGTTCATAAAATTGTTTTTGCTTCATTCTGTAACATTTGATATGAGTGCTCATCTCTGTCCCCCACAGTGTACCTAGAATTGCCTCTTTTTGCAGTTCTTAAGGGTTTACTTTTATCTGTAGCATATTTAGATATGTCTAAAGATTTTTTTTATTAGCCCATTTGCTCCTGCTATAACTGGAACTGCATGTCCATCCTTACTCCAAATTGCTCTAATTTCCACTTGCAAATCCTGCTATTTTATATATTTATGTCTTTCAGTTTGTAAGACACTGTAGTCACTGGGTGTAACAATTTAAATAATTAAAGATATTTCTGTATTTTTCTCTTGAACAACAATATCCAGTCTGTTTGCTTCTACCTTCTTAGCTGTTGTTGTGAGGTGATCCCACATAATCATTGCTTCACCATCTTCAATATTCCTTTGCAGTTCATGTTTCCAGTCTCTCTCTCTCTCTCAGCTGCCTTTCCATTTATCTTTTCTTTTTTCCTGATCCCTTTTTTGTATTCTTTCTTTTGCCTTTTTGCACTTCCTGTTGCCACCTGTTTTTATGCATGTTTAGTTGGATTTCCATGCCTGCTTTTTGCCTAAAGGTTTCTACTAACCTAATCAAAGAGGTCATCTTAGAATTGTTTTGTTCATGTTTTAGAACTTAAATATGTTTGCATCTGATTATGTCAATAAATATATATGCAATACAACAATCACCAACTTGAATATATAGTCATTTTAAAAGAGGCCCAAGACTCCTTCACACCAAGGGCTATATTTTTTGTTTATCATTCGATGGGCATGGAGCAATTTTCTTGTTTTCCTGTAAAGATTATCCAACTGTTTTTGTGGCCAGTTAATCACCTCAAAATTGTGAGTTAAAACAGGAAGTACAAGTTGATTTATAGCTTTAACTTTATTCCTGGAGGTGAAAGCAGTTTTGAGTATTAATTTCAATCTTTTAAAATATTTCTTAATGAGCTTTTTTCTCATTTCTCATGCTGTATTCCTGACACTTTATCTATGCTAAGGTACATGTACACTTCTTCTTATTCCAAATTGATTACATCCTGTTCCTTCCCAAGTTTCATACTGTCTTGAGTGTTCAATTTTCCTCTTTCAAATGTTGCTTTTTCACATTTGTAAGACCAAAAGACATTCTTGTGTCATCTGAGAAGGCTTAACAATTTGCAGCTGTTCTATAAGGTATTTATCTCATGAACTACAGAGTTTTAGGTCATCCACAAAAAATAGATGAGATATGCTTTCACTTGATGATTCTTTTGGTGTCATGTAGACTTGAGTAAAGAACTTAATGGGTTGAAAGCAAGACAAAAGAGTAATGGTGCCAAAGAATCATCATAAAATATTCCACACTGGATTTTCACACCTTGGATTGCAATTTGTCTTTTTTATGGTTCATTTGCAAAGTGGTTTGCCATTTCTTCATAACAAATGTAATAAAATTTACCAGTGTATGATTGATCTATAAGTATTCTATAATCCAGGACTGAGGAATACTATCAAATACTTTTTTCTAATCTCCCCATGTCATACTGAGATCCCTGGCTTTGTTTAACAAAATACTAATAAAACACCATTGTGATTATGATAAAAATAACTAAAAAACAACAAAAGTTATTATACTCACAGTCACAGATAGGTCCAACCCAGGAATATGTTAAAACAAAGAACTATTTATTATTTATTTGTCATTAATGACATTTCCCTTCAACCATTTTAAAATAAGAGATCACAAATACTTTCATAAATTTTCTTGTAATTATTCAATTTTTGGTTTTATTATAAGTTAGGGTTTTTTGGGACCACTAATGAAAAATTATAAGTTAATTGTATTTATTATGTCACTTTTTATAATGAGGTTTCTTTTTAGTGCACTGTTCCTTTAAATTTTCAGAGTTGGGTTAATTATGGAATGGTTTCTCGCTATATAAATGTGTTTTCAATTACATTGTGTGAATTTCGATGAAGACCTAAGTTTGGTAGGATGAAAACACTCAATTCATTCACATTTTGTTTCATAAGTAGTTCTTTGTTTTAACATATTCCCGGGTTGGACTTGTCTGTGGCTGCCAGCATGATAACATTTATTAGTTCTTAGGGTGATCTGCATGTTCACTTTTAAGTATGAGTATGGTTTTCCCCATTCATTAATAGACAGTCCAGTGTCATTTCAGGTTGTACATATAAGTAGTTTTTACTCAAGGCTATATCACAGTGCAAGGATGACAATACTTTTAAACAAAAAGATACAGCATCTGGAGCTGGTATTTTCCATTTGGGTGCTTTTCTTAACTTTAGCTCTCTCTCAGTAAGAGTTAATGGATTCCAATCCATATCTTCTATAGCAGAGTTTCTTAACTGGTCTTTTACTTCTTTTATCTACTCAGTCTCTTTATTGTCCTCATATGGGTTCTTATAGATACCTCTCCAGAAAGCATTAATTTCCTCAGTTCTTCGTGGTATCTCAACTATTACTGTATTCTTTCCTAGATCACAATATAATTTCTTTGGGTCATCCCTAAACTGTTTGTTTTGTATCTTTTCTTTATATTTCTCAATGTATATCTCAAGTTTTTCAGCCTGTACTGAGATTTTTAAATTTATTGTTAGTGATATTATAACTGAAATCCTGATCTGTTTTGATGTTGTAGTTTTGTTTTACCTTATTCACTGTTCTACTCTCTTTTTAGACTGATTTCCTTTTGTATATTCTTCAATGATACTTCAAAAGTGTTTCTAGTCAGTGCATCCATGATTGTGCTCTATTTTCCCCTTTATTTTTCTTTACTAATTTATCCTTTCTAATTAATAACTTGTCTATTATCATTTTGCTGCACAATAATGTATTCTGTTATTTTTTCTTATATCATGTATATATTTCTTTACAGTTCCAATTACTTTATTAATTTGAATTATTAATTTTTTGGCAATCTGTATGTTATATTTATCCATTTCTATCAAATCCAGCAGGTTTTCTTTTAAATTATCTTCTTCCTAATTGAGATTGTCTTCTATAGTTTATGTTTCCTGCGTGAGATATCTTCACTGCTTTCAACATTTAATTGAAGTGATTTTGTCTACTACTGCACAGCTGTACTTCCACTGTCACCTCTTCAAGTTGTACCTGTTCTAATAAACCACCATTCTGAAATTACCTTTACATCTGGGATTCCCATTCATATTCTTTACTACATAGCTGATCTATCACTTCATTTTCAATTTCCTCCATTTCTGTAGCAAACTACTTACCGGTGATGGCATTAGATGTTTATGCTACAATTTTATTTTATTTTCGTTTTTGTAACACTTACCAGGCTTTTGCCTGTATTTATTTTCAAATATTTTTGACTTTGCTTTACAATTATTAATTGGTATTGATATATTTTTTGCATAAAAACTATACCATATTAGGCCTCACTTCTTTTCTTGGGTCTATTCCTCTCTCTTAAATGTTGCAAATACCTGTGGAACGATGCTTATGTCTTTACATATTGCTTTTTGTATTTAACTTTGGGATGAGACTGAAATTACTCAGTACTGATCAGAGCTCTACCTTGGCAAATAAACTAAATAAATAAACTCCTTCATTATGCTCAAAGCAAAATGGAATCTGTCTACATATGATAAACTCCTAGTCAACAGCCAAATGTCATAGTTTTTAATCGGATCATCATCAGAATGAACATTTTCTGATCATATGGTAAATGGATTCAGATTATGAGGTTTTCTCACCATGCCAAACCTCTGATAACATCCCCAAAAATCCAACGTAAATAGTGCATTTACTATGTCAACTATATTGAGCTGAAGCTTATATTTTTTATTCATATATTCACATGCAGGGAATTTCTGGCCTTTAGCTTTTACATGATGACCAGAATAAGTCATTTATATATCACTTTCAAAAACCTAGTGCTTCAAGCATTTAAGCAAATATTCCATTGTGCCTTTTGCCATTGTCTAGTCTAAACATCTAAGTTTGCTGCTTTTAAGTTTTTCTTCATAGATTTCGAACTCATTCTCTAGTCATGGCTTTTTGCACTTTTATCCTGCACACAATTTACTTTTGCACGACACATAGCCACAGTTTGTAGTAATTTCCACTGAAATGTGTTTACTTTATTTTGCTTACTTCAGCAAAATGATTTTTCTCCATAGTTCCTACATATGTGATTATTCATGGTACACAGTCCTTTTTATAATGCTTACAACCATGTTTGCTACAGACCACCCTCCCAAACCCAGGAACCCCTTTCTGAGAACACTGGAAAATATGAAGGTCTCTCCAAACACCATTATATTGGGCGACTTCAACTACCCAAACATAGACTGGGAGCATTACTCTAGCTCCAACACCCTAGCCCAAAGGTTCCTAGAATTTATAAACGCAAATGCTATGGAACAACTTGTTACCACTCCCACAAGAGGGGAAAACATACTGGACCTGATCATCACCAACATGGGGACTCTATGCTCCAGACCAGAAGTGTATCCCTCACTGGTAAGATCAGACCATAAACTAATCTCACTGGATATTCACATCCCGACCCCACCCCTGCCCAGAAAACCACAGTGAAAAACTTCTCTAAAGAAAATTTCACACTCTTCAAAACCGAGGTGGAATCTTTCAAAGCCCCCGGGCCTGTGGAAAATACGGCCCAGGCCGCAGAATCCTTTACAAACGCATTCTATGAACACCTACAGGAATGCATGGATCATGAGATCTGAAATAATACCAAGACCCAATCCTCCAAAGGCAGACGTCCTGTCTGGTGGACCCCAGCCATAAACAAACTATACAATAGAAGGAGGAAGCTACTAAATGATAGAGCAAAATCCCAAAAAGGGAAGGCATCACTGATCAGTATTAGCAAAAAACTACGGGCACTCATAAAATTGTCTAAGGCCAGCTTCAAGAGAAAAATTGCACAGGACACTAAGGATAATCACAAGGCGTTCTTTAGTTATGTTAGGAACCTGGGTGGTAATTCCCAGATATGCTCAGAATTAGTCCAAAATGACAAAAAATACACTGAACCCACAGACATTGCCAACATCCTAGCTGACAGGTTCAGCACAAACTCTCCCCCCCCCCACCAAAAGGGCAAATATCTATCCCAGCAGAGTGCCGCCCCCCTGACATCTCAGATGCTCAGGTAAGAGCTGCCCTCTCCAAAGCAAAAAACACAGCATCAATGGGACCAGACGGTGTCCCGGGCTGCGTCCTACATGAACTCCAAGAAGAGCTAAACCCAAACATAAAACTACTGTTCAATCTCAGCCTTACTACAGGATATGTGCCCAAAGAGTGGCGTACAGCAACAGTGGTCCCTCTCCATAAAGGTGGTGCCTCAACGGATCCTGGAAACTATTGCCCCATAAGCCTGACTAGCTTGGTCTGCAAAGCTATCTAAAGGATCATCATGGACCTCATAAATAAAGATATTGGGGACCTACAGACACTGGATCCTACCCAGTTCGGCTTTGTTAAGGGCAGATCCTGCCTCTTAAACCTGGTTGATTTCTTTGAAACAGTGACCAAGGCCATTGACGAGGGGAAGGTGGTCCACACAGCCTACCTGGACCTCGCAAAAGCCTTCGATACAATACCCCACTCAGGCATTATAGATAAGCTCACCAGCTTAAATATAAACCCCTATGTCACTAGATGGATTGCAAACTGGCTCAAGGACAGAACCCACATGGTTAGAATTGCTGGAGCCATGTCAGACTCCAAACCAGTTACAAGTGGTGTCCCACAAGGCTCAGTCCTGGGACCTCTCTTGTTCGGTATATATTTCTCGGAGGTACAGGCCAACACGGAAGGACTGTGGCTGACCAAGTTCACAGATGACTGCAAACTGGGCACCATAATCGACTCTCCAGCTGACACAAGCATCCTCCAAAAGGGCCTCATAGAAACAGACAACTGGTGCCAGAGCCATGGCCTCAAGCTCAATGCCAAAAAGTGTATAGTCATCCCCTTTGGCAAAACAAAGTGCCCACAAATTACCACATAGGTGGTAATCCATTAAGTACAGAAGAAGTAATTAGGGACCTGGGACCTGGGGACCCAAGTTGATAGCAATCTCTCATTTGACAACCACGTGGCCAAAGTGGTTAGAAAAACATTTTATATAGCCCACCTAATCATGAAGGGATTCACATCTAGATCAGGGGAGGTCATCGTGCCTCTTTACTCATCCCTCATCAGGCCCATAATTGAGTACAATGCCCCTTTTGGGATGTACCTTACCAGACACCTGCAGCAACTGGAAAGACCCCAAAGGTACCTCACCAAGAGGATCAAAGGGCTCAAACAGATGCCATATGCTGCCCGGTTAAAGAAACTCCAGCTCTACTCAGTGACATACTGCCTGTTCAGTAAAGCCATGTCGATCCCAGAATTAATGGACATGCTGCACCTCAGAAAATCCAAATCCCATCGAGCTACGCGCTCGAGAGACTTGAACCTCATCACTGAAATAAATAGGACATGCTGGAGGGACAGATTCATAACCCAGAGGCTCCCATCACTCTGGAATAAAATCCCAGTCCAGGTTAGGCAGAGTCCCTCATTGACTCTCTTCAAGAGGAATCTTGATGAGTGGATGGGAGATCGTAGGTTTACCCCTGGTATCATTTCTGTGTCATTGTTACTCAGAGGCACAGTATACTAACCTCGAAAAAGGGCATAGCAAAATAAATTTAAAATGGGTGGTGAAAGGCAAACACATTCTGGCTAGGCTTATAAATGCTGACCACAAAACCAAACACCTCCAAAACTCCAAAATAGTAACCTTGAATACTGGAATACAACACGAACAGCAACAAATGTTAGACAAGTTTTTAATTCTGGTACCTCGGCCTTCGCCTTCTCCTGGAATACATTTTTAAAATCAAACAACACCCCTTTTATAATACATCCAATTAAGTGAGTAAATCACCCTATTAAACAATTAATCAATTGGCTTCAACCATAAATATTTCATTTTGAAGTTTCAAACTTCATTATTATAATAATTTCTGACTTCACTAATATGAATTTCATGCTCCATTACATACAAAATTAGTAAATCATAAATTTACAAACTTTTGCTGAACATTAACATAATACCTGAATTAATTCTTATGTATAAATACTTTCCATACATTATATACACTCCATCTCAAATAAATTCTTTAAAATGATATAATGCTCACTATTATGTACCTGTTATAAACAAACTTTGTAAAATGACACCAAACTAATGTGCATGAATTCCACACAAAGAAATATATTATTTATAATAATGAAGTTTGAAACTTCAAAATGAAATATTTATGGTTGAAGCCAGTTGATTAATTGTTTAATAGGGTGATTTACTCACTTAATTGGATGTATTATAAAAGGGGTGTTGTTTGATTTTAAAAATGTATTCCAGGAGAAGGCGAAGGCCGAGGTACCAGAATTAAAAACTTGTCTAACATTTGTTGCTGTTCGTGTTGTGTTCCAGTATTCAAGGTTAGGCTTATAAATGCCCTAGGGCAGATGGCCTAGTATGAACCTATGAGATTTTTTGCTGCACCATGTGTTTCATACCTCTTTTAGTTGCCTGTGACTAATTAACGTATTGCTTACTGATTACTTTATTTTAAGTATTTCTGTCTCACAAGGCATTCAGTGCATGTCAAACTCTTCCGTTAGGCATTTTAACTGTGGCAAAATAATTTTATTTGCTCTGTATACATCAGTTATCTCGCAGCTTGCCAGCAGTGCCTGAGCATTCTTCAGGGTAAGCTGGAAACACGTGCTGGGGATACATAAGTCTGGCCTGCTTGGCTTGCTACTATCATAACCTTTACCACAACAAGTGGTTTACAAAAGGGTGGATGGATGCATGCATGGCTGCATGGATGGATGCATGCATGCATACATCAAATTGTCAATCCAATATTAAATTCCACTTATATGATCATTCCTGATACCACACATGACTCTGTTTTAAGCTAGTCATGCTACTAACCAGGTTCACAGTCTTTGATTTGGTTATTCAGTAACATAAGTATCAAGAGAGCCAGCAGGACCCTGTGCCCTCATGAAGAACAAATGACAGATATAGGACACTGGTGTACAGTAACTCTGAAACGTCTGTCTTATCTCTGCTCTGTCATTAAGGGTTGCAGTAAAAAGACCCTATTTCTGCATTGCAGTTCTGTCAGATTCAGTGACACATTAATCATAATAAAGAAATAATTAATTATGGGCTTATCTATGAGTCTCTAAATTGCTGTTAACTACCACAAGTACTAAATAGCACTTTCTACAGTCTGCAAGGTCTAACTTTTCTGAATTTGGTAGAATGTTTCTTTCTTTTTCCACTCTCAAAACCTAAATGTGTTATACCTTCTCTCCCTAAAATATGAAAAAATATAGCATGCTGTGCCTATTTAGACTTCTCAGATATTCCACTTATAGTCACGAATACACTGAATTTTATGTATCCAAATTTCAGATCATCTGACATATTTTCCTGAAAAGAAGGGTTACCAAGCAGGTACAACTGAGTCATTTCTCAAACAAAACACAAACCAACTAATTTTCAGTTACTTTTGATATAATTTATCTACTGGTATTCAGTATGGCCTTAATGAAGGGACAGATACTGGTGCATATAACCAGCTTTTCAAATATGCATTTTACAAACTGCATTAGTTACAGGTTACCACAGCACATGGTATACATTTGGAGCTCCCAAGTTTGTCATCAAACCCTTTGTGTTACAGCATCTGAGTATACAGAGCCACTTTTCCTTGTCTAGCACCAAGGCTAATGCCTGTGTTTATTTTATAGACTCACTGCATGCCACTTATGACAAAAAAGGAAAGACAGTAGAAGAAAAAAACAATATTCATGGTTAATTTTCCTTCAAGTTGTGATAGGAACTGATTTGTACCTTACCTGCTATGGTATAGAGTGCTGTAACCCCCAGCATCAGAACCGTGGAGAGATAGAGGTTCCATCCAAGGCATACTTGCACAAATAAGGCCCCCGAATACAAATCTGTCTGTATTTTAAAAGAAATGAAAAAGAAATGTTGTAATAACAAAACCAGTTCCAGTGATGTAAAAGCCAACAGTCACATGGAATCCTTCAATACATCATTCCTTGTTGTCATAAAGCGTGCAGCATTCAACATAGAGGAAACTGTTAATGTTTGACTTTTAAATAACTAGTAAAGAGTGTTGATGTAACAAAGGACTTTGGCTCCTGATTGCAAGCATGTCTTCCAGTGGGTGCATGCAGTATGCAAACTGTCATGCCAGATGTAGGCTGCTGTAGCTTCCATTCACCAGTACAGATTGTGCTTTTATGACATCAACATTTATAAAGTGCAAAATGTTTTGTAACCATAATCCCTCACCAGACAAGGACCTCATACTGAGAAAAAGCTTACAATGGGTGATACACTGATATAGACAGTAGTGACATTATAAAACAAAATAAAAATGAAAGGGAAAACACATTTAAACAGCTTCACCTTACATGATTGTGCAGTTAACTCTATTAATGGCTGATACAAGTTGACAAGAAAATAGTCAAGCTTTGACAAGAAAATAAAAGATGACCTTAGGGAATATAAATGGTATGTTGCAGTGGAAGGTGGCAATCTGTTTTAAGGAGTAAACAGAAAGGTAGATAACAGGATGTAGGGTATATCCAGATACATGAGATACTAAACGAGGAAGGTAATGTACACAAAATACCATAAACAGTCTGCTGACAGGAACAATGGAAACAAGGTAGGGATGGTTAAGGTAGTACACATTAATTACCAGGATGTGATACTAGTTGTAATATACTCTGTCAAATGCACTCTTTATCGATAGAGATTATTGCTTTGACTTTTTGTTGAAATTTCTTCTTGTTGATTGCAGGAGATTTTGAATGCGTTGACTTTTTCTGTGATGTGTGAGCAATGTTTGAATCCAAGTAACTGGGGTTCTGTTCTAATGCTGATGCTTTTGATGTTTTAAAACATTCTGCATTAAGGGCTGGAGTGTGTTTGTGTGTTTGTGGATTAGGGTCAGAGTAAGTGCTAGATAAGGTTACAGCTTTAGTGTTTTATGTGTGTTTTGAGCTACCTGGTCATTATTTATTTTATTGCTGTACTGGTTCCAGAGGTTTGCTTGGTTTTAGTTCCTTATTATGGTAACTACATAATTTTCATTTTCTGTATTCCTGTTGCTTAAAAGCTAATTTTTCCCACTCAGATAATGAACCCACTTCTTTTAAAGTGATGGTTTCAAAAGTAGCTATCATGTTATCTTTCTTCAGTTTTGGGTTTTCATCTTCAAAAAAGTCTGTACCATGCAAAAAGGTATGCTTTCCATTCCATTTATATCTGGTCCCACAACCAAGTAGTGGGTCACTTCACTGTTTTCCCTTACACTAACCAAATAATGGTCTTTACCATCTATTGTCTACCATCATCTAATAACCCAGTTGCTCACCCTATTGTATATTTAAGACCCAGCATCTAAGCTGTTTGGTTTATTACCTTCATTTTTCACACTGTGTAATGCAAAACACCAGCCAGTTTCCGCACTGCCTATACAGATCTAGTTTCTTATTCACCCAGGCAAAGTATCAACAGTAGCACAATACAAGGCATTCAGGCAAACATGCCATTGAAGACCTAAAATGATTATGTGGCAATTGCGATTAGACGCCACTGCACAGCCTGGACTTAATGATTCTATTTCAGTCATTAGTAAACTTAAAAATAGAGCGACAAGATTGTAGATTTAGTCCTTATTATCATAAATCTACACTTGCCAGTTCATTCATTGGCTGATATTTCTTTTTTAAGCCTAGGATTGGTCCTTTCCTTGTGGTAGATGACCAGTCATTTTTCGATTTTTCTTGTCATTTTATTAGATAAACAAAGGAGGTGTGTGTTTATTAAACAATATACTCTTTTTCTTTGCCCAGTCTTTAAAATTTGATTGGATGTTTTATACATCATTTTTTCATCATCTGATTAGGTGCGACAATGGGGGTATGTTTTTGCAACAGTTTTTATTTGCTGTTAGTATGGCATATATTATTCTTAGGTTCTGAAGATATCATTATTGATGAAACTGCTTTACCGTGATTTTAATTTTGTTTATTAAAGGTTCATGTGTGAGTTTTGAGCTACCTGGTTGGTTGCTTATTTATTTATGTATGTATGTATGTATGTATGTATGTATTGTTAGTTACCATAAAGATAACTCTGTAAGACTGGCATCTTCATTTGAAAACTCATAGGAATAAAGTAACAGACATTAGGAATATTCACCAAAGTGCCTCCCCCCATTCATTTCCTATAATGTACCTTGTGGCTATTCCCTCTACAGATCTGAGAAATATAAGCTAAAGTAAAAAATAAATAGATAGATAGATAGATAGATAGATAGATAGATAGATAGATAGATAGATAGATGGATGGATAAGTATGAATATATGTCCCAAGACCATCTAGGGCATGGCAGGAGTGTGATGAGCATGTTTATTACACAGATTAGCCCAACTCCAGAATATCTATCATTATTAAACTGAGATGAGCTACTCAATCTTATTATAAGTATGCACATTTTGTATCTGATAGGAATGGGGTCATCTTCCAAAAACTCATAAGAAAGAGCCCTAAGCTTTCCTTTTTGTGTAGACCCATAAGTGACTATATCTTTGATAACATTCACCCCAAAGGTAGATCTTAACGTATATGGGCATCAGATCCAAGTGTTGGTGTTTTGCTAATGTATATTATAATATGTATACAGCTGCTGTACAAATGTCACTGAGAGTTGTATTTTTAAAGAAAGTTGTAGAAGCAATAATAGCTCTAGCAAAGTCAGTCTTGGGAAACAGAGGTAAAGACTTATCATGTAAAATAACTAATTTTATCTCTTCTGGATAGCTACCTGGCAAGGATGATGTTGGATACTTTGTCACAAGGATTTGAGAGAAAAGGAAATAAACAGGAGAGTATCCTTCTTGAAGGACATGGTTATGTCCAGGCAGTGTTTTAATTGATGATGAACATCAATACAATGTACTCACCATGGTTAGAGTAAGCTTTGAAGAAGATAGACAAAAAATGCATTGCTTTAACTTTGCTTCAGTTGCCATTTTAGGAATAAAAAGATGATTGGTGCTGGAGTAACTCTATTGCTGTGAAATACCAAATACAGAGAATCAGCTGAAACAGTTTGCATTTCAGATATTCTCAAGGCTGAAGTAATAGCAACCCAGAAGAATATTTTCCAAGGTAGAAATGTTAGGCCTACTTTAGCAGTTGGCTCAAAATGTGCTTGTGTTGATTTTTGTAAAACAAACTGTAAGTTCCAAAGAGGCTCCAAGTCATGTAACAGAAGTCTCAACTGGAAGGTTTCCTTTAAAAAGGATTTGGAGACTTTTAAGTAAGTGAAGGATAAGCCCTGTAGTCCCTCATGAAATCTAAAAATGGACGTCACACAAACTTTAATTGAAGGACTTAAGTCAGTGTCAAAAAGAGATCTTTGTAAGAATGTCTACTTTAGAAATGCTTTGAAGACTCTTAGGGAAGCTACAGATAAGACATCTTGGTCCCTAATGAAAAAGAAATGGCACCCATGTGAATTATAATTGAGAAATTACTTAAAACCATTGTCAAACATACTAGATAAATTGTCAGGTAATTCAAGATTAGGAGAAGAGAAGGGATCTAAACCTTTATCACAGTCCAAACTGAGAAACGTGCCCATCTGTCTATAAGTTCTGGGATGAAAAAAAGTATGGTTACAGCATTACCTGAAAAGGCAGGAATATTGGCAACTACCAGAAGAAGCAAACAATAGGGAGTAAATGTATGGGTCAGACTTGATTTGCCACAACAATACTTCAACAAATGAAGCAGAAGAGGCTGGAACCAGGTCTTCTAGGGCCACTCCTGCGCAAGGAGGATGATTTTGGCCTTTAGAAGCTTAACCTTCTAGATGAACATCATCATGAGAAGGAATGCAAAGAAAGCTTAAATGAGTCTATTTGGCCATGTGCAGTCTGCAACATCCCTTGGGGGAAGAGTCTGAGAGTCTATATGGCCATGTGTGGGCTACATTATCCCTCTGTTTTCTCCAGAGTTTTGAGAGAATGGTGACAAAATCCCTGCACTTGGTATTAGTTTGGATGTAAACAGGTCACAGCACATTTTTCTCCATTTTTGAAAGTTTTTCCTTGCTACCAACAAGCTGAGAGACTGCTCAAAGGTTAAGAGAAGGAACCTGCTCAGTTTGTGTTTCAAGGAATTGGGCAGCATCGCTCACTCTTACACTCTCATTGCTTCACAGTATAGAGGTGAGGATCAAGTTCCTCCTTGATTCTGATACATCATAAAAGGTCCATGTTGACTGTTTATATAGTCAGAACTCATGTCAGAAGGAGATGTGCAAGGCATAGTGGATCAGAACAATTGTTCTCATCTCTGGTATGTTGAAAGCATCTAGAAGGCTTGAATTGCCTCTCCAAGGTAATATCCCTACCCATACAACTAATATGTCCTTGGTGACTGTCACATTGTAAGAGGAAATATGGAAAGGAGACCAAGAATGATTGCTGGCATCCATTCACCATTAAAAATGTCATTGCAGGTCTGAGAAACTGTAAATTTGGTGCTCCATTGGATCCATATTTTTAGATCACTGAACACAAAGCCACCACTGAGGAACTTTCATATAAAACTTTACATAAGGGATCATTTGAATGGCTGCTTCTATGAGACCCAGTTCACTGAGACAATAATAGGCCATTGCTATGAAAAAGTGTACAAGAAAAGAAACATGACTGAACAGTCTGAAGTCTGTCCGTGGGGAGATCCACACTGAATAACCGGGTGCCCATGGTGCAACCTATGAAATTCATGCATTGAGGAGACTGCAGCTGACACATGATTATTTTCAAGAATATTTCCATTTACTAGAACAACCACTTAGTGTTTTGCTCACTGTCACTTGATGAGTTATAGGAGGACAAAAAGGAATCCGTCGTACAAGTAAAGAAAGATTTTTGATTCCCTGTAGGTGTGACACCACTGACATGCATTTGTTAAACACCCTGAGAAGCTGAGTTGAGACCACATAAAAACATGCAAAATTAGTGATGACTGGCACTGACCCTGAAGTACAGATACTTTCTGGATTGTATACTGATTTTTATGTGGAGGTAGGCATCCTAGAGGCTACAAAAGCAAATACAATCTACTTCTCCAATCGACTTCTCCAAGACATAGAAAGACTGACTGCACCAAAATGATGCAAAATGTTCTCTGGGGATAAATGAGCTGTGGTTACCTTAGTCTAAGATAGGACAGAGGTCTTTTATCTTTTTTGGCACTGCAGTATCTGGACCCGTTCTTGTATGGATAAACTTCCTGGATGGCTCTTTTTTCTAAGAGGCTGAGTACCTTTACTTTTGCCACTCCTTACTGGAAGACTGTGGGACATTTAGCATGGGGAGAGGGGAGGGGTCACTGGGATTGACAGGGAATTTTGTCACCCCTGGATATTTTGCCTTTGCCTACCTGCCCATACTAATGTCCTCCTTCACTGAAAGATGAAGAGACAGGTAACATCCCACTTATATCCTGAGGTAAGCAGTTAGGCCAGGTATCAAGACTGTTGCTTTCATTATATAGGAGGTCCATGACTCTCTGAGTAATACTGAGAATTCTGGCCATGGTCACAACTTTTCTGAAAACTGCAAAGGTTGTTCAACACCCTTCCAGAATTCTGTTTACTGTGTTATTGTTTATATCATTTTTGTTGGGTTCTAGCAAGTTTCTCTAAGGGGGTGAAAACCTATCTCCTATTGCTGTTGAGAGTGTTACCCTCCCAGACCATTATGTCAATATCTGCCTTAAGCTCAGAGCCAAATATCTTGGTACCATGAAATGGAAAATGTATAAAATTCACTTTGGAATCTTCAGAAAAAATAGTTAACTTCAGAAAGGCATGCCAGCAAACACTGACTCCAAATGCCACAACCTCAAGCAGAACCATCTCTTGCATTTAATGCCCACTTTATGATAAGGTTTACTATCATAAACTCATTATGGAATAGAACTTCACTTTGTTGTAGATAGTTGCATCCAGTAGGTAGTCAATAGTTTTAATTATTTAATCAGAGATCTCTTTGGAAAGTCCACTATATATCCCAAGTAACTTACTGTCCTTGTGGAAAAGGACAAGGACATGCAGAATTATTTCCCTAATCAGTCACATAGGACTTCTCATCTGGAGGGTGTACTACAAATCCCTGAGATGTGGGAGCTCTCTTTAGAGGCACTGCTGATACCAAAGTGTCATGTTTAGAGTTTCCAATCACAGCCTCCGGTTTCTGAAAGAATGTAATACTCTGCATGTTTCCCTATGGATTAAGACCACTATATCAGGAGATGCCCAAGCATTTATTTGCATAATTGGCCACTCTTGCTATCTGCAGTTGGTGGGACCATCCATAAAGTTTTTGGAGAGCCTGAAATCTTTCTGTAGTGTTTCTGTGAGGAGAAGATGGCATCATTTGACAACCTCCTCCTATCTCATCATCTCCAGGAGTTCTCCATACTTGGAGTAATCAGGTGATGTAAGGGAATCAATGGTTTCCTCATCATTGTCCACAAAGGAAGACTCTGGGAGAGTCAGTGTGCCTTCTCTTGCACTGAGCCTTCTTGTGCACCTAAGGAGTAGATGATTCCAATGAAGAAGAAGATGGCCTTGTGGAAGCCAAAGTGTATAAATGGGACTGTTGCAGAGCTTGTGTCCTACTGCCCTGCATGCAAAGCTACAAGGTTAGCTGATCAGCAAAAAGTGATGATGCAGAAACAAAAGCTGGCACCAGTATGGACGGAATGTAAGGGAAGCACCGGAGCTTTGATTCTTCTTTGATTGGTATTAGCATCAGGGCTGACAAGGGCATTAGACCTGTAGGACTGCCATACCACACCCTCCGCTACCATTTAAAGTATCAGAGCTGAGACAGGGGGAGGGGTGTGGACACTAACATCAACACTAATGCCTTAAGGACAAATGTGAAATCAGGAACCTGGGTAAGAACCAAACAGTCAACCTCAGAGGAAGTGACACTGAAGTCAACACTGACAAAGTCATTGGCAGAAGTTGTTAATGCTGAAGATAGTACTGATTTATTGGAAATCAACATAGATGGAATCAATTGAATTGGTAAAGCACCCACTGATGCTACTCATCTCCATACCAGTAGCAAAAAGGTGGGCAGCTTCAAGGAAGACTGGATCATCCTGCTGTGTCAAGGCATAGCAATGAAACAGGGTCTATTCCCAACTGAAAACCCTTGTGGGAAACAGAAATAAGCAAATGTTTGATGAGCGAGAAAGAAATCTTCTGAAACCTACCCATAGTCAGCATCAACAGGAGAATGCATTGGCATTTGTAGTCTCAGGGTAACAGCTTCCTGCTCAGCCAGCAAAAGATACATCAGCAGTGACTGGAAAATCTGATTTATCATCAGCTGAAAAGGATAAAATGAAGAGGACATTTATACAAACTGAAGTGGAACCTTTTAACAAGTGGGTCCATACTAGAAGAATTCATCTCAGATCCAGAAGAAAGAAAAACATGGTTTCTTAACATATGCCTCCTTTTTTAAGTGACTTAGCTGCAGTAATTTAGGGGGCTTCAATGGTGAAAGAAAAACAGCTGGCCATAATCTTGAAGTCAAAGGTTTATTTAAAAAATTTGTGGTTTTCTGTATAAGACCAGTAAACACAATTAACTGCTGAAATTCCTCTTTGTACAGTTTAAAACAAAAAATATGCATTTATTTGGCATAGGGGTTGAGGCCATGAATTCAACCCAGATGTCCCATGTTCAACTAACATCTTGGACATTGGAAGAACTGGGTGAGGCAGGGTGAAAGTGGGTGGCTGATACCATCTGGTCTAGGCTGGGTGAGGGAGGAATTGGTGGTCCAGGTTGACTAATTACTACAATGCAGGCAAATAACTGGTCTATAGACCAGGGACATGAACTTGGTCCTACCAAACTAGTGATGTCAGTCCTCCGCAACATTCGTGTGAAAGTACACGAACACAAGTGGACACACACACACACACACACACACACACACACACACACACACACACACACACACACACACACACACACACACACACGTGGAGGCCATGGCTTGGGCCTTCTGAAGTGATGCAGGTGCTCCTGTCATTCACCAAGGAAAGGGGATAAAACCATAAGCAGAAAAAGCCTTGCTGACTGCCAGAATGGTACCCTTGCAGTCAGACTTCACCTCTCAGGAAAGAAGTTGGGAACAGCTCCCACACTGAGTTGCACAAATGGGCCAACAGTTTGTAGGGAGCTGATGACTGGCAAGCAGCTAGGAAAAAAATAGAATTTAACAAGCCAAGGTCCTGAACAATTTTTTTTCTGACAGAAAGAATACATACTTTTGCTTTGAAAAGTACTTAAAACTATAAACAATGTCTGAAAAGACCAGAAGATTAGAAAACAGACAAGAATGCCACCTAAACAGCAGCCAGGGGCTGTCCAGAAGATCATCTGAACACTTTGTATAAGGATGAAAATTAGAGGAGGACTTAAGCAACATTTGGATAGTTTGGTGAGCAGGGTCTTCTAATGGCATCCTTAGATATATGATTTTTGGGAGGATGGGTCCACTCCTACCAGATCTATATTTTCCATGGCAGAATAGTTGCAATTGATAACATTGAGAGAGACCCCCCCAGGAAAAAGGACCTCAGAATAATTAACCTGAACAACTCGAAAGTGGCAAGGGTAAGAAAATGGCAAGGAGGTATAGCAATTAAAATAGAAAGCAAAGAATGTTTTATTTAATATCATTAAGTGTGGCAATCAGAAAAGAGAACATACCAGTCAGAAAATACTGATCACACAAAATGCTAAAAAATATTCTTGACACATGAAAATGCTGTTATCAGAACATGTACTAACACACATCCACAGAATACTAATGCTGAGTGTTTGTAGCACATACTTGTGGGTTCTTTATAAGCATTAGCATGCATCCGTGCCTAAATACACAATAACAAACTTCAGAGATGATACATTGGTCTAAAGTTTAAATGCTGCATCAGTTGTTTAGGTAAATAAAGCAAAACATTGTAAGTGGTTACATCTTTAAATTAAACAAAAAGCAACAAGTACACATATTTTTCTATTATTAAAAAAGTACAATAAATTAGAATCAATCTAACAAATATAATTTTGCAGGGGGAAAGTCCCTTCAACCTCCACACTTACATATTCTAAACCAAGGGTCATATTACTTTAAATGCAAAGTAATATTTGGCAGCAGAAAAGTAAATATTCCTTCTTTTGTGATGATGTCCTGAGGTTATATTAAATTAGTACGTGGGGGTGTGCAGCACTGAAGATAAAATAAATTAGTAGGTGGGGGTGCCCAGCCATGAAGTTACAGTAAATGAGTAGGTGGGGGTGTGCAGCCATGAAGTTACAGTAAATGAGTAGGTAGGGGTGAGAGTAGTATTGCCTCCCACATGGAGGTGGGTAAAGTTGTTCCTTGCAAAGAATAACCTCTAGTTTTGTGTCTCTTATTTTTTATATTCATGTACATAACTATTCTGCATGCATCACATTTAGGATTCATTGAGCTTTGTTAATTTCAGTGGTTTGCTTTTATTAGTTTCCTCTGTTTTGGGATTATCACCACCTCATCCCTACAAATTAATCCCATCCCTCTGCATTCAATAAATCCAACCTCACTAACTGCAGCTCATCCCAGCACCTAATATCTAAACTCACACCCTACTAGCAACCTGAACAATCACCATGCCTACTAAATCTTCCTTATTTCTAACTCAACTACTATTTCTTCTCACCCTATGCTATGTAAGCTATCTCACCAGACCTCTTAATGCTAATCACTCTCCTCCTTTTCATACAACTAATCCATTCTACACAGAACCGGCACACTCCTCAACCTTCATATCCTCCTGGCTCTGTTTCTTTAACACCAGTTTACTTTTCCCCTATAAACTCAAACCCACTTACAAAATTCAACTGTCATCCTTATTAGTACTACTCCTACAAAACTAGTAACCCATAAACCAGATACTAAGCTGTCTAAACACCTCTTTTCCCATATTTGCCAATTCATCACCATCCTTCTCAACGGCGATATCCACCCAAACACTGGACCCCTTCCCTATCAAGTCTCAACCTCCCCCTTTCATTTCCCCTACCCCACTATTAAATCCCTCCATTTCAGAGCTCTAAATGGTCAGAGCATATGTAGTAAGATCCCTAACCTCCATGCCTGGCTTCTCCACAATCAGCCAGATATCCTGTCAATCTCCAAAACCTGGCCGAAACCCCATATAAAAGACTCTGAACTAATACCACCCATCTACTGCATAATTGGAAAAGATAGAATTCATAAAAAAGGTGGGGGAGTCGCTCTCCTCTACTCATCCACCCTCTTAGTTGCTCCCTACACCAAACCGATTCTCCAATTTGCTAAAGCTGAACTAATTCCAGTCCTGCTTCAGATAAACAAACATAAGCTCATCTGCATAGTTACCCTTTACATCCCTTCTGCAGACAATGTCCCAATCCTTGAAGGCATTCACTCTTGGTTTTCCACCAATGTAATCAATGAGACTATAATCTTATGTGATGTAAATATTAACTGGGCCACTATTCAATCACCCACAAACCCTCTAAATATAAACCTCTACAACTTCTCCCAACTTATCAATGCCACAACCAAACCTTCCAAGGACTTCTCCACTATAAATACCCTTGATTGGATTCCAGTTTCTCATCCTCACAACATCTCTGATAGTGGTACCCTTCCCGACCCACTCAGTGATCACTTTCCCACCTTTGCCCACTGTCTTTCCCCCTCCTTACAACTATCCCACACCTATATCTCAACTCGGTCCCTAAAAAATTTAACCCCAATACATTCATAAACTTGCTCAAAAATAAATAACCTGGAACCCACTAAAAACTTTATCCTTAGATAATGTCATTACCTACTTCAATACAACTTTCCTAAACTTGTTAGATTCATTGGCCCCCTGAAAAAAATGTATTAAAAGTAAATCCGTCCCTTGGCTAACCAAAGACACCTTAAGTATCATGCGACTCTGAGATAAAGCTTGGAAAAGCTACCACAGAAACAAAACTATAACCACCCTCAATGAGTACAAACTACTTCAAAACAAAGTAAAAAAACTTATTTCAGACCGAAAATCCTATTTTTCCACACTCCAGACCAATCACAATACAACCCCCCAAAACTTCTGGGATGGAATCTCCTCTATCCTTGACCCAGGTAAAATAGAAAACCCCACCCCCGATCCAAATGCTGGCGACATAGACCTAGCTACCCAGTTTAATTCTTTCTTCATTGATTCCATAGCCAAACTAACATCTACCTTCACCAACAATCCTACTTCAACACCCCTACCTTCACCTTCCCCCTCTTACTCTAGTACCTCCAACTCTCATCCTCCTCCCTTCTCCATAAATCCCATCCCTATATCTACTATAAAAAATCTTCTTCAAAACCTGAAACCAACTTGTAATGCCCCTGATCAAATCCCCTCCTACTTCTTAAAAACAGCTGCAGAAGCCATAGCCCTTCCCATCTGCATTCTAATAAACCAATCACAGAAGGCTATGTACCCCAACTCTGAATAAAGGCCTTTAGTATTGCACTCCATAAAAGGGGTAATAACAGTAACATCCAAAACTTTCGACCTATCGCCATCTTATCCTCCATTTCTAAACTTCTTGGAAAATGCACCCACCATCAGCTTTTACCCTATCTCACAAACAACCACCTTCTAACTCCCACACAACATGGATTTAGACCTGGCCATAGCTCTACCACCGCTCTCCTCTCCTTCCTAAATACCATTAACAAAGCCTGTGACTCCGGCCACATTGTCTCCACCCTTCTACTAGACCTTTCAAAGGCCTTCAATACCATCTCTCACAACCTTCTCCTTAACAAACTTTCTAAACTAAATATTTCCCCCTCCTCCATCAACTGGTTCACCAGTTACCTCTCAAATAGGCAACAAGCAGTAAAGTGGAAAAAGGCTACCTCCCCATTCCTCAGCACTCCCAAAGGAGTACCCCAGGGTTCAATTCTAGGTCCACTGCTATTTAACATTTTCATAAATGACTTCTATCAGAACATCCCTAATGCTTGTCTCATTCAATACGCCAATGATTCATCTATAATCTGTTCTGCCATCTCCATCTCCATGCTAACAAAATTCACTCAAGATGCCTCCAATGAAAAATGGATGCTAGACAACCACCTTGTATTTAATGCCTCTAAAACTAAACTCATGATATTTACTCCTTCAAAAACCACCACCCTAGACAAAAACACCTTCTCCATCATGAGTCAGAACAATACACCTCTTGAAATAGTATCTGTGATGCCCGTGCCCTGGCCCAGCAATCAAGGAGCCTCAGTCCTCACCACTAACTCCAATGAGGGGTGTCTCATATAGGAGGAAAGGATAACAAATACACACAGTAAAGTGCAATTTCCCTTAAGAGCACATAGAGATCACAGTCAGTCCGGGGCTGGTCACTCCCTTGCTCTCCAAGTCCCCAATAAGACTCCACACTGGCACAGCTATAGGGTCCAGATCTCAGCCTAGTGGGCAAGCTAAAACCTCCAGCACTCCCTATGTCCAACCAGCGCTTTGTGTCCCTACCGAAGTAGCTGACACACAAAATACATACACACACACACACTTTGAGAAGAGTTTATACAACCACACAGACAATCCTGGGGAAGGCTGACACAGGTTCTCCAGTTGTGCCCCTTTTTCCCAGACTATACGGTAGTATCAGCTGCCACCACCCACTAATATTTATCAGCTACTCAAAGGCCCTTAAAAGGGTGTCCAATTATTACTGCAAAATATTATTATCCAACTGGTAAGTGTGACTAAACAGTCAAGGCTTATTAGAGTGACTTGGTACAGGATCACTATATAGATGCAATGTACTTTAGAGCTTAAATTATCTCTACACAAAACAGCCACAGTTAAAAGGGTTTAAAATATTTAATAATAAATAATTAAAAACACAAGACAATACTTTTTACTACATAATGCTAGTCAAGAGTTCAGAAATCACAGACAAATACTTAAAATAATTCAGTAGTACAGTTCTGACATCACTGAAAAACAGTCTAATCTTTCTAGTTTCTAACTATTTCTAAGAGAACACACAAGTCTAAGATAAACTTACATAAAGAGCAAGACAGTGCTGATGAGTTGGATAGTCAAGACAAAAATGCTTAAAGCTCTCTGATTCTCTCTGTTTTTAAAATCACATTCCTGGTTCACATTACATCATTCTTCACACTTCACTGGGTTCCCAGGCTAACAGAAACCACATTTACATTCTTTAGTAAGCTCACACCAGGTCAAGAAGCAAAGCCATAAAGGACATTTATGCATGCAAATTCTGGCCATTAACTTGGGCCTTAAAACAATAGCAAGAATTCCATCACCTAGTCAGGCTGGATCCAACTTTAAAGATCAAAGACAGTCATAAAATGCTTGACTTAGCTTCCTTACAGCAGAGTGCACTGTTGTTACATTATTTTCCAGTTCCACATGTAACACTATTTTTACCATTTAAGACAACAAGCCTGTGGTTTACATTAATATTTACAGATGACAGAATTATCTGTAAAATTATATCTGGCTATGCTGGCAGCCTTCACAGTATCTAAACAAAATTACTAGGAGTCCTCATTGATGACCAGCTCAAGTCTGATACCCATCTACAAGTAAACGTTAAAAAAACTCATAAGAAACTTGGCATGCTCTATCGTCACAATCACTACATCTCTCCCTCTACTAAGCTTATTCTCTCTACCACATACATCATTCCATCCCTGCTATATGCTATCCTACTCCTTACTAACCTGCAATCCTCCCTCAAGACAAAACTCTCCTCCTGTTATAATAAAATTT
Source organism: Protopterus annectens (assembly GCF_019279795.1). Taxonomy (NCBI): domain Eukaryota; kingdom Metazoa; phylum Chordata; order Ceratodontiformes; family Protopteridae; genus Protopterus; species Protopterus annectens. The sequence goes on from NC_056746.1 coordinate 480,820,996, forward strand.
CAAAATTCACAACAGGCCACAGATCTTCCACACACCACTGTATTGCCCTTCATAAACTGGATTGGCTAGAGCTACCCATTTACCTCTCCTATATTCAACTTATCTAAGCACACCAACTTCAGTCCCTCTCTCTGCCCCTCCCTTGCCACTACCCTTAAAATGCATCAACCTGATAGACTTCTAAGATCTAACTCCCAAAATCTGATCGATCTGCATAAACCTTCCCGCCCACCAGGCAAATATCTTCTGTCCTTCTCTCTAGCTCGCCTAGAGAATTCACTTCCACCTCTTATCCATACCACTGGCAGCCTTTCTGCCTTCAAAACTTTATTTCACTCCCAACTAATATCCCACTAGGAATGCTCCTGTTCCCATCCTACGTAAAGTCCACCAACTTAAGCTGTACTCCAAGAGCTAATACATCTATAAATGTCCTCCTATTGTTTTTAACTCTGTTAAGCAACTGATGGAATTAACAAACTTTGATTGTCTTTTTTAACGTTTTCTCTGCTTTTGCATTTTACTAATGCCATTTACCTGTATTGCTGTATGTTCTATTGTTATAACTTACTTCTATTAAGTAATTTGTATTTTTTTTGTTGCTGGAGCTTTTCTCCCCAGGATTCCATTGAAAATGGGCTCCTTGTGGCTCAATGGACAATCCTGGCAAACAAACTGCAAACAAATAAATAAATAAATACAAATAAATCACATTCAGAGTATCAAAGCAGAACAGCCAGAAACGATGGGATACTAAAGCGGGAGAGGTTTGCTGGCACTAAATGTAAAAGGAAGTACTACCACCCTGTTGGTTCTTACTGTAGCAATGTAAGTATAATATAAAAAAAATGGATCCGCGCTATTAATATGGTAATACATCTTTTGTCAGATAAAACATTTTCATGATATCAAAACATGTAATAACTGAAATTATACTATTGTATTCTGAAAATCCTACAGTATATGCAGTTGTATTCTCTGTATTTACAAACCTTAAAACGTATGATACATTATTTTTTTAAACTTTATCCTTTGTCTAATATTGTTCTCCATAGACACCTGCTGTTGTGCCTGGATTGTGTCTGAAAAGGTCGCTATGCCCAGCTCCCCTCCTCTCTTGGCAAATATAAACTAAAATAAAGTCTCAAAAACAGTCACATCTGTAGTCTGTGTGCTGCTGCTCAGGAATGAAACTGGCAGAGCCATCAGAAATAGACAAGGAGAAAATACCTGTAACAGGTCTGAAAAATAGCAAGAAAGGCCTTCTATGTAGAGATCAAACTCTCCTAATATACTTGCCCTGCAACAGAGTAGAGAATGATATAGCAGAAACATACATTCAGATGAGTCATACTTGGTGAACATAAAGCAAGCAGCAAGAATGCTTAATTCAAATGCCAATAAGCATTTACTCTGCTAAATGTTGGCTTGCATTGCTGTGGTAGTCTTGCATTAGGGTATAATGGAGTAATTGTATGGTAATGGGGAGAGCAGGAAATAGTGTGAAAAGCAACATATTATGCACAGTGGAGATGGAAAATAAAAATGCTTTTCTCCTTGTTTGGTCAGTACTTCCCACTATCATCTATAAAGATTAGCACCGGTCAAATGTTTACGCAGAAAATCTATGCTGTTTCCCAAAATATTATTTTTCACAAGTACATTTGCACTGTATACAGATACAGCTTCAAAGTACTAAGTTGTCCTACAGTATAGTAACATCTAGATACAAACAAGTCACAAAATATGTGTGATTATGTAAAATAAGATTAAATATGTTCTTGAATATATTTGACTATTACTTGCATTTTACTGCTCCCTATTATGTGCTTTGCATGACTAATGGAATATAGCATTCAGCCATGCAAAGGCCATGATCAGGAGTACAGTCTGAGTGTCCTAAGGAGCTGTAACCCCCACATAAAAACAATTTACCAGATGATAAGTGCAATTTCATAAAATAAAGTGAAATGTCAATTCTGTCTATTTGTGGTCATTGCTTTTCAGAGTTAGGTATAAGGATACAGTACATGTGAAAACATCACAGTTGCAAACTGCCCTATGATCACCTTTTCTCTGCAGAAAGATATTCTAATTATGAAAGAAATGAACTGCAAAGCAAGAGTATGTGTATGGCTACATCTGCATGCAAACACAGCTCCAAATGAATCATGTAAAGTGAAGTAAAATATTTGTCTTGCCTATATTTGGTTATTGCTTCTTATTGTTTGGTTTCAGAAAACAATGCTTTTTAATGAGTCAAACATAAAATGTAGCATATTGTTTCCACCATGATCATCTTTTTTTACAAGTGCTTATGTACAGTAGGATTAATATGGCTTCTGGATGTGAAGGTATCCCACAGTACTGTAAAATCTGCTGAAAAGTATGGCACCGTGTGATACCTATTATCTTGTTAACTAAAGCTGCCTGTATTTAGCTATTACTTCTCACTATTGGTTATCCAAGTGTAGTGAGATGTTTACACATATGTGTGAGACAGAAGAAGAAAGAACACTGGATGAGTTGATGCACAGTGATGCCATCATTATTAAGCCAGCCGGTAAGGGAGGGGCCATTGTTCTACATGCTCATGCTTTTATGCTCAATTACTGAGTGACTTGGTTGGCTACAATCACCTTATTAGAAGCTGAAGTTAAGTGCAAATTTGCAGTACTGTGTTTTATTCTTCTGTTAAGTACAAACTTGCAGTTTTAAAAGTACTGTATTTTATTTTTTCTGTTACCTAATTGTTTCACTGAATAGTGTGCTGTGTGTCTCTCTGCAGTTAGTTCACCACCCACCCTCCCTGTTCTTGTCTTGTTGGCTCTGGAACTGCCCACTCCTCATGTAAGTCTGTATTTGAACACTCCTCCTAGGTCCACCTCATTTGCTCACTTAACCGAGTACAGTGAAATCATATTCTGAGTCTAGTGTTCACTCTACTTAATACAGAGAGAAGATTTGAGAAGGCCAACCCACTTAGTCTCTTCCTTCCTCTCTCCTTGCACTTTACTAACAAAACAATTGTACTTTATTCATCTGTTTTTACTGTATTTGTGTTTTCTCCTACTTTATTTTGCTTTTGCCTCTTCTTAAAAGTACTCAATTTTATTTATTCTGCTGCATTTATTACTGCTTGGTAGTAGCCTGATTAAATTGTAACTGTTATTCTAAGTTTTTTGGTTTAAGCACTTGGGTTTCATACCAGTTGTTTTATATTAAAAAGGTTTGTGGTCTGCACTGTTGTGGCAGAACAGGTAGCTTACATCCTTCTAAGCTGGGAATTGCTGATTGAAGGCTCAGTGTCTGCTATTCTAAAAGTGTATTAGTTCTGGTTTAAGCACTTGGGCTTCAGGCCAGTTATTCCACATTAAGAAGTTTTGTTGTCTGCACTTTTGTGGGAGGAGAGGCTGGATTCTGCCCTTCTGAGCTGAGAATTTCTGGGCACATGCTTATTGTGCCTGCTTATTTTAACTGTTTCTTTCTGACATTGGTGCACCTTGTTGCTGTAGCATAAGCCAGATTCAGGCCTGCTGAATCTAGCTTTGTTTGCATAACTTGAGCACTGATCCAGGCCATGTTTTTTTGGAGAAGGTTCCCCTGCACCCTAGTGGCAGGAGTGTGCAGTTAGAACTTGTCTGATTGAAGACTGCTGGAACAGGGCTCAGTTTTGAGCTTTTTTCTGGTTAATTGTGTAACTTGTTTAAATCAGTTTGTTCATTTTCTATTATTTTATATATATAAAAAAATTGCACTTTATTCATCTGCTTTTACTGTATTTGTGTTTCTTCCTACTTTATTACTAGGGACATTGACTACAACTCTGATCTGAGATATATAACAATAAGTATACTTTTCTGTGCATTTAAAGTGTTTTTTTATTGTATCTGCTTTATTTTCCAAAAAAACCCAAAAAAAAGTCCCTGTTTCCCACCTTTCTAAGCTAGTATAGTCTAGTTTTCAGGTTAGTGCTGAATTCAGGGCTGTGTTACAAGTCTCAGAATTTGCCCATATCTTACTTGAATAAAAGGAAGTTTCTCTGTTCACCTGTGAGAGAGGGGAGCTTTGAACAGCCTATCTGTCCCTGGAGGAGTGATATCAGCCCAGAAATTAGTAGTTTATTGGCCATTTTGGGCTAATTTATCTCTCTTTCATTTCTCTGCTATAAAAACCACATTTGTGCAGTTTTGCATGCCGGGCAGCGCCAGTTAGCTAGGTTATAACTATTCCCGGATCCACAAAGTCTCATCTTCAATTTTTTCCCTTGGAACCAGACAAACTTTCAACTTAAGCACTCAAACTATTCATTTCTCAGCCCGGCACTTGCTCAAAACTCATAGCAAGCACATAAACCCTAGCACTAGACCCCCCTATTCTGTACAGAGCGGCCTTACCAGCCAATCAGTAAAACAGTTCACTGTACTTATCCAGGCATGTCTAAAGGGCAGTTTTAGGTGTACTCTCCAGTCCAACTGGTGAATCTGGGCATTTTGAGGCAATGTTACAACTGTCTCATGTACACAGGCAATGTTCTCCTCCTACCACCAAACACAAAAACATGCATGAGATGCAATTATACAGCCAAACTGGAGGCTAAGCTCTCTCAACCCAAGACTGAATCAGACAGTCAAGAGGAGAAGGGAAATACTTGCATCACACCACCAGTCTCACATAGACCTATTAAACTAGCACTGGCAAAAAACACACATAAATACATGAAAACATACTCAGAGGCTCTAAATAAAAATCTGCAAAAGCAGCAGAGACCTCCAAGGCAGACATTCAAGCAACCTCCACCCTCCAACACAAACCATGAAACACATACTTCACAAAACCAGTGTGCCATGCAATCACAGCCCTTAAGGCAAAATAACATACCCAACACACTAGTAATAGGTGACTCTATAGTCAGGCACACTGATGTCCCACTCACTAGGCTGAACAAGGAGGATGTTACTGTTACCTGCCTGTCGGGTGCCAGGATCCCCCACATAACACAAGCACTCAGGTCACTCCAAACAAGTACAAATTTGACTCTGTCATTGTCCATGTTGGTGTGAATGACCTGAGCTGTACCTCCCTGGACTACATGAAAAGAGACATGGAAGACCTCTCTGATCACATAGCACAGGCCGTTATGACTCTGACCCTGAGTAGCATCCTGCCCTCACCAAGAATGATACCAAAGTATAAAGAAAAAAAATTAATTATTAAATTATCAATTTCAACAATTGGCTAAGTTTCTGATGTCATTCAAAGGGGATCCAGTGTCGGTCTGCCTGGGATGACATGCTCGACAAGCCACCCTGCTTCACTAGAGATGGCTTGCACCTGTCACCCTTAGAATTTCGAATACTGGCCAAGGCTCTTGCCACCCCCATAGTGGCTTTTTTAGGCAAGGCTCAAAAGGCAAACCCACCACCGTAAATAGCACAAGAAACAAAAAACTGAGGGTAATGCTACGCAATGCCAGAAGTCTAAACCTCAGAATGCATGCACTGGAGGCACTCCTTTGTATGGAGAAAATCGATATATGTGCAGTAACAGAAATCTGGTTTAAGGCTCCAGAGAGCATCCCAGCACTACCAGGCTACAACTCATACCATACATTTTGGCCACAGGACCGAAATACAACAGGCAGGGGCATATCCGTATTCATCACGGATACCCACACCTCCAGCTTAGTAGCACAGTATGATGCTTCAGAGATCATCCACGTGCAATTAACAATGGGCAAAACTGCAATTCAAATTGTAGCTTGCTACTGTTACCCACCATGTCCCAGGACCCCAATTCCACATTTCTGGAAACACTGGGAAACATAAAGGTCCTACCAAACACCCTAATATTGGGTGATTTCAATTACCCAAACATTAACTGGGAGAAATTCTCAAGTACTAACTCCCTTGCCCAACATTTCCTAGAATTTATCAACTCAAATGCCCTGGATCAACTGGTCAACATTCCCACCAGAGGTGACAACATATTGTACCTGGTCATCACCAGCATGGGCGACCAGTGTTCCACACCGGAGGTCAACCCCTCGCTGGTTAGATCTGATCATAAACAAATCACTCTGGATATCCACATTCCGCCCCCACCCTGGTCAAAAAAACCTCCGTGAAAAACTTTTCAAAAACAAACTTCACGTTACTTAAGACTGAGTTGAAAAGTTTCAAAGCCTCCATGCTAAAGGATAACGCTATCTAAACTGCAAAATCCTTTACTAATGCATTCTATGGGCACCTACAAGAATGCATGGATCGTGCTATCCTAAGCAAAACCAAGACTCACTCCTCCAAGAAAAGGAAACCAGTCTGGTGGACCCCTGCCATAAACAAGCTATACAACAGAAGGAGGAAACTAGTACAGAAAAGAGCAAAATCCCAAGAAGGGAAGACATCCCTGATCAGTATCAGCAAGAAACTATGATCCCTCATAAAATCATCCAAGGCTAGCTTCGAAAGAAAACTTGCCAAGGACTCCAAAGATAACCACAAGGCATTCTTTAGCTATGTCAAAAATCTAAGTGGCAATGCCAAGATCTGCTTGGAGTTAGTGCAGAATGGCACAAAATACACTGAACTGACCGATATCACTAACATCCTGGCAGACAGGTTCAGTGCAAACTTCACCCCACCTCACCCCCAAGAGGGCCCATAACCATACCAGAAGAATGTAGAGCCCCTGAAATCGCAGACACTCTGGTTAAAACAGCCCTCTCCAAAGCAGAAAACACAGCATCAATGGCACTGGACAGTGTCTCAGGCTGTGTCCTCCATGAGCTCAAAGATGAACTAACCACTCACCTAAACACACTGTTCAAACTCAGCCTCTCCACAGGCTACATACCCATAGAGTGGCGCACAGCACTGGTTATTCTGCTCCACAAAGGTGGAGCCACAACAGACCCCAGGAACTATCGCCCTGTAGGCCTGACTAGCTTGGTCTGCAAGGCTATGGAGTGCATCATCATGGAACTCATTAACAGAGACATTGGGAACCTCCAAACACTGGACCCTACCCAGTTCAGCTTTGGTAAGGGCAGATCATGCCTCCTAAACCTGGTGGACTTCTTTGAGACCGTTACCAAGGCTATAGATGAGGGGAAGGTGGTACACACAGCCTACCTAGACCTCGCAAAGGCCTTTGACCCCATTCCCCATTCTGGTATTATAGACAAGCTCACCAGCCTGAACATAAACCCCTATGTCACAAGATGGGTTGCCAACTGGCTTACAGATAGAACCCACATGGTGAGAGTTGCAGGAGCTAGGTCCAACTCTAAACCGGTTACAAGTAGCATTCCCCAGGGCTCAGTCCTAGGACCGCTCCTGTTTGGCATATTCTTCTCAGAGGTACAGGCAAACACAGGAAGACTATGGCTGACCAAGTTCACAGACAACTGCAAACTAGGGGCTGTAATTGACTCTCCAGCTGACACAGACATCCTCCAAAAGGGTCTCACTGAGACGAATACCTGCTGTCAAAATCATGGCATCAGTCTAAGTGCCAAAAAGTGCATAGTCATCCCCTTTGGAAAAAACAAAGTACCCACAAACTACCACATAGGTGGTAGTCCCCTAAATACGGAAGGCATAATAAGGGATCTGAGGACCCAAGTAGATAGTAATCTCCCCTTTGATAATCACATTTCCAAAGTGGTTAGAAAATCCTATGTGGCCCACCTAATCACAAAAGGGTTCGCATCCAGATCAAAAGAGGTCACTGTGCCGCTCTACTCCTCACTCATCAGACCCATCATAAAGTACAATGCCCCATTTGGGATGTACCTTACAAAACACCTGCAACAGCTGGAAAGACCACAGAAGTACCTCACCACGATGATCACTGGCCTCAAACAGATGCCACATGCAGCTCAACTGAAGGACCTCAAGCTGTACTCGGTTGCATACTGCCTACTCAGAGGTGATCTCTGCCTGACATACAAGGCCATGCCCAACACAGAATTGACGGACATGCTCCACCTAAAGAAAATTATATCCCCTTGAGCCACACACTCTAGGGATCTAAACCTCACTACAACAATAAATAGGACATGCTGGTGGGATAGATTCCTGTCCCAAAGACTTTTCATGCTTTGGAACAAGATTCCAGTCTACATTAGGCAGAGCTCCTCACTAACACTCTTCAAGAGAAACCTTGACGAGTGGATGGGAAACAGAAAGTTTACCATGGGGGTCACTTCAGTGGCTCTGCTGAACAGAGGTTCAGGGAACTAATCTAAGGGGGTGGCGAAAGCCAACAGATACTGGCTAGGCTTATAAATGCCTTCGGGCAGATAACCTAGTATCTACCTATGAACCTATATGCAGACGACTACCATTTGAGAATGGCTGAAATACTCAGTGACTTGTATACCTATCTGAAAATACCAAAATGGGAGGTTAAGAAAATCATCTAGATGGTAAAAGACACTTAACATGATTTGCTTATGATGAGGATTATCAGTCGGGACCTCTATGAATATGTTATGTTATGGTCGGACATCCTGGGACACCTACAATCAATGGCCTGCCTAAGATACACAAGGATAAACAAAACTCAACCCTACACCTGATTGTCTCTGGGGGTGGATTGCTCACAGAACTAGCTTTTATTTATGTGAGGCATCAACTAAAGAACGTTTTACCCAGGGCTGCTACTGTACTAAGGGACATCTCACAGTTTTTAAATGCTCTGTATTGTTGTGTGCATACTTTGAACAACACCATGGAGCTTATAATGGTTACTATGGATGTTAAAAATCTATTTGCAGTAATCCTTAATGACCATGGCATTGAAGCTATTAAAAAATTGTTAAGTCAGGGTGATGTTCTAGATGGCAACACTGCTCTCTGGGTGTGCCTACTTTTGGATATTATACTTGGTAATAACATCTTATTGTATGGCTGTGAGCACTATTGGCAGAAATGGGGAGTGACAATGGGCACTTCATGTGCCAACAGCTACTCCAATATAGTGATGGACCAATGGGAATCTGACTATATTTTCAATGTTGAGACTGTATGAAGGGAAAATATTGTTTATTATGGACAATTTGTTCATAGGTTCATAGGTAAGTACTAGGCTATCTGCCCAAGGAAATTTATAATCCAAGCCAGAATGTGTTGGCTTTTGCCACCCCTTAGATTAGTTCTCTGTGCCTCTATCCAGCAGAGCCATTAGTTCCCTGCCCCACTGTCCAGCAGAGCCACTGCAGTTATCCCCGGGGTAAATTTTCTGTTTCCCATCCACCTGGCAAGGTTTCTCTTGAAGAATGTTAGTGAGTGGCTCTGCCTGATGTATATTGGAATCCTGTTCCAAAGCATGGGGGAGTCTATGAGACAGGAATCTATCCCTCCAGCATGTCCTATTTATCGTTGTGGTGAGGTTTATATCTCTAGAGTGTATGGCTCTCTGGGATTTTTTTATTTTTAGGTGGAGCATGTCCATCAATTCTGGGTTGGGCATTGTCTTGTATGTCAGACAAAGATCACCTCTGAGTAAGCGGTATTCAACTGAGTACAGCTGGAGTTTCTTGAGTCAGGCTGAATAGAGCATCTGTTTGAGGCCAGTAATCCTCTTGGTGAGGTACTTTTGTGGTCTTTCCAGCTGTTGCAGGTGTCTTGTAAGGTACATCCCAAATAGGGTGCTGTATTCTATGATGGGTCTAATGAGTGATGAGTAGAGAGGCACAATAACCTCTTTAGTTCTAGATGCGAGCCCTTTTGTGATTAGGTGGGCCATATAGAAGGCTCATAGGTAGGTACTAGGCTATCGGCCCTGGGGCCTATACAAGCCCAGCCAAAAAGGTACCCTGGCTTTTGCCACCCAAGAAAATTATTTTCCTGTGCCACTTTCTAACCACCTTGGCAATATGATTATCAAAGGAGAGATTACTATCTACTTGGGACCCCAGATTCCTTATTACATTTTCTGTATTTAGGGGACTACCACCTATGTGGTAGTTCACAGGTACTTTATTTTGTCCAAAGGGGATGACTATGCACTTTTTGGCATTTAGCTTGAGGCCATGATTTTGACACCAGGTATCCGTCTCAGTGAGACCCTTCTGGAGGGTGTCTGTATCAGCCAGAGAATCAGTTATGGCCCCTAGTTTGCAGTTGTCTGTGAACTTGGTCAGAGATAGTCCTCCTATGCTTGCTTGTACCTCTGAGAGAAGTATATACCGAACAGGAGGGGTCCTAGGATTAAGCCCTGGGGGATGCCACTTGTAACCGGTTTAGAGTTGGATGTAGAGCCTGCAACTCTCACCATGTGGGTTCTATCCATGAGCCAGTTGGCAACCCATCTCGTGATGTAGGAGTTTATGTTCAAGCTGGTGAGCTTGTCTATAATACTAGAATGGGGAATGGTGTCAAAAGCCTTTGCGAGGTCTGGGTAGGCTGTGTGGCCCTCCTTTCCCTCATCTAATGCCTTGGTAACTGTCTCAAAGATGTCCACCAGGTTTAGGAGGCATGATCTGCCCTTAACAAAGCCAAACTGAGTAGGGTCCAAGATTTGGAGGTTCCCAATGTCTCTGTTAATGAGTTCCATGATGATGCGCTCCATAGCCTTGCAGACCAGGCTAGTCAGGCTTATAGGGCGATAGTTCCTGGGGTCTGTTGTGGCTCCACCTTTGTGGAGTGGGATAACTGTTGCTGTGCGCCACTCTGTGGGTACATAGCCTGCAGAGAAGCTGAGTTTGAACAGTGTGTTTAGGTGAGGGGTTAGTTCATTTTGGAGCTCTTGTAAGACACAGCCTGGGACACCATCCGGTCCCATTGAAGCTGTATTTTTGGCTTTGGATAGGACTGTTTTAACCTGTGTGTCAGTGATTGACAGGGCCCTACATTCTCTTGGTATGGTTATGGGCCCTTTAGGGAGTGAGAGGGGAGTGAAGTTTGCACTAAACCTGTCTGCCAGAATGTTGGCAATATCAGTCAGTTCAGTGCATTTTGTGCCATTCTGCACTAACTCAGAGCAGAACTGAGAGTTTCCACTTAGGTTCTTGACATAGCTAAAGAACACTTTGTGGTTATTTTTGGAGTCATTGGCAATTTTTCTTTTGAAACTAGCCTGGGATGATTTAATGAGGGAATCATAGTTTCTTGCTGATACTGATCAAGGATGGCTTTCCTTCTTGGGATTTTACTCTTTTCTGTACTAGTTTCCTCCTTCTGTTGTATAGCTCCTTTATGGCAGGGGTCCACCAGACTGGTTTTCTTTTCTTGGAGGAGTGAGTCTTGGTTTTACTTGGGATAGCAATATCCATGCATTCCTGCAGATGCTCATAGAGTGCCTTTGTAAAGGTTTCAGCAGCTTGGACAGCATTGTTCTTTAGCATGGGGGCTGTGAACCTTTCCACCTCAGTCTTAAGTAACGTGAAGTTTGATGTTGAAAAGTTTTTCACAGTGGTTTCCTTAATTGGGGTGGGGGCGGAATGTGGATATCCAGAGTGATTAGTCTATGGTCTAATCTAACCAGAGAGGTGTTGACCTCCGGTGTGGAACACTGGTCGCCCATGTTGGTGATGACCAGGTCCAATATGTTGTTCTCTCTGGTGGGGGTATTGACCAGTTGATCCAGGGTATTCGATTTTATAAATTTTAGAAAACGTTGGGCAAGGGAGTTAGTACTTGAGTAGTTCTCCCAGTTTATGTTTGGGTGATTGAAATCACCCAGTATTAGGGTGTTTGGTAGGACCTTCATATTTCCCAGTGTCTCCAGAAATGTGGAATGGGGGCACTGGGTCATGGTGGGTGATCTGTAGCAAGCTATAATTTGGATTGCAGTTTTGCTGGTTGTTAGTTGCACATGGATCATCTCTGATGCATTGTGCTGTGCCACTAACCTGGAGGTGTGGATATCCTTGATGAATATGGATACACCCCCGCCTTTTGTGTTTCGGTCCTGGTTCTGTGGCCGAAAGGCATGGTATGAGTTATAGCCTAGTATTGCTGGGGTGCTTTCAGGAGCCTTAAACAAGGTTTCTGTTACTGCACAGCTGTCGATGTTCTCCATACTGAGGAGTGCCTCGAGTGTGTGCATTTTGAGGTTTAGACTTCTGGCTTTGAGTAGCATTACCCTCAGTTTTTGGTTACTTGTGCTATTTATGGTGGTGAGTTTGTCTTTTGAGCCTTGCCTAAAAAAGGCACTATGGGGGCGGCAAGAGCATTGGCCAGTATTCGAAAGCCTAAGGGTGACAGGTGCAAGCCATCTCTCGCAAAGCAACGTGGCTTGTCGAACATGTCATCCCAGGTGGACAGATAGTGGATCCCATTTGAATGATGCCAGAAACTTAGCCAATTGTTGAAATTGATAATTTTTTCTTTATACTGTGGCATCATTCTTGGTGAACCAAGGATGCTTCTAAGGGTCAGGGTCATACCGGCCTGGGCTACATGATCAGAGAGCTCTTCCATGTCTCTTTTCATGTAGTCCAGGGAGGTACGTCTGAGGTCATTCACACCAACATGGGCAATGACAGAGTCGTATTTGTACTTGTTCTGGAGTGACCTGAGTGCTTGTGTTATGTGGTGGATCCTGGCACCCGACAGGCAGCTAACTGTAACCTTCTCCTTGTCCAGCCTAGTTTGTGGGACATCAGTGTGCCTGACTATAGAGTTGCCAGTTACTAGTGTGTTGGGTATGTTATTTTGCCTTAAGGGCTGTGATTGCATGGCACACTGATTATGGAAAGTATGTGTTTCATGGTTTGAGATTGGGTGTGGAGGTTGCTTGGATATCTACTTTGGAGGTCTCTGTTGCTTTTGCAGATTTTTATTTAGAGCCTCCGAGTATGTTTTCATGTATTCATGTGTGTTATTTGCCAGTGTTGGTTTATTAGGTCTGTGTGAGACTGGTGGTGTGTTGCAAGTATTACCCTTCTCCTCTTGACTGTCAGTTCCAGTCTTGGTATGAGAGAGCTTTGCCTCCAGTTTGGCTGTATAATTGCATCTCTCGCATATATTAGTGTTTGGTGGTAGGAGGAGAGGGTTGTCTGTGTACATGAGGCAGTTGTAACATTGCCTCAAAATGCCCAAATTCACCAGTTGGACTGAAACTGCCCTTTGGACATGTCTGAATAGGTAGAGTAAGCTGTTTTTCTGATTGGCTGGTGGGGATGAATTGAGAGCCTTGTCCTTCTGGACAGTATAGGGGGTCTAGTGCTAGGGTTAATTAGTGCTTGCTATGAGTTTTAAGCAAGTGCTTGACTGTGAAATGAATGGTTTGAGTGCTAAAGGTGAAGGTTTGTCTAGTTCCAGGGGAAAAATTGAAGAGTACACTTCGTGGAGCCGAGAATAGTTTAACTCTAGCTAACCCAAGACTGCCGGTCAAAAACAAATGCATTTTTTATAGCAGGGAAGTGAAAGAGAGAGAAATTAGCCCAAAATGGCCAATAAACTACTAACTTCTGGGCTGAAACCACTCCTCCAGGGACAAATAGGCTGCTCAAAGCTTCCCTCTCTCACAGGTAAACAGAGAAACTTCCTTCTATCCAAGTAAGGTATGGGCAACACAGAAACTTGTAACACAGCCCTGGATTCAGCAATAACCTGAAAACTGGACTATACTAGTTCAGAAAGGTGGGAAACAAGTATTTTTTTTCAGAAAATAGAGCAGATACAATCAAAACAACACTTTAAATCCACAGAAAAGGCTATCACACTTTAGTGTGTAGCCTACAACAGTTAAACAGATTATTTAAACACAAAAATGACTTAATTCAAGTGCAGGCAGCAAATAAGTACAATATGTAGCAATAACAAACTTTTTAAATCACAGAAACGCTAAAAAACTGACGTTTTAGGCAGAATTAGTTAAGACAGCAAGAAAGGCAGAAAAATGATACTTAATCCCTCCAAAGTCTCTCTTTTGTCTCTCTGCTGCTGTAAACTCTGCAGAACATCTGGAAGGCACTTGCTGAGCAGAATACAAGAGCAAAAACTGCGCAAATGCGGTTTATAGCAGGGAAGTGAAAGAGATCGAAATTAGTCCAAAATGAAAACACTTCTTCAGGGACAGATAGGCTGCTCAGAGCTCCCCTCTCTCACAGATGAACAATGAAACTTCCTTCACTCCAAGTAAGGTATGGGCAACACAGAAACTTGTAACACAGCTCTGGATTCAGCAGTGACCTGAAAACTGGACTATACTAATTCAGAAAGGTGGGAAACAAGTATATATATTTTTTTCAGAAAATAGAGCAGATACAATCAAAACAACATTTTACCCAATTAACCAGTTAAAAAACTCAAAACTGAGCTCTGTTCCAGCAGTCTTCAATCAGACAAGTTCTAACTGCAGACTCCTGCCACTAGGGTACAGTGAAACCTTCTCCTAAAAGCTGGCCTGGATCAGTGCACAAGTTATGCAAACAAAGCTAGATCCAGCAGACCTGAATCTAGTGTATGTTACAGCAAACAAGGCATACCGATTTCATAAAGAAACAGTTCAAGTAAGCATGCGCAATAAGCCTTTAACCAGAAATTCCCAGCTCAGAAGGGCAGAATCTAGCCTCTCCTCCCACAAGAGTGCAGACCACAAACCTTTGTAATGTAAAATAACTGGCCTGAAGCCGAAGTGCTTAACCCAGAACTAATACACCTTTAGAATAACAGACACTGAGCCTTCAATCAGCAGTTCCCAACTTAGAAGGATGTACACTACCTGTCCTGCCACAACAGTGCAGACCACAAACCTTCCTAATGTAAAACAACTGTTTGAAGCCCAAGTGCTTAAACCAAAGGCCTTAGAATAACAGTTACAATTTAATCAGGCTACTAACAAGCAGTAATAAAGGCAGCAGAATAAATTCAATTGAGTACTTTTAAGAAGAGGCAAAAGCAAAATAAGGTAATAAAGTAGGAAGAAACACAAATACAGTAAAGCAGATGAAGTGGAATTTTTTTGTAGAGGGAGGAAACAGAACAGATTAAGATATTATAGGGGAATGTCCTTCCCAAGTGCTATTTCTGTACACAGCAGAGGAGATGGGACTGGTAGGAATATCTGAAATCAAAATATGATCTCACTGTACTCAGTTGAGTGAGCAAATGAGATGGGTCCAGGAGGAGTGTGCAAAAACAGATTTACAGCAGGGGCGGGCAATTCCAAAGCCACCAAGATTAGCACCACAACAGGAAACAGGGTGGGGGAGTGGGGAAATAACTGCAGATAAACAGAGACACACAATATTTACTGAATCAAAGGCACACAATATTTACTGAATCAAATCTTAAATAAGTGCAGAGAAAAGTATACTTAAATCAGCTTGTGTCCAGTTGATATATGCAGACAAGTCTCAGTAGCCAGCAACTCCAATTAAAATGATTACTAGAAATGTAACCAACACATATTTTAATGCACACAGAACCCCCCAAGCTCACACTAACACAGGAAATTCAAAGCAGTCTAACAACTTTCAATGAGCCCAGATGGCTATACTTTTTCACATTTCAGGCAGCTAACTGCAGATAGCCAGAGACGCACAATATTTACTGAATCAATGACACAGAATATTTACTGAATCAAATCTTAAATAAGTGCAGAGAAAAGTATACTTAAATCAGCTTGTGTCCAGTTGATATATGCAGACAAGTCTCAGTAGCCAGCAACTCCGATTAAAATGATTACTAGAAATGTAACCAACACAGATTTTAATGCAAGCAAAACCCCCCAGGCTAACACTAACACAGGAATTTCAAATCAGTCTAACAACTTTCAATGAGCCCAGATGGCTACACTTTTTCACACTTCATGACATTTTTCTCCTGTGGTGTGGCAGTGACAATAAACTTTCTTGCTTTGTTGAGTACATAGTAAATACCACCACTTTTTTGCAATTTGATGTCTACAGATCCACTCGAGTAACTGAGGTTTTAGATGTAACATTATTATTGGATGATCAAAGAAGATTTAATACATGGAAGAACCACCTTCTGTATAGGACAAGTATGCATTCTGTCCATGTATACCCGCATATTATCAAGGGACAGTTACTTCCCACCTCTAGATTATGCACTGATGAAAAAGTATATATGATGCAAATTGAACAGTTAGTGAACTGTCTTCATGTTCATGGTTATAGACAACAAGAGGTCCAACAGGGACTCACAACCACTAGGAATATGAGAACAACAAGAGAACATCCTTACTTTTCAGAAAATACTACATCAGAACTAACCCGTTCCATACCACAACAAGATAACAGTAATAAAAGTGGCTTAAGATGTCTGCTTACATACAGCAGTGATATCTCACAGGTTTATGAGATTATTAAGAATAATTGGAACATGCTAACAATGGATGACAAAATAAAGGACATAATGAGTGAAGTTCTGAGGTTTTGTTTTAAAAATAAAATTAATTTAAAGAGACTTCTCTGTTATAAGGATGGGGTTACATAAAAAAACAACCTTGAAGAATGGGACTTTTTCCTGCAGGAAATGCAGGGCATGTGCTTCAGTTAACAGTAGTAACTCTTTAGACATCCTGTTACTAAAAGGTTATATCAGCTGAAAACCTATGTGGATTGTAACACCAAAAACATTATTTATGTAGCTACTTGCACCCTCTGTAATTGGTTTTATGTTGGTAAGACTAAGTAACAGTTAAAAGATAGAATTCTATAAAACCTCAATGACATTAGACTAGGAAAGGAGACCAGTGCTTTGTCTAAACATATAAAAGAGAATGCACAACACAAGTTTATATTTATGGCATTAGAATTAGTACATGATAATTTTCAGGGTGGTGATTTATATAATAAAACAGAGGTTCTGGAAACGCAATGGATTGCTGATTTGCAGGCCAGTCAGCTCCTTGTATTGAATGGGATGATTCCTTTGAAGCTACTGTTGAAAGTGAGGAAACTTTCTAGATAAAATTTAAATTTTAATTGGTTACTTTTTGCTTCAAAGGGGAGGAGCACTGGCAGTAATGCAGTATTTGATGAAAGGGAAGAGACTTCCTAGATGAATTTTAATTGTTTGCTTTAATGGGGAAAAGTAATGGCAGTAATGCAGGATCTGATGAAGGCTCTATGAGTTGATAATGCTTATTCCTGTTTCTATGCCTGTGCTGTTTTTATGCGGTTTTATTAGTTAATAAATGTTTCTCTGTGGTGGCTTAGCTCTGATAGCTTTCTAAATATTTTTTGTTTGGTTGAGTAACAATCAGGAGTTTATATATTTTTACATTTTAAAGTATAGTGCTCTTGTCAGAGAATCAAGTCCACAATGTTTAAATTTTGTATGTCACTGCCCCGTGATCACTTTGACAGCTGTGCTTATATAGTTTGTTTGTGTCTTTCGGCTTTTCCCGGTTAGGGGTCACCACAGCGGAACTCCAGTCCACTAATGATTGGCAGTAGATTTTTTACGTGCCGAGTTTGCCAGCCCTGACGCACAACCTTCAACGAAAGTACGTCCCTTCACGCATGTCTCCACACAGAAGACGCTCTAACTGAGACTCGAACGACACAACGTCTTGCTGTGAGGCGACAACGCTACCGCAGCACCACCACCGCAGTTTTTTAGCTGTGCTTGTATAGTATAATTAAATAATAAATCTAGTTGCCAAGGTTTCCACCACGCACCAATTAAAATGTGTAATCTTGTAAAATAAAGTGAAATATTCCTCTGGTCTATATTTGAATATTATTTCTTAATAGAGGGTATCAAAAATAATGTTTGTCAAAAATCAAGACCATAGATCTGCGTGCATGTTTCCCATGCTTATCTTTTTCATCTAGTGCAATTCACAATAATGTGACATCTGCCAGCAGATAGTGTGCTAAATGACATATTTAATGATTTAAAATAGTGGCATGTGCTTTTTGCCTGTATTTTGCTATAACTACTTATTGCTGGGTGTCAGAAAACAGCACTTATGAAAGCATCAGGAAAACTGTAATGTTGTATGCTACTCTTCATATTTTTCTACAATAAAACTTTTTTTTATTAGTAAAAAAAGAACCCTAAAGCAACAATATGTGAGCTCTTACATCCATATTCAGACACAGTACTAAATTATATTTATAATGCAAAACGAAATGGCATTTTTGTCTTGCCTATCTTTGATTAATACTTCTCATCACCATTATTGTTATCAGGTATCAGAAAGAAAGCAAATGTCAAAGATTCAAGGTCATAAAGCTATAGATTGCTTCATCTTGGTCTGTTATATAATTTCATTTGCGCATTATAATGAATACATCCTCCAGGTGTTTCGTCTTGCTGTACCATCAGGCTGTGCTTTGTGGTTGTATGACTGTAGCAGTCAAATGTGCAAAGAATAACACCATGGGACAGTCAAGCTGAAATTGTTTTACATACTTAAAAGTGAAACAATGATTATAGGAAAGCAACATGCATTTTGTTTTTGAAGACAATTATAGTCCTTTTAGCAGTGCACATCTGTGTGGCTGAAAAGTTGCCATAGTTTGCATTCCTGCGTAAATACAGCATTCAGCCTCACAAAGACTAGCAGTACAGAACATTCAAGGTGTTCTGTGGTAATTTTTAGTAATTTGAGTGCTGCAGCAGTTTTTATTTTAGCCACTGTTTTGGGCGGCACAGTAGTGCAGCGGTTAGCATTGTCGCCTCACAGCAACAGGTTCTCTGGTTTGAATCTCAGTTGGGGTGCCTTTTGTGTGGAGTCTGCATGTCTTCCCTGTGTTTGCAGGGGTTTCCTCTGAGTGCTGCAGTTTCTCTCACATTCCCAAGACATGCTGCAGGGTGACTGGACATTCTAAATTGGCCCTAGGTATGAGTGTGTGCTTGTGTATGCCTTCTGAGGAAGGTTGGGTCCCAGGATGTCAACTTGACACCATAAAACATTACTGCCCCTTGTTCTGCAGAGCTGAGATCCACTGTGGCGACCTCTAACGGGAGCAGCTGAAAGGAGAAAAGGAAGAATTTAGCCAGTGTTTTGTTTTTGGAAATAAAAAGAAAGAAACAAAAGGAAAGAATAAAAATGCTACATTGTATCAGTTTAAGTGGTACACTGTTGCTTAGTTAAATTAATTGAGTTTTCAGTTACTGTTCTTTATGCAGTTTATGCAGCAGCTGAATGAATATCGCATTCAACTACACAAAACGTAGCATCACAGAACAGTCATAGTTTCCAATGAATTATAATTTCTGCTCACAGAAGTCTTTTGGCAGCTTTTTTTCTCTTAAGGCAATTTTTACTCATGATAAGAAGAAAAGTGAACTGGCATTGCTTTGAGAAGTATCTTCTTCTGCAGTTTAAACCCGACACTCTCTAGATACTGTAATTTGGACAGCATTAGCATTCACCTCTGCAAAGACCAGCATCAGAGCTGTTAAGGTATTCCAAAGTACATACATTTTTGTTCACTAGAATGCCAATGAAACTTTTTATTTTAGTGGAATACTGCTGTCGTAACACTAAAAGATTAATTTAGAACTACTGAATATGCATTTTTAACTGTTTGGAACTGTATTATAAGAAAAAGGTTATATTCTTGCTTTTGCTTTCTGACTGCAGGATATGCCTTCTCATTATTATTTATAAATAAGCTAGTAGTGTACAGTAAACAGTCCTATTGCCGGTAAAACATCATAGTAGTACTTTTTATTGGCATTCTGATTTGGTATGAACAGCATGAGTGAAGCAATGTGCTGCACTTACACGTGTGCATTAGCCAACAGAAAATTTGTGAGTAGCACAAATCGTACAGTTGAACTGGATAAAGCTTACAAGGGAAAGAGACAGGCCAGAAGCAATTAATCAACTGGAGAAATGTTATTCTCCTTGAATGGAGTGGAAGCAGAAGTGGTAGATGTCTGAACAGCAGAGTTAAAAAAGCTGTTAAGCATGAAAGAGGCAGGATTTTCAGAAAGCATTTATGGTTTGTACAGAACTATTAAACTGCAGCTACACTGTGAGAATGCAAATCAGAAGGCGAAGAGGGAGGGACAAGACTTTTCATCTAGCACCTTTTAGAGCTACTTTTTTTTTTTTTTATGAATCAAAACAACAGCATAATTGCAGGGGGAAACAATACAACATCTTACTGCAGTTTTGTTATGATGTGTATTATTACATCGATCTTCGGCTGGGGTGTCTTCTGTGTGGAGTCTGCATGTCCTCCCTGTGGTCATGTGGGTTTCCTCCAGGTGCTCCGGTTTCCTTCCACATCCCCAAAGACATGCTGCAAGTGGATTGGACACGCTCAAATTGGCCCTAGGCATGAGTGTGTGCATGTGTGTGCCTTCCATGGAAGGTTGGGCGCTGGGCTGGCAACTCGACACCGTAAAACTCCACTGCCAATCATGAGCGGACAAGGTGATCCGCTGTGGCAACCCCTAACTGGGAAAAGCCGAAAGAGAGAGAGAGATTACTGTTTTTGAAGTACATTGGCTCATCCGCTTAAGCCAAACTTGAGGTTAGAAAATGGCAAAATGTGTTAAGGACCTTAATAGTAAAATTATTAATTCTCCTTATAAAACTAGTCCAAATTTGGGAAGTCTAATGTCTGAAGTTATTTACAGTTATAATTGGATAAATCTAATTTCAAAATTATACAAAATATTGATAACATATAAAACTAACCCTAATGCAAGATATTGGAATTTCATAGCAAAAGGATGTCACACTAATCTATCAATTGAGAGTTAAACAAATCTTTTATGTTCTCAAGGTGAAGGAATCGAGAATTTCACCTAAAACATGGACAAACAATCCTTGGGAAAGAATTTTAACTCTTATGGAGACATTAAAAATGAACCCTAAATAATTAATGTGTAACTTTATACTTTATTAATTGAATATTATGAATTTTTGTTACTAATTTCATATATTTTATTAATTTTTTCTCCTCCTTTGTTCAGGTCAATTGTACATAGCATATATAAAGATTTATAATACTTGTATATTGATGATTGTATTGTTAAACATTATATTATTTGGAAAATAAAAAATTATTTAAAAAAAAAAAAGAAAATGGCAAAATGGAAAGTAGAACACAAGAAAATCAATCATAAAAGAAGACCGGGTCATTATTTATAACTATCACCCAAAAATAAACTATGTAAGATTAACCCATCAAGAAATAACCATGCAAAATGAAAACTCCCAAATACTACATAGAAAGAAAAAAATAGTAAACAAACTCACCAAAACGTAAACAATTCATAGAATTCTAGCAAGAAAACAGTTCCAAGTACGCAAAATTACGCACGCATGTGCACACCTACACACACACAAACATACACATATATATGTATACACACACACACATATGTACACGGAACTTTGCTCAATGAACTTTTGTATCTATACATATTAGCAGTGTTGCACTTTAGACTTTGTGAGGGTTAAGTATAATTTTTGATATGACAGTATTTGTGTACCATATGTGGACTATTTTAATATACTTAACAGAAAACCATGGGATCTCTATGTGGACTATTTTATTCAAGGTGTTCTGTGGCCATTTTAGTAATACGAGTGCTGCAGCACAGTCCACATAGTGATCCCTTGGTTTTCTGTAAAGTGTATTAAAATAGTCCACATATGGGGCAGAAGTGCTGTCTTTAACATGTGTACCTCCCTAAGTTTGATTAAGCATTTTAGGATGCACTATTAACCAACAAAAAAAAAAGAAAATCTCAAAATGTGGCATCTTGCAGTCTGCTTAAGGGTCTAGTATAACAGCATTGTGTTTCACCCATCCCAGTACACATTACAGTGACTGGTACAACCCTTCACTCCCACTATAATTAGTCATCAACTAAACTGTAATGACTCAGCAAGTATGAGTTTATTACCAGATGTACAAAGAACCATTATATTTATAGCCTAACAAACCAAAGGAGGAGGATGTGTAGTTTTGGTTTCCAGTACATTTGGAAGTAGTTTGGATATTGGAGTTTCATATTCTGCATTCTAAATGAATCTGTGTAATATGAAGTCATTGATATACTCAATACTTTTCCATTTTCCACAGGATATACACATCTGTGGTAACACAGTATGACTCCATTTTCACCAAAGACTGCACACACAGTGGCCTGACACAATAGATAAAAATATTACTTAAAATCATGAAAACGTAAACAACTCATCAGCTATGTTTGTGTATACAGAGAGAAATATCTATGTAGATGCACATGCACACACTTGTCAGTGCACCAGTGCATAAACAATGTCTCTGTGCCAAAACTCACCTAAGCAAAGACTACCAATCAATCAGCTGAATGAATAAGACAAGACTTGCCTACCTGGAGGAGTAGTTAAGGAGAAGGGTAGTCTGAATGAAAATGTTAAAGCTAGAATCATAGGGGCTGCAGCCAACTGGCATAGAGTATCAGGTGTAGTCTATGACAGAAGAATGCCAAAAAAGCTGAAAAGTAAAGTGTAAAAGACAGTGGTGTGACCAGTACTACCATATGGTACAGAAACCTGGGCAGTAAAGGCAGAACAGATGAAGAAGCTAGAGGCGATGGAAATGAAGTGCCTGAGAAAGGTGGTAGGATGCACACTGTGGGACAGACGAAGAAATGAGGACATAAGAGCAGAAGCCAAAGTAGCTCCAATTGCAGAAAAGATCACAGAACAGCTTACGGTGGTTTGGGCACATGTGTAGAAAAGCAGAAGACAATCTGGTGAGGAAGATTTGGGACAGATAGGAAGAAGGTAAGAGGAAGCGAGGACGTCCAGCAAAGAGGTGGATGGATTGTGTGAAAGAAATCTGCAACAGTCGGGCATGAGTGTTGAAGAAGGCAGGAGTGTGGCACTGAATCAAGAGAGTTGGTGACCATTAACACAATACCCTGACCCCATGTAGAAAAATAGGAAAAAGGGGGCTGATGATGATGATTTCTATACCCAAAAGGGACCTCAACAGGGGATATTGAGATGATTTTATACATCAAGGAATTGAAACAGTTATTAGAAGAGCATCAGCTGTTAAACAATTATCAGTCCAAACAGCTTTAAAGAAGTCTTCCCAGAGGCACTTAGTTTTTTTACATGCATAAAATATGATTTTGATCTTCCACGGTACATTTCCTAAATCTCCAATAGACTTTTTCACTAGTTTTGATTTTTTTTCTTTAAATTTTACAATGGATAAGGAAAACTTTATACAAATATGTCCAAGCAAAAAAATAAAATAAAAAATCCAAGAGATTTTATTTGTAGTCATTCCTACTGATTATAAAATCAAGTGCTTATAGGAATCATTATTCACTTCTACCAAGTTATAGTGGTCAAAAAATTCTCAAAATTTCCATCAGTTTTATTTTCAGATTCCAATATTAATTTAGACAGATAAAGATGGTTTCAATTCTCCATTTCCATTAATAACAAAATATAAATATTCCAATAATTTAGAATATAGTACTTTTTCTGAGGATCCCATCAAGTTTAATTTTTCTTTTAATTTTGATTAGATATTATAAATTATAATCCTATTTGATTGTTCCAAGTCAAAATTAGATACAAGTTTATCTACTGATAAAGAATTGGTTCCTTTAAACATTATGAACAATACATATATATTTTTTTAATTTTATGAAGTATATTGCAGTCAAAACAATACAATTGATCATACATTTCTATAAAGAACATTCCTAAATGACTTTATAATGATATCAATATAATTAGAACTTGTTAATTTATTAAAAAGTCCATTAAAATAATTTTGTAAGCCACAGCATTTCACTATAAGTTCACTTTAACAAAAAAATTATTACACATAAAAGAATATATCAATTTCCATTTTGCATCATAATGATTATCTAAACTATGCAAAGTATTTTTAAGCGAAACTTGTATATAAAAATGTATATCAGGAAAGCTAATACCCCCATGATTCCAGGTTCTAGTATGATTACTAGAAGTTAACCTGGGTTTTAACAGATGTTGCAAAGGGGTTTCACTACATTAGATTTTATTAGGAAACATTGATTATTTATGAATGTGTGTGTGTGTGTGTGTGTGTGTGTGTGTGTGTGTGTGTGTGTGTGTGTGTGTGTGTGTGTGTGTGTGTGTGTGTGTGTGTGTGTGTGTGTGTGTTTGGGTAAGAATAATACACTCATAAATATACACACAAAGATATAAATTTATTTTCCACACCTTACCATGTGGAATTATTTTAGTACTTCCTGCTGCATTCTGCATTTTATTAATTTCTCCCTCTATTCTTTTTCTTTTGCCTACCTAAAAAAAAATGATGTTTTTTTTAAATATCTGATTAAGTTTGAGTGTAACTCCTATGAAAACATGTTGTGGCAGTTAGCAACGTTAATATATTCAGAAACCGTGTTGTGGCAGTTTTCCATCTATATTTCAATAAATTGGACATTTTAATATTTGGTGGCATGATCATTTATCTAGAGAACGTGTAGTGGCAGTTTTCTACATATTTCTACATTCACTGGACATTTACGATTTGGTGGTTATGTTCACTATGACTGGCATGTTTGCTTTTTTGTGATTTTTCACCAGGCGTACTCCGTTTTTCTTTGGTACCTAAAAAAATCATACCTGAGCTTCTGCAAGCTTATACAATTATAGTAAATAGTGATCAGTGCTCTACCTCATATACTACATCAAAATAAAACTAAAATATATACACTATACATTTACAGGCATATGCTCTTTTATATACATGGCTTTATTACCAAACAGCACACACAGGATTAGTCTAACTCTGTGGTCCCTACAACCAGGCAAAAATGGTCATGATGACTTAAGTTTGTCACAGGCCTCACAGCACTCAATATCACATACACATTCATACACAATATGCCTTGAAAGATACTCATAGTCACACACTGTTCACCTAAGTAACACTCACATACTGCAGCCTAACCATCAGTGATATGCACACGTCATTTGTCCCAGCAACTTTTTTGCTCTTTCAGGCCTATTAACAGCCGATAAATGAACTAGGTATATCACAAAGATGGTGGGCCTGGCCTGCACAAGATAACTTCCTTCTGATTAAAAATTACAGTTACTTCTAATCATCTTCATTTATTATGTGGAATTATGTAAATCACTTTATGGAAGTCATTACAAAGGAAGAGCAGACACTTCCCTGAATCAGTAATACTGATACATACGTTCACAGACTCTGCACAAAAATAGTCCACTTCAGTTTAATGTGACAAGCTTTGGACAAACTGAAAAAAAAAGAAAAAATATATCAATGACTTAAGGCAGGAATTAAAATTAGAGAAACTGTAAAATGAGTACTTGCCAAAAGACAAAGGCATGTCTTTTCTGACAGCCATTGAAAGCTTGTGTCTGCTCTCTCTCTCTCTTAGCTATTCACTGTCAAAAAAAGAACAATCTGATAGTCTCTCAGTGTTGACTGTCAGATAGAAGCGATTATGTCATATGAAGGATTAATGTTTTAACATCTAGGTTCATCCACAAAAGGTGTTACATATTTTTTTCTGAGTATGAGCAGCAATAGTGTTATATGGCTTTGGATGATGGTTCATCTCATTATATGGATTTTGATAATGGTTCCTTTTCTTTTTTTATTTTCTACTAATACTGTATTTAGTTACCCTATTAAAATCTGTGGAATAATGTTGCTTTCCAAGTGTTTTGGTTATTTTAGCTGCCTTTTGCATATGGTAATTTAATGCCAGGGTACCTGGCCATTGGAACACTTATTTTCTTATCACAATTGAGTTAATCTAAACTAGAACTATGCAAGTTATCACAAAATGAGTGGCATGCCATATGGAACATATTCCTTGAGAATTAAGTCCCTGATCTCCTGCTTTCACACTGCTACCATTCACTAATCTTTCTTTCCTGACTGCCATTATCATCTATGTTTTCAATATACGATGGATTCTCCATTATTTTAACTGGATTACAGGCATGGTAGCTGTCATCTTTCACAGACTATGAGAATGTACCAGCTTTATCAAAGACTGTGAGTGTGTGCCAGCTTTACCAAATATGAGAGTGTCAATAATACAGTATGTGTGAATTTGGCAATATTACCAAAGACTGTGAGAGTGTGCCAATACTGCCAACATGTGATAGTGTGGCAATATTACCAAAGACATTGAGAGCTTGCCAGCATTATCATAAACTGTTGGAGTGTGCCAGTATTACCACAGATTGTGAGAATATGCTAGCATTACCTGAGACTGTATGAGTATGTCAACCTTACAACAGACTGTGGGAGTGTATTAGCAGTATCACATTGGATGAGAGGTTAACCGAGGTCCCATCTGCTTGAGATGGTGGTAGCTTAGACGGATGTAAAAGATGCCTCAGCACTAATTAAATACAGTAGAAGTTCCACGATGCCCTGGCCAAATTTCTTGTAGTAGCATAAATTCCACCTTAGGTCTCCCCTGAAAAGAGGCCACTTCCCTAGTGGGACTAACTCAGTCAACAAAGGATAGATAGATAAATAAATGAAATAAAAATAAAAATGTGAGTGTGTGCCAGCATTCTCAAGATGCGGGAGAGTACCAGAATTATCACAGACTGTGAGAATATGCCAGCAGTGCCATAGACTGTGAGAGTATGCCAGCAGTACCATAGACTGTGAGAGTATGCCTGCATTACCACAGACTACAGGAATGTACCAGCATTAACACAGACTTTGGAAGTATGCCAGCATTACCCAGACTGAGGGAATGTGTGTGAGAGCATTACAACTAAGTATGGGAGTATGCCACAATTACCATAGACTGAGAAAAGGCAACAGTATGCCAGCATTACCACAAACTGTGAGAATATGTCAGCACTATTTCAAACTTTAAGAGTGTGCCAGCATTGTCAAAGATGTGGGAGAGTGCCAGTATTTCCACAGATTGTGAGTGTGTGACTCTATTAACACTGACTGGGGGGGGTAGTCTAGCATCATCACAGTTTCTTCCAGAGTTCAAACATTACAATACTAGCCTGAGACATTCCTCATTTATCTTCTTCCTGAGGGTGGCAACACAAATTCATGCATACATTTGATTGTGACATTTTCTGAATGCGATATCCTCTTAAGGTGCATTACCTAGGATGCTGTCTGATATAGCCCAGGTGATGAACAAGTAGACCAGAGAAGCATTTCTTGTACCAAAGAATTGAAATAATCTTTAAGGATAATTCTTTCTCACAATTATGTAATCAAATAACCCAAATAATTTCCAAACTCATATCATAAACATGCAAGCATAAGTAACTTGTGCAGTGATCATCATCTATGTAATAGTTCTAGACTAGCTGAAACTGAACACTGGATGTTGCACAGAAAATTAAATTTTTGCCAAGATGCTGTGGACTTGATCATGTAAGGGGATGAAGGAGACAAAGCCCACTTACCTCCAATGAAAACACTGGTTTGAGTTCTCTGATCCATAAGCTGCTTTCAAGTGAGTGCATAATTTACCAAACAAACTGCAAAAAAGGCATCTTAGATAATAAACATCCATGTCATCATTCTTATATTCATTTATTTATTTATTCTCGGATACCATTTTATCCTATTTAGGTCTGAAGTTAGTTGGAAGTCTATGACAGAAATAATAAAGAAAGGAAAAAAAAACATATCTGAAAGGGATGTCAGTCTATTGTAGGACACATTCACATGCATGTTAAGGGACACACACACACACACACACACACGCACACACGCACACACGCACACACACACACACACACACACACACACACACACACACACACACACACACACACACACACACACCCTTGTGGGCTATTTTGAGGATAATTTTACTTAACACCATTTCTGTTTCTTTAAGATGCAGGAGAAAACTAAAACACTTGGTGAAAACTTGCAGGCATGAAACAGAAGACTGCAGAGCCAGGAGCTGTGAAACAGCAACACTGACCTCTGCACCACTGCTCCACCCAGTTATTGTAAATGCCATTATTAACAGGCTAAATAAACTTCCCACCTTTCCTTGGAATACCATTTTTCCCCTGAAAATTAATGTTTGTACTCCTGAAGTGCTGGCAATATACCAAAGAATTTTCTTTGATTTTAATATGTAGGTGTGACAGACAGAAACAGACTGCGAGCTGCAGTAACCTGTTTATATGTGTACCTGGTCTGACATACTAGAAGTGGAGGATTATGGAGATTTTATTGATGAAGGAAACTGTGTTCATGAGACTGGATGTTACAAAATGTGCATTCTTTCAAAAGAACTCTTTATGAAACATTTATTTTCCCAAGATGCACAGACTCACACCTCTTACACACACCAAGATGACATTACAGTGGAAGCACTGTAACATCAGACTTCAAAATAAACAATTCATACTCTATAATGTTAAATCAAAAGTAAACTTATAAAAACAGCATAGTATTTCTCTTTGATTGTGGCTTATTTTTGATGAAGTGGTTCTTCATTTAGAATAATTTGCCACTCATAATGAAAACAAAACTATTTAACCCACAAAAAAAAATCAGAAATTAACTATGAATGCAAGGAACATTTTAGTAAATTTATTTTGTAGTCAGTCAACATATTAGGAGAAGAAGATCATTCAAAGCAGAAATGTAAGTACACTGTTGGTATTTGAAGTTGCATGTTTAGACTAACTATAATTGTATTATTACCACTGTCTGATTCAGACTGTGGTGGTGATGCTGCGGTAGCGTTGTCGCCTCACAGTTAGACGTTGCCCGTTCGATTCTCAGTTAGAGCGTCTTCTGTGTGGCAACATGCGTGAATGGGCATTACTTCGTTGAAGGTTGTGTGTTAGGCCCGGCAAGCCAGCACGTAAAAATCTACTGCCAATCATTAGAAGACCGGAGTTCCGCTGTGGCGACCCCTAACCGGGAAAAGCCAAAAGACACAACAACCACTGTCTGATTCACCTTTGGAAAACTGTGATAACTAGTGCTGAAAAGTGTACCTATTAGCCCGTGTGACCAAACAAAGTCAACCGTGGGTAAATCCAGCATTACCCACACCGAGCCGGGGACTGGTTATTGCTATTATACAGTGGTGTTAGTTTTGTGTTGTGTTGTTATTTAGGTTTCTGCTTGTTTTATTTTGTATTCTTCCACTTTTTCTGAGAGGAAATAGTTCCAGACTTTTAGTTCATTTTATTCTTCTTCTGATTTAAATACACATTATTGAAATGCATGGGTTATTGTGGTTATTTTAAGTGTTTTTTGGTGGTGTAACAGTTTTTCCTTGTGTTAGGTAAAACGTGTGTATGCATGCAGGTAGTGAAAAGGGAGTGAGGTTAGTTCTGCAGTCTCTGCTGCCATGCCTTTTCTAATGGTTGAACACTATTATTTAATATAAGTTTTTGTATTTATACTTCCCTGCAAATGCACAGTGTATGTACAGTGCCTAAGCAGAGAAAGTTGTTTAGTATACTGTCACTCAATTGCAACGGCTCATACAGTTCTCATAACTGTCGACTGTCCAGATTTTTGCCTTATATTTTTGGTCTTTTCTTCATAAAAGTTGTGTTTTTCTGAGAAGTCAGTGGGTAATGTGAGGATTAAAAATCTCTAAATAATGGCATGCATTTTAATTTCAGACTTCATATCATTTAGGAAATATGTGCTAACACAGATACTGTTATTCTAGCAAGTTGGCAAGTTTCTAAGAGCAATATTTAAAATGTGTCCTTATTTTTGGTTGTTTGTCCATCAGTTATGTCAGGCTTTGTAAAGATTTCTTGCGCTCAGAGGTTGAGAGGTACGGTAGTGCTCTATTGCTCTTTCATGGTGTTCTTGCTTTAATTAAGTTTTAGTGTGTTGCAACCAGACTTTTTCCTTTTGGTATATGCTTGATTTACAGTGGGCAAGCTGGCTTGATTGGCCAATCAGTGTGCTCATTTTTCAGAAGTTACGATGTTCCTTTGTATAATTTTGGTTATTGTATGTGCTTATCATATGCACTAAACACAGTAATTTTTGTGCTTAAGTATTTTATTACAATAACAAAAAGTTAAGATTAATATAATATAAAATGTAATTATGACATGCTTTATAAATGTATTAATACATGTATGCCCATTAGGCAGCCAAAGGGCAGTAATGCTAGACAAACTTTGATGCCACAACTGAAACATATCTATATATATATTACTGACAAAAGACCTTTAAGTGACAGTTATGTAGATTATCTTTATTACTTTTCAGAGTCTAGTATTTAAAAATGTCAGTTGAAGGTGAGTAAAGTAATTTTAGTAAGAATACAGAAAGAGGTGTGCTTTATTTGCTTAAGCCCTTGTCTGGATTCGTTCTTTGGCACTGGGACAATTTTAAAATGCTGGAAGCAAGTATTAATGCCAGCAGAGAAATTCAAGAAGTTATACACAATAGTTTCAACAACAGAACAATATAACACATACAACTAAAATGCCCCAGTGTACAGCGTATCCACTCAGATAACAATAAGAAAGAAAAAAAGTATTTTTTAGGCTTTAGTACATGGTATATCCAGAGTGGTAGGTGTGCTACATAGTTCAAATCCAGTGATGCCAGAGCATAAACAAAACAAATTCATGAGCTATATGTGAAACAAAGATAGGTATATGCTTATTAATTGTTTAGAAACTTTCACAGCATGAACTGATATCGTAACATCTTTTTCATGCAGGCATCTTACTTTTGAAATGAGAGTTTGTAGAAGTTTTTCTTAATGTTGACTGTATACCACAACCCAGACCAGCATAGCTGAACAGGGAGACAGAGTAAGAATATACAGAAAACAAATGAAAATGTGTCAGATTTGTGGACAAAGTGAAAACCTGACTTACACAGGTCCTGCAGTGGTAACATGAAAACACATCTCCAAAGCAGTTTCTAAACAAATACATTTTCTTTTTTCTAAAGCTAAACCTGCCTGCTAGAACCAGGTACATTTTGAAGTTTATAACTAACAAACTCTTGAAGGGTTTCATACTAAACTAAACAGCACCACTCCCCAGAATATGACTTTAAACAGATAGAGAGGTTTAATAATAGACCAGAGTGAGATTTAATAACCAGGATAGAGAGACAAGACAGACAGAATGAATGAATGCATAGGACCTTCATGTATACATGTGGACTAAAACAGATGTTAGATTATCTAGAGATGTCAAGCACTATGGTGAAATAGACAGGAAGAAGCACAGAACTATCAGTAGAAGGAAAAAAGCATTCCCAACAGTGACATCAAGCCAAAACATTAACTGACAAGTAGGGCTAATAATCCATACTCTCACCAAAATAGTATGATGCATATGAATACAAATATAGAATGCCACAAGAGAATACCAGACCTAACTTTGACTCGGGCCCTCTGCAAAACCTTAACTGTTATCTTCATCCTTACTCTAGTCCTAAATTTATTTTTTCTGTCTAAGTGTAAAGCTAAGCCTAACCATAAAGCTAATTTTGTCCCCTATCAGTGGTAACTCTAATCTTCACTGCAACTCTAACACAAACTGAAAACCTAACCTAACTTTAAGCTTAGAATTAAGTCTAACCTTAAAAAAGCACTGCCTCTATCCATATATAATATTTATACAGGATGTACATGCAGTGTTTATATGCAAATATCGTAAAGCATAAACATAAAAAATAATTTGCACATTTCTTTTTGGTGTTAACTGTGGTTCAATGATAGTCCATTGACAACTTTTTTGGCTGCTAAAAGATAGACTTCACTTCTCCTTGTCTGTTTCCTTAATCCATACTGTGACCCCTATCCTAATAGTTTATCCTAGTGCCTACACAGTTTGCAGATATGATGTTCATGTGTATTGTTTTGTTTTTTCTGCCTCTCACAAAAGCCTCACCAGTAATACTAGGTGGTATACTCACTGCTCTGAATTTCATGTTTACTTCCCTTGTGGCAGAACTAATACCTTATATTTTTTTCTGAATCAACACATGGCAGTTTTTTATTACATATGTATTCCTGTGATGCTGCTGCCAAACTCCAGCCTAGCTGCTACTTAGTTTGCACTATTTCAGAAAGTGTCTATTCCATCTCCAGGTTTATACTTTATTTGGTTATTTGTGAATGCCGTATTCTCTACCCTAAATGTTAAATTACTTACAGCTGTAAAATGATTTAGTTTGTAATTAATTTATTTATTAACCAGGTAAGTGATCTAGTCATCAGAATCTTTCAGCTATTATCTATGCCACGAGGTTAACAGGAAAAAATATATGAACAGTTTAAGTAGCCAGTCAACTAGAATGGTTTGAATGGTAGATAGAAACTGGAGTACCATGGGGGAAAACACACACACACACACACACACACATGGAGAACATGCAAACTCTTCACAATCGATGACCAGTTATCCTAACATCACTCCATAACCTATTTGCCTCGACACTTAGAGCTATCGATTATCTTCAGAAATATTATGCTTTGTTCCTTAGTTACTTAAAAAATGCTCATTGTTTTCAGACATATGTCCTTATGTTAGTTCATCACTTGTACTCGGTTGCTGATTGAGGTTGTGTGCGTAATTAATTTTTTTTGAGCTTTTGTTCCTGCTCTTCTACTGAAAATTAGGTGTCCCCAATAAATAATTAATCAAAACACACAGGAATAAACAAATAATATTTTTTTTGCCTTACATTAACTCCCCAACCATATTTCCTAGTTTGATTTCTTTCTTTTTCATGACTGTACTCTGTTATACTCCAACAAATGGTTTCATATTTATTTCTGAACATATTCCTTGCATTCCAAATACAAATCCAGTTGATTTATATTGCAGAATTAACATTAAATATTCAGTAACATGTAATGCAATTTTCTGTAGTTATGTACTTGTGATATATCTTCAGAAAATAATGTTTGGGCAGGATAAAAAGTTCTATTACACTGATAATTTAAGAACACTTTTGGGATGTGCTTAAAATGGGTGCTCCATTAATATCCCATTTTGTGACATGTCATTAACAAAGGAAGCTGGTATGAAACTTATGGGAATTTATCTTTATTTCTTAGCAGAGTAAGTGATCTCTTCATTCTCAGACCCATCTCAGTCACAACACTGGCCAGAAAGGCAGGAGTAATTACATTATATATAAGGAACATTCAATATAGTCAATTAACTAGTATGTTTTGGGTGTGAACGCAGGACAAAATACTACAGGCACAAAGAGAACATGTAAAACTCCGCAAAGGTAACAAATGGATATTAGGATTAAACAACAAATGCTGAAGCTGTAATACAATTACCTCATTATTAAACCACCATGATGCCAATGGTATTAATGCCATACACAATCTCTAATATGGAGAAGACAATTTCAGTATTTTGTAAATTCAGGAAGTATATTAGATTTTAAAGCTTGAGGTAGCAGATACAGAAGATTTTAATGAAACACAGAGTAACATATAAGGTGTTCCTTATTTTCTTTTTTGTAAGTATGATGTATAAATAAATCTGTTATTAACATAGCTGCATGTAAAACTAGACCCCATCTATATTTCGAAAATCATACATCAAGAAAAAAACTGAGACTAATATATAACGTTAATTACTTTTGACAAGAAGTTAAACAATGCCCCATAAGTAATAGGACAAAATGATTAATCTAGTTAGCTATACATATTAGTAGGTAAGCTACAACAATATTTAGCAGCAAAGGGGTGGGATTCTAGTAGGTCTTTCATTGCACTTCTCAAAGTTTTGGAGTATTTGAAGGGGTACATTAGATGCGATAAGTGTATTTGCAAA
This sequence comes from Protopterus annectens, assembly GCF_019279795.1. Taxonomy (NCBI): domain Eukaryota; kingdom Metazoa; phylum Chordata; order Ceratodontiformes; family Protopteridae; genus Protopterus; species Protopterus annectens. Next base: position 480,854,701 of record NC_056746.1, read on the forward strand.
TATAAGTATTTTCTCTGCAGTGGATGAGCTCTTGGGAAATTGTTTGATACACCACCCAAGAAAGTGGGGAGCTCATGTGGTGTTTGCAGAAAAGATACAGTTACAAATGTCCTTATCACATCTGGTGTACCCCTATAAATACTTCAAAACTCATAGAGGATAGTGCAAGATCTTTTGTAATCCCCAATCACATTTAAATTGAAGTATGTTTAAATAAACACCATATGAAATGTAACATTTTGTTATTCTGTAAAGGTACTATAAAAGAGTTTTTCCAAAATGTAAAGTTATTAACTTGACTATTCGTACCAAATTTTAAATTATTTTCTTCTGTTTAAGAACTTGATGGGAAAATATTTGAAACATTTTAAGTTACAATTTTTTTAATGAGACATCTGCAGTGCTGAATAAACAAGAATATGGCCTTTGTTCAGTGGTCATTTATTCAGCATAAATTTGAATATGTCCAAACTTCCCTGACAATGGATTTCATCATTAATCTGCTTTAGAAGAGCTAAATAAAACAAAACATTGATTGGGGGGGGGGGGGTCATTGTGCAGTCATAAACTCGTCAACCAAATATTCTGTTTGCCACGATGGTACATTGCCTGCAGAGATAACATTTTAATGAGGTATAAGGTTAAAGCCTTCTACCATATCTTCCATGCAAGGAAAATTTCCATCACCTGCAGTTAGCTTTAGTATGTACTTTCTGAAATTGATTTTCCACTAAATTTTATCTTGACAGAAAAAAAATGATGTACAAATCTTGTTTACGAATATAACAGTCAAACTGCTGTTCTTTATCTGATAAGTTAACATTGTCAGTAACCAAGGCAAATTACCTAATCCCCCCAAAATGAAATATAACACCTTTATCAGCATTAATATCACATACAGAATTGAACTAGATTAACCAAGAGCATTTCATTAACATTTCAGTGTAAACTTATATTATGTTTTCTTTAAAACAGTTTATTTTGTATGTTATGAGGCTCAAAATACAGATTTTCTTTAAATCAATTTCTGACATTATTCAACTTTAAATGAATTATAATTGTCTACCAATTTACACCTGCCTTTTAATGAAATGCACAAACCTGGACTAGCTTGAAGAACTCAGGAGAAAGGACAAACTTAAGGATTTTATTAATCCACACATAAAAAAGAAAAAAAAACAGTTTAGCACTTGACTTCATCAGAACAGGTAACTAACAAATTGACAATTCTTATATAACCTCACCTCATAACAAACTGGTGGTTTTAAAGCTACGACATCTGTTAAAAACAATGTGTGAAAAACTTGTACTAAAATTGCCAAAAATAATCATACAGCCACCTACATTTACAACAAAATTAATTAAAAAATTAACTTGATTTCGCACATGAAAGTCTTAATAAAAAAAAGTCACCTTAAAAATGTAAAATCAACTACATTATGTTTAGGAATATTAATATTGAGAAAATATGTAAAATTCTTACAGTTTAGCAGCACACATATGAAGGACTGAAGTTATGAAAATATATTAATTTATCTGAATTGCCATAATAATTGTCTGTATTTCAATTTGTTTTGCCACATACCACCCTTAACATTAGGAACTACTATTTCTAAAATGGCAAACAGAAACTTTTTTAATTGCTTACACACAATGGACTGTTTAAAAAGTGCATTGTTTATCTTCTCCTTTTCAATGCCATAAAGGTGTTCATAAATTATTTTACTGAAAATCCTTTTAGTTTTTCCCATATAATAACCTGAACAGCTGTTACAAATGGCCAGATAGACCAAACCCTTACTAAAACAGTTACCCTTCTATGGAAGAATGACCTTTCCATCTATGTTCTTCAAATGCAGCTAATTTACTAATTTTTTTTTTACAAAGTCCACATATTTGTGTACCTTTTATCTAATCACACCCATTTCAATTATGCATTTGCTTTCTTTCCAATAAATTCCTGATATTGTCTGCAGTCTTAAAAATACAAAATGTTTTTTCCACCAACAATTTCTAACACCATACCGTTTACCTTAAAAAAATCTTCCAATTCTTAGTAACCATGTTCTTAACTAGTTGACTCCCTGAGTTGTACTGCAAAATGAGGACTCTATCAAAATTTCTTACATTTTATGTCATGTTGTAGGTGTATCATTGACCAGCTGTTTCTGTAAACCAACACTCAGCACTCAGGTCACTCCAAGGCAAGTACAAATATGACTCAGTCATTGTCCATGCTGGTGTGAATGACCTGAGACGTACCTCCCGGGACTACATGAAAAGAGACATAGAGGAGCTCTCTGAGCATGAAGCCCAGGCCGGAATGACCCTGACCTTGAATAGCATCTTACCCTCACCAAGAATGATGCCACAATATGAAGACAAGATGATCAATTTCAACAATTGGCTTAAGTACTGGTGTCATTCAAAGGGGATCCAATGCCTGTCAGCTTGGGATGATATGCTCGACAAGCCACGATGCTTCACTAGGGATGGCTTGCACCTGTCACCCCTGGGCTTTCAGATATTGGCAAAGGCTCTTGCTACCCCATAGTGCCTTTTTAGGCAAGGCTCAAAAGACAAACCCACCTCCATAGGTATCACAAGGGATAAGAAACTAAGAGTAATGCTACTCAATGCCAGAAGTCTAAACCTCAAGATGCACGCACTCGAAACTCTCCTTAGCATGGAGAACATCGATATCTGTGCAGTAACAGAAACCTGGTTCAGGGCTCCCGAGAGCACCCCAGCACTACCAGGTTATACCTCATACCATGCTTTTCAGCCCCAAAACTTGGACCGAACCACAAAAGGAGGGGGAGTATTGATATTCATCAAAGATACCCACACCTCCAGGTTGGTGGCAAAGCACGAAGCATCAGAGGCTATCCATGTGCAACTAACAGTGGGTAAAACTGCCATCCAGTTTATAGCCTGCTACAGACCACCCTCCCAAACCCAGGAACCCCACTCAGCCTTCCTGAGAACACTGGAAAATATGAAGGTCTCTCCAAACACCATTATATTGGGCGACTTCAACTACCCAAACATAGACTGGGAGCATTACTCTAGCTCCAACACCCTAGCCCAAAGGTTCCTAGAATTTATAAACTCAAATGCTATGGAACAACTTGTTACCACTCCCACAAGAGGGGAAAACATACTGGACCTGATCATCACCAACATGGGGACTCTATGCTCCAGACCAGAAGTGTATCCCTCACTGGTAAGATCAGACCATAAACTAATCTCACTGGATATTCACATCCCGACCCCACCCCCTGCCCAGAAAACCACAGTGAAAAACTTCTCTAAAGCAAATTTCACACTCCTCAAAACTGAGGTGGAATCCTTCAAAGCCTCCGGGCCTGTGAAAAATATGGCCCAGACCGCAGAATCCTTTATAAACGCATTCTATAAACACCTTCAGGAATGCATGGATCATGCAATCCCAAATAAAACCAAGACCCAATCCTCCAAAGGCAGACATCCTGTCTGGTGGACCCCAGCCATAAACAAACTATACAATAGAAGGAGGAAGCTACTAAATGATAGAGCAAAATCCCAAAAAGGGAAGGCATCACTGATCAGTATTAGCAAAAAACTACGGGCACTCATAAAATTGTCTAAGGCCAGCTTCAGGAGAAAAATTGCACAGGACACTAAGGATAATCACAAGGCTTTCTTTAGTTATGTTAGGAACATGGGTGGTAATTCCCAGATATGCTCAGAATTAGTCCAAAATGACAAAAAATACACCGAACCCACAGACATTGCCAACATCCTAGCTGACAGGTTCAGCGCAAACTCTCCCCCCCCACCACCAAAAGGGCAAATATCTATCCCAGCAGAATGCTGTCCCCCCTGACATCTCAGATGCTCAGGTAAGAGCCGCCCTCTCCAAAGCAAAAAACACAGCATCAATGGGACCAGAAGGTGTCCCGGGCTGCATCCTACATGAACTCCAAGAAGAGCTAAACCCAAACATAAAACTACTGTTCAATCTCAGCCTTACTACAGGATATGTGCCCAAAGAGTGGTGTACAGCAACAGTGGTCCCTCTCCATAAAGGTGGTGCCTCAACGGATCCTGGAAACTATCGCCCCATAAGCCTGACTAGCTTGGTCTGCAAAGCTATGGAAAGGATCATCATGGACCTCATAAATAAAGATATCGGGGACCTACAGACACTGGATCCTATGCAGTTCGGCTTTGTTAAGGGCAGATCCTGCCTCTTAAACCTGGTTGATTGAAACAGTCACCAAGGCCATTGACGAGGGGAAGGTGGTCCACACAGCCTACCTGGACCTCGCAAAAGCCTTCGATGCAATACCCCAGTCAGGCATTATAGATAAGCTCACCAGCTTAAATATAAACCCCTGTGTCACTAGATGGATTGCAAACTGGCTCAAGGACAGAACCCACATGGTTAGAATTGCTGGAGCCATGTCAGACTCCAAACCAGTTACAAGTGGTGTCCCACAAGGCTCAGTTCTGGGACCTCTCTTGTTCGGTATATATTTCTCGGAGGTACAGGCCAACACGGAAGGACTGTGGCTGACCAAGTTCGCAGATGACTGCAAACTGGCGGCCATAATCGACTCTCCAGCCGACACAAGCATCCTCCAAAAGGGCCTCATAGAAACAGACAACTGGTGCCAGAGCCATGGCCTCAAGCTAAATGCCATAAAGTGTATAGTCATCCCCTTTGGCAAAAACAAAGTGCCCACAAATTACCACATAGGTGGTAATCCATTAAGTACAGAAGAAGTAATTAGGGACCTGGGGACCCAAGTTGATAGCAATCTCTCATTTGACAACCACGTGGCCAAAGTGGTTAGAAAAACATTTTATATAGCCCAGCTAATCATGAAGGGATTCACATCTAGATCAGCGGAGGTCATCGTGCCTCTTTACTCATCCCTCATCAGGCCCATAATTGAGTACAATGCCCTGTTGGGATGTACCTTACCAGACACCTGCAGCAACTGGAAAGACCCCAAAAGTACCTCACCAAGAGGATCAAAGGGCTCAAACAGATGCCATATGCTGCCTGGTTAAAGAAACTCCAGCTCTACTCAGTGGCATACCACCTGTTCAGAGGCGATCTGTGCCTGACGTATAAAGCCATGTCCAACCCAGAATTAATGGACATGCTGCACCTCAGAAAATCCAAATCCCATCGAGCTACGCTCGAGAGACTTGAACCTCAGCACTGAAATAAATAGGACATGCTGGAGGGACAGATTCATAACCCAGAGGCTCCCTTCACTCTGGAATAAAATCCCAGTCCAGGTTAGGCAGAGTCCCTCATTGACTCTCTTCAAGAGGAATCTTGATGAGTGGATGGGAGATCGTAGGTTTACCCCGGGTATCACTTCTGTGTCACTGTTAGACAGAGGCACAGTGTACTAACCTCGAAAAAGGGCATAGCAAAATAAATTTAAAATGGGTGGCGAAAGCCAAACACATTCTGGCTAGACTTATAAATGCCCTAGGGCAGATAGCCTAGTATGAACCTATGAACACCCAAAATCGGTGGAAAATCTGCTTTCCCCTTTCATTAATTTTATCACTAATATAAAAAAAAACTTTTTAGGATATCCTGTATCTAAAAGCATTTGTGCTAACATATCTTTCTTTGATGTTAAAAACATTATTGTTAGAAATCATTCATGTTAAACATATGAATTGTCCTTTGAGTATACCCTTCTTCAGCTTAGAGAGGTGGAAGCTCCCAAACTGTAAATATCTCTTACTAAAGTTGGGCTTACAATAAATGTTGGATGAGAAATTCCCATAGATCACAGAAATACTCATATCCAAGTAATTAACTATTTATCTTAATGGTGGGTACATTTTAAAAATGTTGTTGTCCCATTGATGAAATTCATAAAACTCTCAATACTCTCTTGTGGACCATTCCAAAGAATAAAAATGTCATCAAGATGTCTTATGTGTAATGTACAGAATTTGTAATAATGAAATGGAAAACTGTATTTCCTCTCCCAGGCCAATATCACTAAATTAGCGAATGTGGGGGCACAAGCAGCACCCATTGTGACATCATTAATCTGCTTGAATATCTCCCTTCAAAGTATATAAAATTGTTCCCTAAAACCACTTTGGCAGAATCCTTAATAACTTGAATGTCACATCTACTCAGAAAATCAAAACTCAAGATTGTTTCTTGAAATAAACTCATCCCTGAGGGATACAAGTAAAAGGAGCGATCATATCAATAGTAAGACATCATAACATTGTTATTCCTACGAATGCTAAAGCTTAATTTGAAATCAACATAAATCCATTAAATCCCTCTATACATTTACAGTTGTCAGTGAATGTCCCCCATTTTAAATTAGGCATTTCTTGGCTTAGTTTGGTTCATTTTTATCAAAGCTCAATTATTTGAGTTGGATCTATCAAATGTACCTGAAACTACTCAAGTTATAACCTAAACTTCATAAATTACTTGGGTCCATTTTCATCAAAATCCAATTATTTGAGCTGGCTCTATCAAATGTGCCTGAAACTACATAATTTATATATACATATATTACTTTAGCGCTAGTTTGATGGATTAGGCTCAAATAAGTGGATTTTGACAAAACTGATCTGATTAGATGTACTGCAACCTAAAATTAGTAATTTACCTTATCTGTTCTGCCTTCATTACATCCCTCTTCTCTGTGTTAATGATTAGGTTACTTTCCATAGCTTATTTGGCACAACTGATTAACAACCAACTGAAATGATCTAGTGTCCTGTTCACTAGTCACAGTGGTTCCAGTTTTAATGTCATCCACATTATTTAGTTATCTGGAAAGATGACGGAATGTTAGTACCTGAAATGCAAACAGAAAGGGGGGCCATGACTGATGGATCCTTGCAGCATGACAGTTCATAGCACTTTCTGGAGTCCCAGATATCTGTTTAAATTGATCATCCACCTTCTTTCATTAAGTAAGCCTAAATCCATTTAACTGTCATCTACTGATATTCAGATAACTTAAACTGTTGATCAGTACAGAATGGCTTACTCTGTTGTAAGCCTTACTCATATCAAAGATCAAAACAACCACTTACAAACAGGTCCCTTTGCTAGGAAGAGGGGATCCAAAAAAAATTATATAAATGTGATAACAGTTAACTGCCTTTATTAAAGATGTGTAGAAAAGTCCCAACACAACTTTATCATTCAATGAAATGTTAGTGCCTCCATGATCATTCTTTTCATGACTTTGCGTGAGTTACTTAAAATGCTACTAGGCCTAAAATTATCCAAAATATCTCACCCCTTTACCATTCCATATGGACACCACCATCACTAATTTCTAGAAGTAAGAAAATAGCCTGAGCTACTTTCAGATGTCTTGGGGTTATTGCTGAACTAGGCACATCCAACTTCAAGTCAAAAATGTCTTTAAAAATCTCTCAAATTTTATTTGAATTATTATTAAGCTGTCCATTATTCCATACTTAATTCTATCCTTACTCTTTTCATTTGTAATTATTTTAAATTCGGCTTGTTCCCATTATAAAAAAAGTGACTTTTACCATTATTATGCCCTGTATATGACCTCAGTGTCAAAAGGCAATGAATTAGTACCTTAAGAGAAATGGCAAACTAAGGGAAGCCATTAATATTTTAAGGAAAGTGTTAAGTAACCTAACAAAAAGGGTAAGTAGCCTAAGGTAGGGGATTAGTATTATAAGGCAAGATGACTATTTGATGTTTGTACTCTATAAAGTGTATTAAGTCTGAGAAATAGACTGGTTTATAAATGTTTCTTGATAAAGTGCACTAAACCTGGCTAAATAACAGAAGTGATATAAACAGTGGACACCCTTCATGAGTAAAATGAGTTCATCATCCACACAAGTGCCACACTATCTTCAAGAATTTACTTACTACCTAGATATGAAATACTGAGGTCTTCTGAGGAAAGCAGATGAGGCAGATAGATGGTGAACCAGAAAAAAGCCAGTAGAATAGAATTTATTAATTTTAGTAACATATTTAACAGGTAGGAGAACTGGACTACAATAGCTAGTATTCGACCATAAATTAAAATGTCATAACTTAATAATTAAACTTTTTGAGATCAGAAATGCTTTTTTGAATGGTAGCCCAAATAAAAGTGGAACAATGTTGTCACGTGAAAACATTAAGTATAATAGTAGAGACCGGTCTATTTAAGCCATTTAATAGTATCAGCAATGTACCTGATTAAGAATTATTCCTGGTTACAGAAGTTAACATTGTGCCACAGGACAATGTGTAAAGCAGTTTAAAGAAGCATAAAAGAGAATGAAACAAATCTGTACAACAGGTCAGAAGTTACATTTAAATGAAATAAAGCATAAACCACAAAGCATGAGGTGCGGTACAGTGAAAGAGGACAGATAGGATTTTTTTGTACATTTAACTGGGCATGCCAAATGTACACAAGTGCCCTTTTTTGTGAGCAACCCAGGAGGACTGTCTAGTTAAGTGACTTACTCAGAGTCACATAATAGGCAAACAGAGGTAGAAGATATCAAACCATGCACTCTGTGCTATAGGAAGCAGCATATTAACAGCTTTGATCCTTAATCCTTTGCTCTAACTGCTAGACTTACACTAATACCAGCAAGTAAAAGGAAAATTTTAGTCCAGAAGATAAGGAAAGGCATGAAATACAAGTGATAGTACAAAAGAAAGTTACTGCACAAATTCAGCCTAAATGAAATCAGATGAAAGATGATGATGGCAGATGTTTAAATGTAGGTAGCTGTAAAGAAGGGAGAAATGGCCCCTGACAGTACTCATAACAATATGGAAAAAAAGATGCATCTCAGATGACTGGAGAATAAACATTCTAGTGCAGTTGTAAAAGAACAAAGGGGACATTCACAACTGTGGGCAGTAGATATGGTATCAGATTGCTGTCACAATGCATGAATGTGCTTGAGAGAGTGATTGATAAATGAATACCCAGAGTAGTAGAATGCAACATGGGAGGTGAGTAATTTAGATTCAGATCAGGATGCTGCAGAAACAACACAATGTTTGTGATAAGGCAAAGTGGAGAAGAAGCTTTAGATGAGGAAATAGTCCAAATGGGCATTCCTGGACTTGGAGAAGGCGTATGACAAGCTCCCAAGAAAGATAACTTGGGCACATATGCTATGGTTTGAAGTCCTGGAAACATTGGTGGAATTAGTGCAGGTTACTGCAAGGGTCCAATGGCACAAGTGACTTACAGAGGGGTTCCCTGTAGGAGTGGGTGTGCACCAGGATTCAGCATAGAGCCCACTGCTGTTCTCACTGGTAATAAACTACAGTAGCAAACAGATTGGAGGGGACAGATCAACAAAGCCACTGTATGCAGATGATGTGGCACTTTAATCAGACTATTAACATAAATTTCAATGAATAACAGAGGAATTGGAAGCAAAACTGAAGGAATATGGGATGAAACTCTGTACAGACAAGATAGTTGCCATGACAGCAAACAGGAGAAATCAGAAGAAGCTGAAAATTGAGATAAATGGGAAAACAATGGAACAGGTTAAGAACTTCAGTATCTGGAAGAGGATGGATGAGGAGAAGTGGAGTCTGAATGTGGAGGTCAAAGCTAGAATCAGAATATCTTCAGCCAACTGGTTCAGAGTTTCAGGGATAGTGTGCAATAGGGTGTTTAGATAGTCTGAGGGAAAAGGTTGCTAACTTATCCCCTCACTTAATCAGAGAGGAAATTACTACAGTTGTGACTGATGGCACTATAGTTGTAAGTACTAGGCCAAGAATATGTTGTTGTCTAGTTGTGCTAGTACCAATCTGGTCCACTGAGTTTTTATTTATTAGATCTAAAGGCTTAGGTCCATCTCTTATTTTGGAAGTGTAGATATTTCATTCAATTGATGGATAGTTAGTTTTTCAGAATATTGGAGTTATTATTAATCACCCATGACATTTGGGAACCTAAAATTAACATCTGGGGTCAGGGAAGGTGGTCCTGGAACAGGAAACAAACTGATGGATGACTTTCTATACTATGATTTGGAATTTGTTAAGTTCCATTTGTGGGTCTCTTGGGCTCTATCTAGAGATGATATGGTGTCTGACAAATACTACTATTTGCCACTGGGTCTGAATGCATGATAGGTGCTAAACCCAGGTATTGAGGGAATATTTCATGGGCATTTAAACCAGGTTTCATTGATTACACATATGTGGATGTCTTCCAAATGCAAGAACACCTCAAGGTCGGCAGCTTATTATATAGGCTTCTGGCACTAAGCATAGCCACCTTAATTTGATCCTATTTTGATATTTGCTATGTTTGAGTGTTCATTAACTGGACTTTGTCTAAAAAAGACCTATGGAGATAGCAAGGGCTTTAGCCAATGTGCAGAAGCTTTTGAATAACAGGTGTAGACCATCTCTTAAAAAGTAAAGAGTGCTGTGAAACATATCATTCCATGTTGAGACATGGTAGATCTTGGTAGAATGATACCAGTTATTTATGCAATTGTTGAAGCCAGTCGGCTTTTCAAGTACCATGAAAGAGATGTGATCATCAGGGATGGCTGAAGAGGACACACTCATTTCATGATCTGTTTTTCAAGCCTGTGCTGTATCACTGGTCTGTTATCACAAGATCTGGTTAGGATGCACTGAAATGACAGTGTTATGCATTCTTTGGAATGACTTACTCCCAATGAGACATGTCTAATACACTTATTAAATTTATTTGCTTGTTTTCTTTTGCCAACCAGGAAATTGAGCTGAGACAAGGACCCTTTTCAGCCATAACCTGTGCTAATAAGGCATATTCAATGAATAAAACAGCCATTAGAATATATACATCGTTACAAGTATAAAAATATGACAAACCGAATACAATCTTCACTAACAGATGTCAGAATGCAAGCATCGTTACGAGTATAACAAAGACAACAAATAGCAGAACATAAGCCCCACTAGTGCTTGCTTATTCATTTTATACAGTGTGCATGTACACTATAGTAATATTAGCAAAGAGGAAGGAAGCCTCCATAGGGATATTATCATCTACAAAGTCAAAAGTGGAAAGAGGTATAACAGCTTGAATTGTCATAGGTTGTAGTATTGTGCAGTGCACATGGCAGGTAGATATTCATATTGTTGAGATGCATGGGAAATAGATGATATATTACTTGGATATTGAACGCTTTAATATGCTTAGCCCTGAGCTGAACAAACTACATCTAGCCAATGCCTTGGAATTACAAACGATGGAGAGCTTATGCACAGACAGAATGTTAAGATGAGCAGATACCACGGTCTGATATTGTGCAATATTTAAACAAACAGAAAAAATAATATATGTTAAAATTTAGACTGAATTAAATTAAAAAATTAGGCAAACTAGGCAAATTATAGACATATATACATTAGTGTACGTTTAGCCTATAGTAGAAGCATTATAATTCTACCTGTGTAAATATATACTGAAGATAGGTTAATAAGTGTCTATCATACATTCTTAAAGTAACTGTATTTATAATCACTTTCTAGAAGAGCTTTTATTATTTCTTGAATTTCAACATATCATTGATTTGCCTATTCTTTTGGAAATTACATTCCTTCAAGTAGTTTCTAGTTTGGGGAAGACTTTCAAAGGTGAAGCTTTTTGGTAAAGAGGTCTTCCTAAAGGCATAGCTTCAGAATCCTTCAAGCAAATAAGTTGTACCACTTTCATTTAGTCTGTCAAGCAGGGACAGAAGTTATCATATAGTTACTTGGTAAGAGTATTTAACAGTAATTATGGCGGATGTTTTTTGACAGCATAGTATACTGATGCTCCCTGAGGTTGGACAGATGAATAAATCTTACTTGGTAAGGGTATTTAACAGTAATATGGCTGACGTTTTGAGAGTGTAGTATACTGGTGCTCCCTGAGGTTGGACAGATGAATAAATCTTACTTGGTAAGAGTATTTAACAGTAATATGGCTGATGTTTTTTGAAAGCGTAGTATATTGATGCTCCCTGATGTTGAACAGTTGATTAAATCTTACTTGGTAAGGGTATGGTAAGGTATTATGGCTAAGATTTTTGAAGATGTGAGTATACTGGTGGTGTCTGGACAGATGAATAAATCTTACTTGGTAGGGGTATTTAACAGTAATATGGCTGACGTTTTTTGAGAGCATAATATACTGATGCTCCCTGAGGTTGGACAGTTGAATAAGTCTTACTTGGTAAGAGTATTTAACAGTAATATGTCTGACATTTTGAGAGTGTAGTATACTGGTGCTCCCTGAGGTTGGACAGTTGAATAAATCTGATCATTTTATTTTCTATGGTTTTGAGCACAGTTTTTAGGACAGATGATGATAATGACAGACTTTGTCTACTCTAACCTGGGCAGCAATAAACTGACCCTATTGGCTGACCTGAAAGTTCACAGAATGAAAGGGCCTGGGCGTTTCTTCACCCAAATACAGAAATGTTTGCAATTAGAAGGAAATGTCTGTCTAGTGGACAACTTTATAACAATTGCCAGGGCCTCCAAACCTCCAGATGGGAGGTATGTGGTGATCAAGGAAGCTAATGGACCAACCAAACCATGAGGTACAGAGTCATCTTCCAGCTAAGGGATCAGTAATGGCTCAAACCGAGAAAATCTCTTGCACTGTGAAGGATCTGATCACCAAAGACCACACCTTCTTTAGTCAATACAGGAAGACAAGAATGGTCCATCATCTGTCTTCTCTGAAACTGACATTACACAAGTCATCTGTAGTGGAGTAAACTCCTGTGCCGCTTCTCCAAACCTGTTAAGGATCAAGGGTCTCAGCTCAGGACTTACTGAAGAAAACCAAAATAGGATAAGTCATGAGTGCTGTAAATGTAATCTGGTGTAAGAGATAAAACTGTGATGTCAAAAAATATCCAATAGAAGAATTCTGTAAATTCTATGTAGATGCCAAATAATCAGCTATTTAACAGTTTTCTTAATACATGTTTATCAGGATGAGCACTTTTGTCAATTAACGGACTTCCTCAGCTCAGTAATTAAAACACATTCACAGAGGCTCTTATTTAAGTAATACAACACAAGGGCATGGGAGTACCAATTGGATGTCCTTCCATTTCACTGTTGCAGTGTTCTTTACTATAGGGATCCCATGCCAAGTGCTGCCCAACATTTGGCCAGCATACCAAGGCCTTTACATTGCTTTAAGGTACGTCATACATCACAAGTATGTTGCTTGCCTATAGTGTAGGGCATAAAAGTGATGTCTAGACGTACCATCCTAAGAACTTCTTTCCTGCCAGTCTGAATGTCATCTTTTGATCATCGGTTTGAATGCTCAAGTCATTGCTGGTTCACCAAGCCATTTCAGATAAGTCCCCCATTCGGGTTTTTGCTCTTATCTTTTTCTTTTTGATTGTTTGCTTTTGGGGTTTTATGTCATCCAGAAAGGGTAAATGCCAGTGGGGAAGACAGATTCCTAATAAAAACCATCACAAACAGTGCTTGTTTTGTCTTGGCACTTCCCATAACTGTACGTCCTGTTCCATTTGTCAGGCTTTCGTCCCAAAGACGCTCCATAGTCAGCTTTCTTCCTTAGCCCTGTATTTAAAGAATGTATTTAGAAAACCAACATCTTAAGCTTTTAGCAAAAGACAGTATGGAGGGAACTTCCTGCTCTGAGGATCAGTCATCCATGAAGATAAAGGCCAAGGAGTCTATGTCCAATTCTTCTCCTGTACTGCCTCCACAAGACATCTCTCCCAAGGCTAATGAAAGCCCTGAGGATCACCTGGCTCTTCCATTGGATTCCTCTGCCACAACCGCTTCAAAGGCTGGCATGGATCTGACCTCACACACATCTCTACAGGCTTTGCAGACATCCGTTACAGATGTTCAGGGGGAACCATGGCTGATTATTACCGAAGGGGCTAGCGGTGTTCCTCAAATTTTGGTTAGAGAGAATGTTCTGACTATAATTGTGGAATGTCATCCCCAACACCTGAACCTTCTAAGTTTTACAGGGAAGATGTCCCTTTAAAAAAGAAACAAAAAACAAAGCATGTTTCTCCTGCTCTTAAGGACTCTCCGAGTGAATGGCAGAATATCACTCAGGGTATGGAGGAAACTTCCTGCTCTGCGGGTCAGTCATCTATGAAAAAGAAAGCCAAGAAGTCTATGTTTGATTCTTCTGCTGTACCACCTCTGCCAGACATGTTTCCCAAGGCTAGTGAAAGCCTGGAAGATCACCTGGCTTTTCCATTGGATTCCTCTGCCACAACTACTTCAGAGGATCCGACCTCATGCATGTCCCTGCAGGCTTTGCAGACATCCATTACAGATGTTCAGGTGGAACTGCGGCTGATTATTACCAAAGGGTCTAGGGGTGTTCCTCAAATTTGATTGTGGAATGTTGTCCTACACCTGAACCTTCTAAGTTTTACAGGGAAGATGTTCCACTGAAAAAGAAACAAAATCAAAGCATGTTCCTCCTGCTCCTAAGGACCCTCAGGGTGAATGGCAGAATTTCACTCAGGGGTTGTTTAATGCCCTTATGGCTTTGAACCTTCATCAAGGAGTTTATTTCTGCTCCACCTTGGTCCTCTACTTCTCTAAAAAGGCCTAGAGAACAGGATTCCTCTGAGGATGGGGTGGATTCAGATGAGGAATCACTTGCTTATTCATCCCATATTCCTTCTCCTTTAGATTATGTTTCTGAGGAAGAGAAGTCTACTAGCCCTGACACTCGTTTTGAGGAGAGATCTTTCGGGGATACAATTTCAGGATGATGGAATTTTTTTAAATGGGACTGTGCTCATGTTTCTGAGGTGCAGAAGAGGTATTGTGAGCTTCTGAAAATGGACTCTCCAGACCTTTACTGTCCCTCTTGTTTTGGGTGCCTTGTGGGATGACTTTTCTACTACATCTCAGGCTCCAGACTCCCGGCCCCCTGCACCCAAAAAAAATGATAGGTTTTACAGTGTGCCTGAGGATTGCAAATTCCTTTACAGATGAGCTTCAGTGGAACCCTCTGGGGTGTCGGTGGCATCTGACAAGCCATCTCAGTTACTGCCTTCTACAAAGCTTCTTCCTTCTGATAAAGACAGTAAGACTATGGAAAGGCTTGGTAAAAAGGTTTATACCTTTGCTAGCTTGGCTCTCAGGACTACCAATTACTAGACCCATAAATCTAGATATATTTTGGATCTTCTTTCTCAGGTTTGTCGAGTTATTTCTGAATTTCCTGATTCTGAAATGAAGACATCTGCTCTCTCCTTGTTGGGGACTTCTTCTCGGGTGGCTCACCATGCTGTGAAGTGCAGTTATGATACAGCAGATGCTACTTTCAGAGCTGCTGCTTTTGGTTCTGTATTGAGGCAAGATTCCTGGCTTCAGCTTCAGACTTTGACTGATGATATTTAGTCAATGGATGCTCCTCTGGATAACAAACACTTATTTGATGCAGTTGCTGCTGATTTGTTTAAGTATCTTCAGGATAAGTGCAAGGCTTTGCAGGAACTTAAACACTTTTTTGTTTCTCCTGTTCCTACATTTCAAAGAAATTACCCTAATAAGCCAGCCTTTGTATGTAGGCAGTCTCACCCTCCCCCCAAGGGTAAGAAGGGGGTTAAAAAGCTCCTCCTGTTAAAGCTACCCAGACTCCTGTAACTCAGAAATGCCCTTTTCCTGACAAACCAGAGACTGTCTGACTATCCTGTTGTTCTTCTTTCTCTTCATTTTCTCTTTCCCTTCCAGTTTGGTTAAAGATTACTCAGAATTTCTAGGTCTTTTCCATTTTCTACCTAGGTTATTACATGGTCTGGAAATATCTTCCCCCTTTCAGGGCATTCCTCAGCTCCTTCAGGAACAGATGACTTTCTTTCCAGGGGTGTTTCAGGATCTTTTGAACTATTCATGAGATTCCAGTTTCCCAAAGGGGGAAGGGGTTTTACTCCAGAATGTTTTTGGTTCTAAGGAAAGAGGGCACTTGGAGGCCCATTATAGACCTCTCTCATTTAAACATCTTTCTGAAGGTCCCTTCCTTTTGGATGTCGTCCCTTCAGAATTTGTTCCCTCTGCCACTTCCTCAGACTTTTCTAGTGTCTGTGGATCTCAGGGATGCTTGTCTTCACATCTCTTTTCATCCTCTTTTCAAGAAGGTTTTACATTTCTCTGTTGCTTCCTAGCATTTTCAGTTCTCTGCCTTCTGTCCTTTCTACTGCCCCAAGGGTATTCACCAAATGCCTTGCTCCTGTGATCGCTTTTTTTTCAATTAATCAGTGACACGTTTTAGCAGAAATGTTTTATTCTAGGAGGTACCCTGACAGTTTGGTTCAGAAATATTTTTGATTTGATGAAATACGGTTGAAAAAGAGAAACTGAACAACTTTACCTTCACTTGATGTGGAAAATGGTTGAGAACTGAATAAGGAAAATGACAACACAAGGGGGAAAGATTATACTTGTTCTTTCAATACTAAATTTAGTGTAGACCATATTAACATCACTAGGACCTTGGCCAATAATTGGAGGGTTTTCTCCTGTTTTGATGGCTTGGTTGACTTGGTTAGGAGTAAACTGAGTATTATTTATAGAAAAGGAAAAACATTAAAAACTTACCTAGAAAAATAGTAATCCTCAACTGTCAGATATTACAATAGAAAACCAGGGGCGTACAGGCATGGATTCTGCTCACAGTGTAAGTTTGTGGCAAACAAGGAGGCTGTGACTATTAAACATTTGATTAGAGCTAACTTTCATTGTATCTGCAGCTCGGTTGGTATTATTTATTCAGTGATATACCAAGGCTGTGATGGATTTTCCATAGGTAATACACAGACGAAATTCAAAGATTGCATATACGAACACACACTTGATATTAGAAACAACAATAAGAACAACTCCTTATCTAAACATATTTTAAAGTCACTAACACATAGCTTTGTGTTTTCTTTTGTTTAGAGATGGTAAATTAAGATCCTAGGGGGTACCTTGGTCAGATATTGAGTTCAAAGAACATTTTTGGCAAATAAAATTGAATGCACATTATGCCAGGTATAAATGAGAGTATTTCCATTGCTAGTGTTTTGCGGCTTCATTCTTACAACATTAACAGACCAATACAGGTATGATGGAGTTTAATATGTATATATACATTTTTTTACATGTTTAAATGTACATTTTTTTAGTGTTTTCATGTTTCTACTATATGTATATATATGTTTGTTGTTAGAAATTTGATATACAAACTTGTAACTCATTATGGGAAGGGATTTTTCATAATGTGTTTTTACTGTTTTTTTACTATTTGTTTAGATCAGTCATGTGATCACCTATGGAGATTTATTTAAACTTGCTAAAATGTGATTTTCCAGATTCTGATGAAGTCTATGAGATATAATGATGAAAACGCTTTGTTTCTGTTTGCTTAATAAATTATTTTTTTAAGTCGATACGTAGTTCTGTGGTGCTTCTTTTCCCATTTAGAACTGACAGTGGATTTACTGTTTGAGTTTCCTGTTTGGTTCTTGGTTTACCAGTTGTGTAAGATCTTACCATAATTGTGGATGTCCTTCTCTTCGGTGTTGCAGTATTCACTCCCTCCCTCATTCCCCCTGGTTCTTTTCTCTTCTGGATGTACTGGTTACCTGTTTTTTCCTTGGACTGGCATTCCTACTGGGGTTCTCAGTTCTAAGGATGGTACATACAGACATCACCTTTATGCCCTACATGGTACGTGGGGACCATACATGTGGCGTATGGTGTACCTTAAAGTAACCTAAAGGCTTTGGTATACAGGCCGGACATCGGTCTGTCCTTGGCAGGGGATCCTTATAGTAAAGAATACTGCAACAGTGAAGAGAAGGGCATCTACCATTATGGTAAGATCTTACACAACTGCTATTCATTGGATGAGATTTTAAGGAGTAGAATCAGATTGGTCACTGTGATTAGCACACTGATTGGATGGTATTAAAACCTGTTTTATATACTGTACCTTCCCAGCCGTAGCCCTTTATAAGCTTATGTCTTCTCCAATGGCTGAACCCTTACTCCTTTGTTTTATAAAAGTATTCCATTTTCACTTATTACAAAATCATGAACATTTGAAGTATATTTATTTACTCTGTTATACCAGATTGAAACACAGTAATACAGAGTTTCTTATACATCTTTTAGGAAAGGGAACATAGAAAAATAACCAGAGGAGCATGCTTTTACAGGCCCAGGATTTTCTAAGTCTCTGCACATTGACATCATGTGGGAAAATGCCAGATCTTTTTTTTTTTTTTTTTTTTTTTTGGTGGGGACCTCCTGTGGTGAGGTCAGTTCCTTTAACTCATCTATAGAGTCCCAGTTTCTAAAAATAATAACCTTTTAGTGCTAATAGCCAGCACAAATGGGGGGGTCTAAAAGTTAAATGTGATCTGCTTTTGTGGAGCACATTAATAATTATTAAAAATGTAAAAAATAATGAAGACTACTAATGATGAGAGAGCCTTTGTTACCCATTGGTGCAGGGCTTGTAACTCAGAACTTCCAACTGCAGTGTTAGAATCTGAACATTAATAAAAAGTAGTTAGTGATCATAAATCACCTGCTTTAACACAGTTCAAAGCTTTTTTAGTGGTATTCACGGTGTTAATACATTTCTATCTGTTTCTGTGTGTGTGTGTATGTGTGTGTGTGTGTGTGTGTGTGTGTGTGTGTGAGAGAGAGAGTGAGAGAGACATGGATCTGATAAAGTTATAATGTTCTACTATGAATAAAAGTGCTTAACCATTATTAAATCAGCTAGAGAGTGTCCATTATTTATAGTGATTTCACATCTTTTTTTCCTGGTACATTGCTTTGATTTGCCACTTGCGGTCTAGACTTTGGGTTTTTAATTTGGTTACTGGTTGTCTGTCCTGGAAGTGGACCACACTACCATGATGTCTTAGATTTGAGAGAATGTTGAGTCGCGTTCGAAAGACATGCGTGAATGGGTGTGCCTTCGTTGAAGGTTGGGCATCGAGCTGGCACCTTGGCACAGTAAAAATGTGCTGCCAATCATTAGCGGACCAGAGTTCTGCTGTGGCAACCCCTAACCGGGAAAAGCCGAAAGAAAAACAACAACAGATGGAGAGTCAATATTTTTGGTACTGCATTTCTAACAAGATCATTCTGAAAGCTTTGAGAGTGTGGAAGTTCCTGAATGGAATAGTACCCAATTCTATAATGCTTAGAGGGTTATTCAAACTTTTTGAAACAGCTGGCATTAAGATGATGGAAATTATGGCCAAGGAAAATGACAGACAGATGTGTAAATTACAAAAAGATATTCAGTCTTTGGTTCCATCACTAAAGAGTTAGCATTTTACTCTGTTAAAAATCAGTATGAAACTCTATTTAAATAAATAGATAGTCAAATGAAAGTGGTAAAACAAAATAAAATCAATAAAGATAAGTTTGATTACAGTAGCAAGAAAGCTTACCCGACTCCTTCTAAATATATAAATAAATATAAAAACAGCAATGAATATGACTATAAGGATGGGATTGACTCAGACAATGTGAATTAAAATCGGTGAGATGGTCATTCGAGTATTTCCGTGAACTGCATAGTGATAATTTTTGGGAGTTTTTCCCTTTGTGATGCACTAAGAGAATAGCCAACCAATACAAGCAGGCTCACCAAGTGAACATCTACATGTTATCATGGTATAGGGTAAGAATGAATGCACATCATAGCAGAAGCAATCAGGTGAAATGGTAACAACACTGTGTGACTATATGGCTCTCAATTCTGATTTATTGGACATAAAATTGGTTTCAGTGTATGAACAGGATATAGCTGACAGGTTGGACAAACTCAATATAAGTTTTATGTTCGAAATAATGAGACATTGGAGTATTATGTGAACATAGATGGACTGTCATGATGGTGTTAAGGTAGCTAAGAATGGTTGTTTGATTTATAATTTTATAGGTTTAACTATAACTGATATGTACTTTCACTTATTTCAAAAGGGACTGAATTTTGTCCTAGCTAGGAAAGCATGTTATTAGTTTAATTCCAGATTTAAAATTATATACATGCAATTTTATTTTAACTTAATGTATAGTGAAAACAAAAATTTACTCCCCTTTACATTTTGATTTGCATTCCTTTGAAAAACTATAAAAGATTGAATTTAGAAATTTGGGGGAAAACAGACAAAGGTATAGTGTTAATGCCAATGGTATATATTGATTAGTGTAACAAAATGCTACTTATGTCACTGGATGCAATTAATATAGCATATACTAATATTGATTGGATTGTAAATTATTTAATAATGCATAAGGTCATTCACAAGTATTTGTTTGAATATTTACAAGTCAAAAAACTATAATACCAGCTGTATTTGGCATACTCAAGTTGCAGAAGAACACAAAAGATCCTCCTTTAAGGCCAATAGTAGGAGTTATATGGAACCACTCACTATTTTTATGGATAAACTGTAGAAATACTTTTTTCATGATATGGCATGTGTGTTGAAAATTTTTGGACCTGTTATCTAATGTTGAATTTCAGCCTGATAGTTTATAGATTATTATGGATGTGAAAGAGATATACATATATATATATATATATATATATATATATATATATATATATATATATATATATGTATACTTTAATTCCACATAAAATTGGCTTGGAATGGTTTTATAAGGTCATGGTGTTTGGATCAATATTCCAGTAATTTGTCTGTTGTTACAGGAATAATTAAGAAACATTGGCCCATTCTAATGCATGATGCTAAGATAAAGGAGATAGTAGGAGAAGACCCCAGCTTCTCCTTTAAGAATAAGAAATCTCTCAAAAGACACCTATGCTATCCTAGAGATGGTAAGGTAGAAAAAGAAGGAGAAGCAACATCAATAAAAGGAACTACACATGCAGAAATGCAACCAATGTAAATTTATAGACACTAGCGACACTTTTTCACATCCTGATACCGGCAGAATATTTACATTTAACGTACAGGCTACTTGCCACACTAAAAATATTGTGTACATAGCTGTATGTGACATCTGCTCGAATGTTTATGTAGGTAAAACTAACAGGGAACTTAGATTTAGGATACGTGAACACCTTCTATAAATTAAGTCAGAACCTCACAAATGCTTTAGCCAAGCATGTTAAGAACACAGAATCAGGACATACATTTAGGTTCCAAGCAATAGAGAAGATAGAGGAAAATCAGAGAGGGGGATGTCACCATTAATAATACAGAAACATCAGAGACACACTGGATTATCAGGCTAAGGGCTGATAGAGGCTCGGGCCTTAATGAGAGAATTCCTTTAAAAGCAATACTTAGAAACAGACCTTTGGCCAAATAGTATAATAATTTATTTTACAGTTATTTTTGTGTATGAATTTTAATGATTATTCAAGGTTTTGGGCTACTATTTATATGTGCACAATTTAATATATATCATGTATTTTTTATGTATTTTTATGAATTTATTCATTAGTTAAGCATGAACTAGCAGCTAAGATATATATGTAAGAAGTATTAAATTCAGTAAGTAGTGGATGTTTTAGATGTAATAAGTATAATCAGCATTGTAAGATGCCAGTTAAGTAGTTTGAGTTGATTGAGTCACTTATATAAGGTGGGTTTGTAAGTTCATATTTTATGTAAAGGTCTGAGGAAGTGCTGTGAGAAGCACTACGAAAGCACTTACTGACAATAAAAGCTTGTTTTTATCATATATTGCGTTTCTTCAGCAGCAGGTTTGGATTGCTGATATACTTTGTGACAATACTTTTCATTTTTGGAATATCTTACAACTCATTAATACCAAACTTAACCTTAAAGAATTTTGTAGATTTTATATATATATATATATATATATATATATATATATATATATATACTTTAATTCCACATAAATCTGGCTTGGAATGGTTTTATAAGGTCATAGTGTTTGGATCAAACTTGAATTTTTAATGACTTAAAATAATAATACAGTTAATGGAAATAGACTTTTATAAGAATTGTTTACATTTTGATGGGGATTAATATAAGCACCTAACAGGGGTGGCCATGTGAGCCACACATGCTCCAGTATTTGCTAACATTTTGTTTTGGTGGTGGGGGGATAAAATAATTTTTAATTCCAGATTTAAACAGCGTATACAAGTATATGTTTACTTTCTAGATGGCATATTTATTTTTATGGGGAGCTGGAAAAAATAACTAAATGATTTTCATGAATTTTTAGAAAATGATACTGAATTTTTAAGATTTGCTCTTAAGGGTGTTTTTTTTAAATAAATAAGTTAGATGTACTTGTTTATAAAAACTATCAAAAATATTGTTTTTTGTCAGGTTTATAGAGGAAACTTACTTATAGTAACATGCTCAAGAACTATGATAGCTGTCATCTGATGTTCCGGAAATGGAGTTTTGTGAAAGATCAGATGGTTTGTAGTCACAGATTAACTGAGTTTACTAAAGGAAATGTTTATTATAGGTTCATAGGAGGTTACTAGGTTAATGCCCTTAGGGCTCTTAAAAGCCAAGCCAAGTTCAACCCTTGTTCCCTTAAGGGTCTAAAGATATGATCTGTGTTATAAGCAGAGCTAAATCAGCACTGACTGCACCTATCCAAGAGGGACCCCTGGGGTGAATTTGTGGTTTCCTATCCAATCATCTAAGTTACGCTTAAAAAGGGTTAACGAGGGACTTTCTGTTTAACCTGTATTGGAAGTTTATTCCAGAGGAGAGGCAACTTCTGGGAGACATATCTGTCTCTCCAGCAAGACCTGCTGATGTCACACACTAGGTTAAGGTTCCTAGAGTGAGTGAATCATGTACCATTTGACTTACAAATGCACAGCCTTTCCACTAAGGCAGGATCAGAGGTTGCTCTGCATGCAAGGCACAGGTTGCCTCTAAGTAGTCTATATGATACAGAGTATAGTGACAGTGATTTAAGTCTGTCCATGTAAGGCATGTGCTGAAGACCCTGAATTTTCTTTATGAGAAGCCTTTGAGATATCTCTGTTTGCCACATGTGCATACCAAAGGGAGCATTGTACTCTATTATTGGCCTGATGAAGGACAAGTACAGGGGGTGTTATGACCTCTTTTGTTCTGGAAACTATGCCATTACTTATGAGGTGAGCAACATAGAAGGCCTTCCTTACCACCAGGGAGACATGGCTATCAAAAGTAAGGTTGCTGTCAACCTGTGTGCCTAAATCTCTCATCACTGATTTAGAGCTTAGGGTGTTGTTATTAATATGGTAATCTGCAGGGACATTGCCTTTGCTAAAGGGGATGACAATGTATTTTTTGCATTGCGTTTAAGACCATGACTTTGACACAAATCATTGGTTGCTTAAGTCCTTCTTGTAGAATGTTGACATGATCTAGGGACTTGATGACAGCTCCCAGTTTGCAGTCATTAGCAAAGTTTGTCAGCCACAGACCTTTTGTTTTTGCCTCTATTTCTGAGAAGTAGATTCCAAACAACAGGGGCCCCAGCACCGATCCTTGTGGAACACTACTGGCAATGGGTCTGCTGGTGGAGGTGAAGTCCCCTATTTTGACTATATGTGTTCTGTCGCTGAGCCAGTTTGCAACCCCCCAACAGTGTATGGGTTGGTGAGTTTTTCAATAATGCCTGAGTGGGATATTGTGTCAAAGGCCTTGGCCAAGTCTAGGTACGCCGTATGCACAGGTTTGCCTTTGTCCAGGGCTTTGGTGACAGTTTCAAAGAAGTCCACCAGGTTCAACAGGCAGCATCTCCTTTTAACAAAAGCAAACAGGGTTGGATCAAGTGTTTGAAGATCTCCTATATCCTTGTTGATAAGGTCCATGATGATTCTCTCTATGGCCTTGCAGACAAGGCTGGTTATGCTAATTGGTCTACAGTTACCAGGGTCAGTGGATGCAACCTCCTTGTGCAAGGGGATGACAGTAGTTGTCTGCCATTCAGCAGGGACAAAACCAGTACCCAGTGGTGTTGCTAACTCCTGTTTTAAACCACTGAGAGCAAAGCCTAGTACCACAGAGACTGTGTTTTTGACCTTGGAGATAGTGGTTAAGACCTGCTCTTTACAGATACTAGATGCAGAATAGGTGGTTGGAATGTTTTGGCGTACATGTGGTGGGGAAGGGGGGAGAAGTTTTCATTTAACCTGTCTGCAAGAGGATTGGCTATTTCCACTGGTTCAGTATATGTGGCACCATTCACTATCAGTTCAGCGCAAATCTAGGCTTTTACTTTAAGGTTTTTAATTGTAGCTAAAGAATGCCTTATGGTTATGCTTAGCTAGGGATGCTAATATAGATTTGTAGTTAGCTTTAAAATACTTTACAAGATGTCTTATTTGCTTGTTCAAGCTAAGAAGAGTGTGCTTCCAATTCTGAGATCGTTTCCTCTTCCTCTTACACAGCAATTTCTTTCTTTTATTATATAACCTGTTTATGGCAGATGTCCACCAGGCAGGCTTGTTTTTTTTTCTCAAGGATCTTGCTTTGGTCCTATCAGGAACAGCTGAGTCAATACAATTTTAAAGAAGTTTATACAATGCATTGGTGCCCTTGCCGTCAGTGGGGGCAGTAGCTTAGAAGCTTTTAATGCCATGTTCTAAGAAATGTAGTTGGCTTTGGAGAAGTTTTTTAGCCTAATTTCTGCTGAAGGGGGTTTTGATGCTATTGTTGCTTTGAAAGAGACTGATGTATGATCAGATTTAACCACAGAGGGCAGTACACTTTTATTAGTGCACCATTTTATCATGTTGGTGAGTTCCAAGTCTAGAATGCATGGGCCCCTTGTGGGGGTGCCAGCTATCTGCTCCAAGTCATTTGAGTTAAAGAAGTCCAAGAAACTTTGGGTGAGTGTGTTTGTACATGTATAATTTACCCATTCTATGAATGTGTAGATAAAGTCATCCATAGCCATGGTGTTTCGATGTATTTTGAGCAACTCAAGTAGATCCAAGTAGGCAGTGTGCATATCATGGTTCATGGAGAGGGATCTATAGCTGACAATACCTTGGAGAAGGGTCTTTGCTATAGTTATTTGCACATGGAGTAACGCTAGGGAATCGTTTTGTTTAACTGATCTGGAGGTGTCTTTATCTTTGATGAATATCGATACTCTGCCTCCTTTAGTTTTCATGCATTTATTTTGTGGGCTAAATTTGTGGAAGGCATTATATACCAATACGGCCGTGGTGCTCTCCGCAGGCTTGAACCAGGTCTCTGAGTGTGCACAGATGTCCGCATCTTCCAAGGTGAGGAGTGCTTTCAGTGAGTGCAGTTTCAGATTTAGACTGCTAGCATTTAGTAGCATAAACTTAAGTTTGTTTTTTGAGGATATTTTTACATCGGGAATTTTGTTTTTGTGACATTGCCTAAAAAGGCACTATGGGGGATGGAAGACCCTTAGCCAGTAGCCAAAGCCTAGGCATTGATCAAGTTACAAGAGAAGTTTTTGACAATAGAAGTACAAGATGTATTCATATTTTAAGGAAATAAATAAAGTGGAAGGTGTACAGACGTTAAACAACAGTGAATGGAAAATTAAAATCAATGTTTTTTTCATATAGTCCAGATTCTCGTGTATTGAAGAACATTATAATATGAACATTGGAATGCTTTTAATTGACTTTTTTATTAATGTGTGATTATATAAATCTAGTCCATGCCATGTTTCTGTCTGATGAAGTCCTGACAATAGCAGGATGAAAGCTCTCAACAATTAAATATGTCTGAGTTTTGTCTTTTCTGGCTCCCTTCATTTTGTACTTAGAACTGTGCACATTGCTTCAGATCACTGTATATCATTGTATTTTGGCTTTATTGGTGATCTTGCTGTTTATTTGGCGTATGATAAATATGAACCAGTTAGGATATGTATGTAGTTGTAAATGAGGTATATGTCATAACTACAGTGGATATAAAAAGTGTACACACCCCTGTTAAAATGCCAAGTTTTTGTGATATAAAAAAATTAGACCACAATAAATCATTTCAAAACTTTTCCACCTTTAATGTGACCTATAACCTCTACAATTCAATTGAAAAATGATTAAATCTGCTAGGGGAAAAAAATATAAAAAAATAAAAAATGCACATAAGCTGGATGCATAAGTGTGCACACCCTTAAACTAATACTTTGTTGAAGTACCTTTTGATTTAATTACATCATTCAGTCTTCTTGGGTACACACCTGCCATCAATTAAAGAGACTCTGATTAACCCAAAATAAAGTTCAGCTATCCTAGTAGGATTTTCCTGACATTTACTCAGTTGCCTGTTACAGCAAAAGCCATGGTTCGCAGAGAGCTTACAAAGCATCAAAGGGATCTCATTGTTGAAAGGTATCAGTCAGGAGAAGGGTAGAAAAAAATTTCCACAGCATTGGATATACCATGGAACACAGTGAAGATGGTCATCAAAAAGTGGAGAAAATATGGGACAACAGTGACGTTGCAAAGAACTGGACGTCCCTCCAAAATTGATGAAAAGACAAGACAAAAAATGGTCATGGAGGCTGCTAAGAGACCTACAGCAACACTGAAGGAGCTGCAGGAATTTATGGCAAGTACTGGTTGTGTACTACATGTGACAACAATCTCCTGTATTCTCCATATGTCTGGACTATGGGGTAGGGTTGCAAGATGGAAGCCTTTTCTTACACACAAAAACATCCAGGCCTGGCTAAAATTTGCAAAACAATGCATCAAGTCTCCCAAAAACATGTGGGAAAATATTTTATGGTCTGATCAGACCAAGGTTGAACTTTTTGTCCACAAAAACTACACTTTGCATCACCAAAAGAACACCATCCCCACGGTGAAGCATGGTGGTAGCAGTATCATGCTTTGGGGTTGCTTTTCTTCATCTGGAACTGGGGCTTTAGTCAAGGTGGAGGGAATTATGAACAGTTCCAAATACCAGTCACTTTTGGACCAAAACCTTCAGGCATCTGCTAGAAAGCTGAAGATGAAGAGGAATTTCATTTTTCAGCACAACAATGACCCCAAGGATGCATCCAAATCGACAAAAGAATGGTTTCACCAGAAAAAAATTTAAGTTTTAGAATGGCCCAGCCAGAGCCCAGACCTAAATCTAAAAGAAAATCTGTGGGGTGACCTGAAGAGGGCTGTGCACAAGAGATGTCCTCACAATTGCAAGGAAAAGTGGGCAAATATTGCCAAGTCAAGATGTGCCATGCTGATAGACTCCTACCCAAGAAGACTGAATGCTGTAATTAAATCAAAAATTGCTTCAACAAAGTTTTAGTTAAAGGGTGTGCACACCAGTTTATTGTGTGCTTTTTATTTTTATATTTTTTTTCTCCTAACAGATTTGTTTGTTTTTCAATTGAATTGTAAAGGTTATAGGTCACATTAAAGGTGGGAAAAGTTTTGAAATGATTTATTGTGGTCTCATTTTTTATATCACAAAAACCTCGCATTTTAACAGGGGTGTGTACACTTTTTACACCTACGGTATGTTGACCCCAACATAGGTACAGTATTTAAATTTAGTGTATTTTCTTGTATTGTGTTACCTTACATAAATTTACTTGCTTGGATATCTTCTTGTTTATAGTTAGGTTCTGTTGTTGTGAAGGCTGATTATGGAGCATGGAAGACTCCAGTGGTGGTTGGTAATGTAGTCAGTTTTGATAATTTAGGAATTTATTAATTGTACTGGGACAAATGCATCAAATAGAGGGGAGTTCTGTATGACTTATCTGTGGATAATATGACAGGCAATAAGGTCATATATAAACTGGGAATAGGAGGTTTTTGTTAGAAACTTTAAGGTGCTACCTTTCCCCGACATGCAACTTTCTCTTCTGTATATTACAAGGGTAACATAAATTAATTTTCTTATCAACACAGTTGAAGTACAAGGAATATTTTTTTTTCCTTTTGAAAGCTGAAGCCACTGAACACATAAAAATTAAAACCTCTGGTATTAGACCATCAAGATTATAAAATCATTTGCCCCTTTATACTAGAGCTTCTGGGGCATTGGACCTTTTTAAAAGTAGATGGGCTATATGGATCAAGTTGATGGCTTTACACTCGTAATAAAGGATCTGTCTAAAAAGTTTAATTATTCTAAAGAGTGGTTTGTTAATTTAAGGAAGAGACAGAAAGATTAAACACCTATCCAAATCTATTGACATTTTCAAATTTTCAGACATGCACTAAGCTTGATAAATAATTTTGACACATTTTTTTTTTTCTTATTGCTGGTTGTTACTTAAACTTTTGCTATAAAAAAGTCTGGATAATTTTATTGCAACAGAAAATTAATGCAGGATTTTACTTGGTTATAAATAATTTAATGGCAGTGTTTCCATAAGTCTGTTGATCAATGACTTGTATTGCTTGAAAAGCTTTAACTATAGTGCAGTTGTTTATCTGAAGTATTTTATTCAGACTTTGTCAAATGATTGTCAATTTTAATCCAGATCTTCTGGGGCATTAGGCCTTTTTAAAAGTAGATGGGCTATGTTGATAGAGATAATGGGTTTACAGTCACGATAAAGGATATGGCGAAAACATTTAATTAATCAAAAGACTGGTATGCTATTTCATTTTATGGGGAAGACAGAGAGAATTAATGCCTAATCCAAAAATATTGACACGTAAAAAGTTTTAGAAGTGCATCAAGTTTGATGACGTGCTTGACTCAAGTATGTTGACATTTCATTTGGCACTACATTGAATATTAGAGTGATGTAAATGATATGTTTTCTTTTTTCTCTTTTCCACATGCTTGTTAATAATGTTGCTATGTTTGGCAACCTGTTTTTCCCCCTTATTGCTGGTTGTTACTTAAAGTTTTGCTATGAAAAATAAAAAGGTAGAATGGATAATTTTATTGGGACAGAAAATTCCCTCAGGATTTTCATTGACTACAGTTGTTTTAATGGCCATTTTGCCTTAGTCTGCTAACCAATGACAGATACAATTGTAATAGTTGTTTTTTGTGATATTTTATTTAGTCTATGTCAAATGAGTGTCAAGTTTAAATAGTTATATGGGGAATAGGCTGATAAACTATAGGAAACATATTTGTAAACCTTCAAAATGACAAGTATTGAGTTTATTTTGACTTGTAAATTTTTAAACATTTTTTTGATGACTGATTTTAGATGGATGTATGTATTAACCAGCTGTTATTGAGTTTAGATGGTTATATGCACTGAGCAGCTATGTTACTTTTTGTATCATAGTCAGTATAAATTTAAGAATAACAGTTTCCGGTCAGCTTTTCGTAGTATAAAACTGTGAATGAAGGTCATCATTGTGAATTGAGCTACATTGTTATTATGCACCACTGGATACATATGATTACACTTAGATATTATGCATCATAATGATTTCTGTATGTTAAAAACAATATCTGCCAGTCAATGCTTAATAATTTCTGTATTACAGTTTTCTGGTTTGTAATACTGGATTACACAAATTTGTAATGGCATGTGTTTCTTTTGGTTAACAAACACACTAATTAAATTAATTTAAAAAACTACAGCAAGCAAATAGAAAATCCATTAAAGAAAACATTCAGTTTTTTCCAGGGACTCCTTGGCCCCAAATCATGGAACTCTCCCAGTCTTTCACTGCTTCATCAGACAAGAAGGACTGAAATAGGGCATTTGAGACAAACACATATAAATTTTTAGGCCTCAAATAATAGAGGAAGTCATCATTTTACCTCCCCTGTCTATAGCCTTGGACTCCTCATCAAGTGAGTGTGCTGCAAGCGGCAGCATTCTCGAGGATCTATGATGAACAGAAACAATTTCCTACAAGTTATTCTCTGACAATGTCCATCCAGTGGCTTTCTGCAACATTTCAGCATTTTTGGGACATGAAGTGTCAGAGTGTGAGTGCTTCTAGGCTGTAAAAATAACATCTTTAGAGCATAAAAACAGCAGCAGTGGGTTCAGGTAAAAAAGCCAACAAACGGTTTATCCAAGAATTTATTCAATAAAACACACAAAAGGTGTAGTCACATAAAAATCCAAAAAGTATAAACAGTATTCCAAGTGCTTTCATCTCTGGTGAATCAAAGACTTTTTTAAGGAAATTAGAAAACTGTTACTGAGCTAAATTTAAACAAACAGATCCACCCCAATTAACATTGAACCAATAAAATAAAACCATATAATGAATTTTCATAAAGTTCATAAATATATACATATGTACATATAAAATGTAAAATTATATAAATACATGTAAAAATGTATATCAATTCATTTATCTTGGGTCTATGTCCAAAACATCAATTATCATTAAAATTTAAAATCATGCCCCCCATACTCCTTACAGTGTTTAGCGAGAGCATTCGTCTCTTTGCCTAACCTAATGTCCCTTAAATGTTCGTATATCCTACATCTTAATCTCCTTTCCATTTTCGTGATGTAGAAAGTGGGACAAGCCATACATACGATGCAGTATACCACCCTTTCAGTTTGGCATGTGGTCTTCCATCTATGTCCTTTGATGTCTTAGACATAGACCCAAGGGGTGGCCCCTGGACCCTACAACTGGAGAAACAAGAGGCACTATGGCAGATTAAAACTAATGTGATAAACTGGCCAGGCATCAGTGATGCTCTATCCTTAGCCTGTTTCTTCAAGTTAAAAGCATTAAATAGATAAATGAATTGATATACATTTTTTACATATATTTATATAATTTTACATTTTATATGTACATATGTATATGTTTATTAATAGCATTTTTACCTATACTATTTTGACAAGAGCATGATTTTTGGGGATTGCTGTGTTATTTGCTGTACAATTTAGTGTGTTTTTTTTTATCATAACATGGGTTCTGCAGTTGAATTGTACTGTGATTGTTGAATATTTATGAACTTTATAAATATTCATTATATGGTTTTATTTTATTGGTTCAGTGTTAATTGGGGGTGGATCTGTTTGTTTAAATTGAGCTTAGTAACAGTAACAGTTGGGAAGGGCACTGAATTTTGATAAACTATCACTTAATAGTGTGTAGTTTGCTTTGGAATAGTTCCTAACCATTACAGGGTTTGCTGTAATTACAGAGATGAATTTTGTTCCATATGGGACAGCTTTGCGATCTGACCTCACCAGTGAGGATATGACACGGGGGGGGGGGGTAAGCACTCTCTCATATTGGTGAGTATCAGGTCCAGTATGTTTGAACCTCTGGTGGTTGTGCTCACTATCTGGTCAAGGGTATTTGTATTAATAAGGTCCAGGAATTGTTGTGTCTGTGAATATGAGACAGTGTATGTTTCCCAGCCTAAGAGGGGTATTTAAATTCTCCCATGAACAGGACATTTGGTTTAATGTTGAGTGTCTCCAGTAGGTCTGGTATAAGCTCTGTGATTCTAGGAACATAGAGAGTAACCTATAGCTTGCTAGGGTAGGATACAGGACTTGGCCAATAGAGATTTGCAGGTGGATAAATTCTAGGGCATCATCCTGTTTACCCAATGTAGATTTATGCTTGTTTCTAATACAGATTGAGACTCCTCAAACTTTTGTCCCTGTCTGTGCAGCTGATGGTCCATATGTGTGGAAGGCACTGAAGTCTTGCACTGCTGGAGTACTTTCTTTGGATTTAAACTATGTATTGGTAACAGAACAGATGTCTATATTCTCCAGCATAAGGACAGCTTGTAGGGTGCGGAGTTTCTTGCTTAGGCTCCTTTAGGTTTCTTTGGGTTTTATTTGCTATTTCAGTAGGTTTGCCAAATTGGTATTGCCTAAAAAGGGCTCTAAAAGGGCAGATAAAGTTTTAGCCTGTATTCAGAAGCCTAGGAGAGATAGATGTAGACCATCCATTGAAAAGTAATATGGTCTGTTAACCATGTCCTCCCCTGCTGACAATTATTGAATTACCCCTGCAAAGACCAGAAACTAAGGCAAATATTGAAATTGTTCATCTTTTGTTCAGACTGTGGCATCATCCTTGGTGAAGCTAGAATGCTGCTCTCTCTTCCTAATGTCCAGGTAAGTAGTCTTTGTTCAGTCTGGTGAGTGGGGCATCTGTATATTATACAGTGGAGTCCACCATGATAAAGAGTCCTAGGTAATGTGTTGGCTTGCCATATGGGCTTTGCTCTTGGGGCTCCATTGGGTGGAATCATATGTGTGGTATCTGGGGTTGCTTTTGGTGAGTGCTTTAAAGATTGCTGAGGATAGGAATTACAATTTATAGGCTTAGGAGGTCTTTGAGATTTGGAAAGATTGATTTCTAGTGCCTTAGCATAGTTTGGTCTATGTATGTGAGGGACATAGCCAGCCTTAGGCATAGGCCAACTAGGCAGCCACCTAAGGTGCCGCTCTAGCAGGGGCTCTTTTCCAGTATTTATTTTGTGTAGGTAGACCAGGATGGGGGCATCGGGTAGTGTGGTGGGGGGCACCGTGGAGCCCTATTGCCTAGGGCACCACTCCCGCTGATGGACACTATGTGTGGTGGATAAATGGCTGTCAGTGAACATGAGATAATTTCTACATTGTCTCAGGATGCTCATATCTACTAAGCTGCCTACAGAGACATTTGTAAATCTGATATCCATGTTGTCCGGACCTGTGTTTGGGTAGGCTTCTGTAAGTTGTGAACTTGCATATACAGAGGTCTCCTTGGATGATCTCCAGGATTTGACAGTATAGTAGGTTAGATTGTGCTAAGATTTTATAGTGGTGCTGTTTATTGTGCATCTAGCTGTTGTAAGCTTTTCTTCACAGAGTGGCTTTATTTTAGCCACTCTAAGTTAAATATTTCACTTCTAAGGAAAGTTTTACAGATAAAATTTACTTTCTGAGCATTTGTGTTTGTGCAGAGCAATGCCACAATAATATCTACTTGTTAACCAGGTAGGCCCACTGGACGCACAGTCCTTTTGAGGGGGAACCCTGGAGCAATGTCCGGTTAAGGTCACACAGTAGGCAAATGTGTGCTGAGGGAATGAAACTTGCTATAGCTCACAGCCTTAACCCCTTGTACCAACTCACAATCATCAAGTGTGAACATTTTTGTTTGGAGCACACAAAAACTCTGAATGTATATATTCAAGGACATGGGTTTCCCTGCAAATAGATCCCAAAAAATAAAATTAATAGTTTTGCAGAAAGCAAACCCCTCCCTGAGGCCCCAGACCCTATCCCCTTACTTATAAATTCATACTCCAAGGTTCCTGCAAATTAGAAAAAAGAACAGTAATTCAAAAAAGTGAAAAAAATGAGAGCTGATTCTCTAGCACACCTCGCTCAAGTAGAGGTAAACCCTATCAGCTGTAAAGCATTAGTCATTCAGCATGCTTGGGGAACCTAATAAATTCCAATGAAGGCTATACAGCTGCATTATCTTTTATTCAGATTTGCCTCAAGTGTTTTATGTGGTAAGTTATACCAACTCTGATTTCTTATGGGCCCCCAGTGCCAAGACAGAAACAATTAAAATAATTTCATTATAAAGTAATACAATAATTTTTCAGCTTTCTGCCCTTTGTGTCTTTTTTTTTGCCAAAAAATAAAATAAGATGATTTTGTTATTTGTGCCTTGTGTGCCAGTGGAATTTGGACTGTTGATGTTGTTTGAGATCTTATACCTTATACATTCTATGACAATAATGTTTGTCAGGGTGTGGATTACATTGGGATTTCTTCAAGCCTGGTGTGGTTTGATCATGACAGAGTAAGTCACTTTACCAAATCCAGAAGGCAAGCCTAAGCAAATCCCAACACAATCACACCCTGACATGGATTATTGCTATTATACAATATGTTATATTTAAAAAAAATGTCAATATTTTTTAGTTTGCATCT
This sequence comes from Protopterus annectens, assembly GCF_019279795.1. Classification (NCBI taxonomy): domain Eukaryota; kingdom Metazoa; phylum Chordata; order Ceratodontiformes; family Protopteridae; genus Protopterus; species Protopterus annectens. The sequence goes on from NC_056746.1 coordinate 480,888,563, forward strand.
ACATTTTTACTTACATATTTCATTTTTTGTAAAAGAAAAAATAGATGCTATTATACACACTGTGTTAGTAATACATATAGTGACTGATACAACTCAGTATTACTTAATCTAACCTTTTATTTGTACTCTGGTGCATACCATGATATATTCATATGGAACTTTTTTGATACAGAACTTATTTCCTTAAATAAATTGTTGCTTTTGCAGCTTCTAAGGTAGGCATTTATTAATATGTTTTGGCTTTACTTTATTTTTGATGTGGGCTGTAAAGTTAATTTGGATCTATGTTTCTGCACTTTCTGTACTATACAACTTGAATGTCCCCATAAATGTAATGGGTCTTTAAACTTGATGCATGGTGTATGTAATTTTAACTGCATATGTCTTTCTCATTTAGGTATGATCTTTAGTCTGGTGCCTCCTTTATTATTTATCTGCATTGGTTCAGTAGCTAACAACAGTGCACAGACTGAACTGACTGCTGCTTTCAGATATATATCTTTAATTAACTGAGGATATGTTTTAACCTAATGTACTGTTTGATGTGTATGCACAGACTGTTATATATCGGCAAGGTCAGTGGAGCTAAGGTCATCCATAAAGAGGTGTTTCTTTTAATGTGGCATATTCCTAATTGCTAATTATTTTTTTAATTTTTCTGAAAAGATACTTAGAGAGTCATAAAGCTGTGGGAAGCATTGTTTGTGTTCCACTTCTGGTTTTCTGTGGAAAGTTAAGGCTTTGCTTTGCAAAGCTATATTATGAAGCTTTCTGTGGTGCATATAGTCAGCTGTATGTGGGACTACTAAGGGCATTTTTGAGTGACAGAGGTTTTTATTTTTTAACTGCTGATAAAAAAAAAATATTGGATTGGTAACCATTTGAAATGTGAAGACCTGCTATAGAGACTGAATGGTCGAAAAATCGGACTTGCAAGTACTAAGTCCAAGATGAGTATTTCTCAGAGTATTATTACTTCTCCAAGGTATGGCAATCTTGTACTTAGTATACATAAGTTCGGGGGGGAGGTGTAGGGGGATTGCTCCTCACATTGGGATGCTCCTCCAAGTCTAAAGTGTTTTAGTATTTGGCATTTTGAGTGCTGACATTTCAATAGGGAGCGCACTTTATATGGTGGTGTTTTATGCCGAATGAAGGGGCATGGCATTTCTTTATTCCTTCCTAAGTGGAATTAAAAAGGACACAGATGTAAAAGACCTTGTACATGTTAGGAGTAGACTACACGTATAACTGATGCCATTTTCATTTGTAATTATGTCTAAGGAAGAAAGTCAACCCCCCTGAAGCGTAGGCTTTTTTTAACTCTTTGATTTTGATGCCTGTAGCTTGGTTCCATGCCTCAGAATATGTTCAATTGTTTTAATTTCTTCAGTATCCATGCAGGATTGTATGAAACACTTGTGCTAGTTCTTGGTTATTCTCTGTGACCTGAACTATCTGTTCTTCAAGTATGCAGAGACGTCAGTTATTGAGATAATGACGCTAAGTTCGGAAAGCAGTACATTTGTTTATAAACCTACAATGGCTTTATTCTTTGAGGCAAAAAGTCTCCCTTTTCTTTCTGCAAGAGATCCATGAGCAACATTTTCACTACTGTAACTGGGGGGTGACTAACCCAGATGTAAGGTGTAAAAGCACACAAACAGCACTGCTGAACGTTTGCCGGTCAGTCATGAGTGCAGTACAGGTATTCATTTAAGAAGCCACAGCTGATATTGTGGCCATTTAAATGAATAAATAACATATTTAATAGCTTCAGGAACATAGCTAGAATGGTGCCAGAGGGGCAATCCCCCTGGATGCAATCGGCCATTCATCCTCTCCTGCGAGGCGGGGTGTGGCTGTAACTGCGATATACCTATTGGATTATTACAGCAAAGTTTTTTTTTTTTTTGCTCTGGAAGAGCTAGCTGGGGGGGAGGGTGGATGCACTAATTGTAATAACCCAATGGGTGTGTTTGTAGCCATTGAGCTATTATAGGGCACTGATTCAGCCAACTATGCCACTGAAAATCTTTCTGTGTTAGGAAATAGACCCCTCAGCTTCAGAAGGCCTTATAGATATAGATATAGATATAGATATAGATATAGATATAGATATAGATATAGATATAGATATAATATGGGATCTGTACTATTTATCGAACGACTGTTTCACTGAAAGTGAAATGGCCGAGGACACTTTCACGAAAGTACTTTTCACTGAAAAAAGCACTTTCATGACAGTGTGCTAAAAAAAAAAGATAAAAATGTGGTGAAATGGCTGTTGCTGAGATTGCAGCACAGTGGGGATAAGGGAATATTACTTGCCCCCCTGTGTAAACATGAGTACTGTGTGGTTTTTTTTTTAATTTTGTTGTTTTTTTTATATTTTCTTTGCACACTTTAGTGAAAGTGCTTTTTTGGTGAAAAGCACTTTTGCTAAAGTGTGTCCGGCAGTTTTAGTTCTCTGAAGTTTGGGAGAAAAGTTAAAGACATAATGATATCATCCCCAACTCCCCACACAAGCTACAGCAATTTTCTGTGTACACCTCTGAGTAGAGCTGGCTTTACGCTTGATGGGATTCAGGACAGAGGATCCACTTGCTCAGTTTACAGTCATTTTTCAAAATAGGGACAAAATGCATCACAGAACTTCAGTGGCTACTAAGCCTGTGTCAAAATCTACATATACAGCCTTAATGGGTGGGAACACCAGCCCATCAGAAACTCTGAAGATCTGGGTATTCTGTAATTAACCCTACCCCCATTGTTTTGAGAAATGACAATAAACTGAGCAAGTGATTCAAGGGTCAGTAACTTTCATCCAGACAACCCCCACCAAACAGTTATAGCCGCGTCTATATACAACTCAGATGTTGAAGTTTGATAAAAACAGGATGACCATGAAATGCATTTCAGCTTTTCTCCAAGCAAACATTTGCCACACATTAAAATATTGCAGAAATTACACTACTCCTGCAAAGTCAGAATAATGCAGCTTGTTGTTTTCTTCCACCCACAGCACAGCAATTATACGTACTCTGTCTGTACCTCTCAGGTGTCAAGTTAAGTAATTCAGCTTACTTCAGAAATGCTCCCTAGTCCTGCAAAGTCATATTGTAGTGACTGCTTAAAACTGAGTAAAGGACAACAGCATTGGTTACATTCATCCAGCCAAATCCAACCCCCATAGCTCTCAACCTCTTACCTCAAGAATCAGGTACAAAATCAAAAAATAAAAAAAGGTACGGGACAGATTTTGAAATATTAGTACTACTAGCATGAGGAAGTGACAAAATAAGGCAATGGGAAATAACATACATTTTCCTGAAGCAAAAGAAGTTTATAACTCTAATAAGTTTTGTTGTTATTATTATTATTACATGTAATCCATCACCATCTCTCCCCAAACTACTTATGTGCCAAAATCACCTACAGTTGAGAGGTATGCCCAACCCCCACCCGGTAGTTACAACCATGAAGTGTGATGGCCACATAATAAGTTTTACCTTTGATAGTCCGCACAAATAAGATGCCACACATTAAAGTATTCCAAGTTGCTCCACACAAATCTCTGTAAACATTGCAAAAAAATACCTGGTTGATCACAAGCATCACGGGGAAAAATAATAATTGGATGTGTAAAACTCCTGCCTGTGTGTACATGCTGTGCAACTTCTGCATGCATATGTGCCTATCCTGTCAGACTTTTACCGGGTACTAGGTACGTCAGACCTATAGCATAGATGGCTCTTCAATGTTCTATTGTTACGAAACGTAAAATTCGGTTTAGCTTCAATTACACCCTTTAGACCTTCAACCGTAGAAAGAATACTCCATTTCCTATTAATGACATCACAGACAGTACTAATATTACTGGCAAAGGTCAAAGGCATCCTTAGTTTGTTATCAGCTACATTACTGGGTATACATGCATAACTAGCTTCTGCATCATTGGTAGAATTCGGGACAACTTTGTCTCTAATATATGGTTTACAGCGGTCATCCCTGGTCTTCCATTCTTCATTTATATATCTATCGATCATCTGACCATCATAGCCTCTCTCCAAAAAGTCAGACTTTAGTGTCTGGAGTACTCCATGTAACTCTACATCATCATTAAAAAGCCTCATTACTCTAAATACTTGCACTTTTTTTACATTGCATTTGGCGTAGTTTGGGTGCATACTTGTGTTGTGCAGGAAGTTATTTTTCCTAACTGGCTTTCTATAGAGACTAGTCTTAATATTATTTAGGTGGTCTTTGCTCACCCTCACATCCAAAAAATCAATTTCATGTGTAGAATAATTAAACGTAAATCTAAGGAAGTCTGTGGTCCCATTTAAATAACAAATAAATTTGTTCAACTCAACTTCGGTGCCCTGCCACAACAAAAAAAATATCATCCACGAACCTAGTATACCAAACTATGTGTTAACTATATAGTTCATTGGACAGAACAAGGGAACATTCCCAGTGCACTAATGAAAGGTTGGTGTAGCTATTGGCACAAGCTTTTTTAGAAACACTCAGTTTGAAATGGGCGTCTGTATATACGGATTGTTTTTATTTTTTGTAACTTTAGATATAGAATCACTGTTCATAGCATTCCGAATCAATGGGGGATAGACAACGTGAGAGAAGTGCTGAATAATGCAGGAGTTACTTCCAGTAAATGTGATTTGATTTGTACTTTATTGGATATTGTTCTGACAAATAATATCTTTATTTTTGGTAGTGATTACTATATCCAGAAGGTTGGCGTAGCTATGGGCACAGCTTGTGCCAATAGCTAAGCCAACCTTTCATTAGGTTATTTGATGTTTACATATATATATATATATATATATATATATATATATATATATATATATATATAAACATAGTTCTATTGCACATATCATGGTTGATTTTAATAGATATGTATGTTCTTTTTTGTGTGACTACAACATCTTTATATGTTGATTGTTTTTAGCAACCTTATATGCAGAGTTTTGCACATTTTCATACACAACATTGTGATGATTTTATGTTTTTTACTATAATTAATATGCTTAATAGAATAATGTTACTGTTTTTTTTAAGGAAAGTCAATTGTCCTTAATTGATTCCACTATAAATTGTGTAAGGTTTATTCACTTGTTGTCTGATGAAGGGGTTGGATCCCTGAAAGTGCTTACTACCTTAATAAACTATGTTGCTGTGGTACAGCTGGTGTTTCTTCTTTTGCTGGATAATGCAAGAGATGTACTTACACAATGACACCAGAGGATAAACTCTCGCATGCAACTGCACATCAAGTTGCCAAAACCACATACACAACACCCAACTTATGTGGTACACAACAAACACATAGACTAATGTATGGTGAGGCACATAAAAGCAATCTTCATAAAAGACAACGATTGCCTAGATCACTCATTGGAAAGCAACAGGCATACCTCAGAAAACTCAACATCTAACACTACACATACTGTCACTCTCAGTGGGGCCCCAAAAACTAAGCCCCTAAGGCAAGCAAACACACTTCCCATGACTCTCATCATAGGAGACTCCATTGTAAGATATACTGATGTCCCTCTAACCAGGCTGAACATGGAGAAAATAACTGTTCTTTACTTATCTGGAGCCAGAATCTGCCAAATTGCACGTGCACTCAAATCATTACGCCACATGTACCAGTATGTTTCCATCACAGTCCATGTTGGTGTAAATTACCTGAGATGTACCTCCCTGACCTATATGAAGACAGACATTATGGACCTTTCAGACTGTGTGTCTCAGGCTGGTATGAGCCTAAACAGTATGTAGGCCTTCCTAGATCTGGCTAAAGCATTTGATACACTACCTCACGTGGGCACTGTCAACAAACTTATGGAACTGTGTATAAACCCCTTTATAACACACTAGCTAGCTGTCTGACTGATAGAACCCAGAAAGTTAGAACTGGCAAGGTCACCTCCACATCTACTTCCCAGATGTCAAAGGCCTTTGGCTGACCAAGTTCACAGATGATTGCAAATTGGGAGCAGTCATTGAATTCCCCCCCGAGATGAGAACACTCTTCAAGAAGGTCTAAACCAGACAAAACTTGGTGCTAAATCCATGGCTCAAAACTCAGTACCAAGAAATGCATTATAGTACTTTGGGAAGTCTACCACCTTGGGTAACTACATCATCAATAAAACACCCTTAAACGTTGATTCACTAGTCAGGAATCTGGGAACTCATATAGATAGTAACCTAGCCTTCGACCAGCATGTGTCCAAGCTAGTAAGAAAACCTTTCTATGTTGCTCAGCTTGTAAGCAAGGGCATGGTATCTCCATCCAAAGAGGTCATCATACCACTGTACTTGACCCTCATTACACTAATCATGAGTATAATGCCCTCTTCAGTATGTACCTGACCAGACGCATGCAGCAACTGGAGTGTCCACAGAGGTTCCTTACAAAAAGAATACAGGGAGTAAACACAATATCCTGTGCTGATCACCTCAAAGCCCTATCTTTGTATTCTGTATCATACAGGCTTCTGAGAGGTGATCTTTCCCAGGCATACAAAGCATGCCCGGACCCTGTTCTGATGAAATTTTTGCACATCTGCAAAAGAAACAACATCAGAACTACTAAATTAAAAGACCTAAATTTTGATTGTGACATAAATAGGACATGTTGGAGAGACAGATATGTTTCTCAGGGAATCCCCATTCTCTGGAACAGGCTCCCCATCCATGTGATGCAGAGTTCCTCCCTATTCCTTTTTAAGTGCAACTTGGACCGATATATGAGTAAGCAGAAATTTACCCCTGCGCTGGCTCTTATGTCTTTGATGGATAGAGCAGTCAGTAAATCACCACCTATTTAAATCAAATTTGGGGGTCACATTTAGGTTGCATGGTTAGGCTTATAAGAGCCCTAGTGGTAGTTAGCCTACTGTACACCTATGAACCTATAAAAGCCAGTATGCATTATAGAGCAATCAGAACTGACCAGTCACGCCACCCAACACCTTCCCAAGGCAGTTGCACCCTTTGCCCTGCCCTAGCTAAGCCACCAATTTGGGTTCCACCAATACAAGGTTTATTTTTAAATTTAGCATTGTATTTACTTCAGAAGGGATAGATTCCTCTTTGTAGCTGTTTACATGGGAGGAGATAGGGAATTTATCTAGATCATCACTCTGTTTAAGCAGATTAATGTTAGCATAATTTCTGAGTACTGACTTATTGAAAAGCAATTCTGGCTTCAGTTTTATTGTGAATGTGACTGGTACAATGTCAGATTTGACCAGAAAAGGAGTTACAACTGCTACAGAACAGAATTGTCCAATACTGTTAAGGATCACATACAGGATTTTCTTGCCCATAGTTGGGGTGCAGACTAACTGCTCCAAACAGATTGTATTAACGACCTTTACAAATCTCTGGGCATACAGAAGTTAGTGTAATGGTTATGGTGTTTACCTTACAGGCACAAGGTGCAAGGTTTGATTCTCACATGGGGTAATTGGCTAGGCTTAAAATGGCACACAAGGGCAGTTAGTCTAGTAATAACTTATAAGTCAGTCTCGTTTGTTTGTTTACATATTAGGGATGTTAAGTCTCCCAGTTTATAGAGAGTTAGTCAAAGTCCCCTAGAAGAATGGTGTTTGACTTGCTTCATAGGGACTGCATACTTGTCATGTAGGAGGGATGTGCCAGAGGGGACAGAGAGAGGGTCCTATGGTTGGCTATGATTTTATCCAGATACTGTTTTGTTATGTTCGATGTTTTTGGAGACTGACATTGCTTAAGAAGGCACTATGGGGGTGGACAAGATTTTAGCTAGTATTTGAAAGCATCAGAGATAGGGATACAGGCCATCTCTAGCTAAGCAGTTTAGACTGTCAGCCATTTCCTCCCAGGCTGATATACACTGGGCCTCCTTTGAATGAAATCAGAAAATAAGCCAACTGCTGAAATCCATACTCTTGTTTCTTTTGTTGAATCATTCTCGGTGATGGTAAAACGTCGCTCAAGGTTAGGTTCATTCCTGCCTATGACACATATTCCAAAAGCGTCATCATGTCACTCTCTTCATATGTCTAAAGAAGTAGTTCTCAAGTTATGTACTCTCATATGTATCATGACTGTGCCCTCCTGTGTAAATGTGATTAATGTGTTTTTTTTAAGTTTGTTATGTTTTTTATTAATGTTTCACAAAAGTGCATTTTCGGTGAAAAGTACTTTCGTGAAACTGTGTGCGAGCATTTGTGTTTTGGTAAATAGTCCTAGATCCCTCAAAATAGCTTAGTTTTTCCTATACTGTCACTAGAGTTTAAGCCAAAGCAGTTCTGACTCAGATCACAATAAATGCCAAAAATAATTCCTGAGCTATTTCAATAACTTACTAAGAATTACAAAAGTACTTATTCTAGGTGTTTCTATAAAGGCACTTGATCGACTATGGTATAAAACAGCCACAATCAGCAACATTGTTATGTTGTAACAGTTATTCTTTATTAGTCATTACTTGATCATGTGGAATAGATGTATGTTTTGTGCACGTGTTATGAATTTCTCGTGTTTCTGCTGCTTTTATCCTCACCTTTTTCCTGTAAATAGAGTTTGCCCAGTGAGACTATTCAGGTTAGCAAAGTGCAATCAGTCAATTAATAAATAAGTACAAAAGCAAGACCTATTTGGATAGTTGAACTCCCTTGATAATATTACCTAAGTTTATGTTTTGAAATTTATTCAGGCACTACAAATTTTAACTGAGAGTTACAGAAGGAGTGTAGCAGTAGCCCATACAACTGGTGTCTTCATTGTTAATATTAACACTGGTAACATTTCTCATTGTTTATGTAGCTTCTTGCCAAGATATGAGATTATCTTTTATGATGACACAGACTCTGACACACTTCCTTCAGAATCTGCAGAAATTACAAGTAGTATACACCCATAATTAGTTGAATAGTAGAGCTGGTCTGGAGCCCATTGTTTGTGACAAAGCAGACTTCAGTGTCCTGTAAGATAATGAGTAATTCAGGACTGTCTGCTTTGTCATTATATACTTCTAGCCTTCATGCATGCTGCCCTCACCTAATTTTGCTTTTTGGATTCTGATTATCTCAGGTCTACAGGAGCTTGTTTTCTTTATAAACACCATCAATAAAACTGAAGTAACAAATGGGAGAAGGGTGCAACTGACCAGAAAGGTGATGATTGTCCCCTGAAAGCAGTGAAGCAGTAGTGCTATTCCTTTAGGTAGCTGTGACCTCAAAGCTGCTTAAATGACAGTCCCTGTAAGGCAGACACATATATATATGTAGAAATACACACACACACACACACACACACACACATTCACATTCACTCACATTTGTAGGCGCTTGCGTGCACACAGACACACACACACACACACAAACACTGATGTCAGAATTATGGTTACCCTCTTATTAAAAAAACTGTAGCAAGGAGCTATTAAAGCCCTTTGCTGCAGTCTAGCATAATGTGTTACAAAATATCTAGTAGAATGTGTTAGAAAAAGTGTTGCAAAGAACTTTTATAGAGATAGGTTCATAGATTAGTACTAGGCTAACTGCCCTTGTGAGCCATTTTAAGCCTCGCCAATTACACCATGGGAGAATTAAACCCTGCAACTTGTGTCTATAAGGTAAACACCTTAACCATTATGCCAATCTTTAGGAAAATGCATAGTAGCTCTTATTTCTTTCTTTTTTGTTTGTTTGTTTTACAGTGCTAGAAACAGCAGTTATATTATTAGAAAATAGTGGTAATGGGTATTTTAATAATCCTGAAATGATCTTGTGTGGGTATTTTAATAATCCTGAAATGATCTTGTGTGGGTATTTTAATCCTGAAATGATCCTGTGTGGGTATTTTAATAATCCTGAAATGATCTTGTGTGGGTATTTTAATAATCTTGAAATGATCTTGTGTGGGTATTTTAATAATCTTGAAATGATCTTGTGTGGGTATTTTAATAATCCTGAAATGATCTTGTGTGGGTATTTTAATAATCCTGAAATGATCTTGTGTGGGTATTTTAATAATCTTGAAATGATCTTGTGTGGGTATTTTAATAATCTTGAAATGATCTTGTGTGGGTATTTTAATAATCCTGAAATGATCTTGTGTGGGTATTTTAATAATCCTGAAATGATCTTGTGGGTGTATTTTAATAATCTTGAAATTATCTTGTGTGGGTATTTTAATAATCCTGAAATGATCTTGTGTGGGTATTTTAATCATCTTGAAATGATCTTGTGTGGGTATTTTAATAATCCTGAAATGATCTTGTGTGGGTATTTTAATAATCCTGAAATGATCTTGTGTGGGTATTTTAATAATCCTGAAATGATATTGTGTGGGTATTTTTATAATCCTGAAATGATCTTGTGTGGGTATTTTTATAATCCTGAAATGATCTTGTGTGGGTATTTTAATAATCCTGAAATGATCTTGTGTAGGTATTTTAATAATTCTGAAATGATCTTGTGTGGGTATTTTAATAATCCTGAAATGATCTTGTGTGGGTATGTTAATAATCTTGAAATGATCTTGTGTGGGTATTTTAATAATCCTGAAATGATCTTGTGTGGGTATTTTAATAATCTTGAAATGATCTTGTGTGGGTATTTTAATAATCCTGAAATGATCTTGTGTGGGTATTTTAATAATCTTGAAATGATCTTGTGTGGGTATTTTAATAATCCTGAAATGATCTTGTGTGTGTATTTTAATAATCTTGAAATGATCTTGTGTGGGTATTTTAATAATCCTGAAATGATCTTGTGTGGGTATTTTAATAATCCTGAAATGATCTTGTGTGGGTATTTTAATAATCCTGAAATGATCTTGTGTGGGTATTTTAATAATCCTGAAATGATCTTGTGTGGGTATTTTAATAATCTTGAAATGATCTTGTGTGGGTATTTTAATAATCCTGAAATGATCTTGTGTGGGTATTTTAATAATCTTGAAATGATCTTGTGTGGGTATTTTAATAATCCTGAAATGATCTTGTGTGGGTATTTTAATAATCCTGAAATGATCTTGTGTGGGTATTTTAATAATCCTGAAATGATCTTGCGTGGGTATTTTAATAATTTTGAAATGATCTTGTGTGGGTATTTTAATAATCTTGAAATGAGCTTGTGTGCCAGGGTGCCAATCAGTCTTGCTACATTCAAACTGTCAGGCACTTCACTCCCTGTTTAGAGAACAATGGTTTGAGGCAATTTATTGATAATATTTTGTGCCAGAATTGTTCAGTTATTCAAGGTGTTATTCAACTTATGTAGTTGATACTGTGAATGGTTAGTATACATGTCACATGTAGGTGAAGCACCTAAGAGTTTTGGTCTCTCTGTATACAATGGCCTGCTTGTACTTATGTGTGTGATCTTGAAGTGTTTCTGAACTAGTTTTCACTTTCCTCATTTTAACTCGACAAGTAGGTCACATTTATGTTTTTCTTATAAATACTGGTAAATTGTGTCTCTGTCCTGCACTGTCTGGAATCATCAATCACATAAATATTATTAGTGCTTGCAGGGAACTCTGTGAGCCTTAGTGGTTATCACACCTGCTGGATAGTTTCAGTTTTATGAACTGTATCTATAGTCCTGTGTATAGATTATCCCATATACTCTTCTATGGTGTTTGTATGTTATAGCAATTCTTTAGATGCAAGACATTGTGTGCATTTGTTATATATAGATGTGGTTACAGCAGTACCTTGCTCTTGCAGAGAATTGGTGAAGGTCTTGTGTGATATGTTTATCAGACTAGCAAAGGACTTATGTGGGGGGGGTAATTATAGGCCCACTAGGATTTGTTAACTGCTTCCAGAGACTGAAGGTTTGCATGTCCCTTGCAGGTATTGCTGTTTATGTTAAATAGTAAATTGTCTCGTGTTAGCATTCAGGCAGTTACTTCACTGCTTGAGATATCCCTTCTTGATCAGGAAATGATGGATAAATTCCTAATGTCCAAGCATTTACAGCAACTAATATGGTTTCTTTAAGGCTGCCATGGATTACTGCTGCACTGTAAAATGTTAATTTGATGTCTGTACTCTAGGTTAGGAACAGTAACTACATTTATCTAGCAGAGTGCAAATTATTTAAAGAACATGCATCATAACTAATAGTACCTATCATAACGTTTACACTAAAGCCTGTGTTTTACTCTAAAACAGGTCATTACTCATTTGTATTCTGGATTAATAGAGGTCTAGAAGTTAATTTCCACTGTATCCAGCTCTGCTGCACTGCCCTCTGTTGGAGAATTAAAGTAGTCCTTGGTATTGTGCTGTGCTATCTAGCTCTGCTGCACTGCCCTCTGTTGGAGAATTATAGTAGTCCTTGGTATTGTGCAGCGCTATCTAGCTCTGCTGCACTACCCTCTGTTGGAGAATTACAGTAGTCCTTGGTATTGTGCTGTGCTATCTAGCTCTGCTGCACTGCCCTCTGTTGGAGAATTATAGTAGTCATTGGTATTGTGCTGTGCTATCTAGCTCTGCTGCACTGCCCTCTGTTGGAGAATTACAGTAGTCCTTGGTATTGTGCTGTGCTATCTAGCTCTGCTGCACTACCCTTTGTTGGAGAATTACAGTAGTCCTTGGTATTGTGCTGTGCTATCTAGCTCTGCTGCACTACCCTCTGTTGGAGAATTACAGCAGTCCTTGGTATTGTGCTGTGCTATCTAGCTCTGTTGCACTACCCTCTGTTGGAGAATTACAGTAGTCCTTGGTATTGTGCTGTGCTATCTAGCTCTGCTGCACTGCCCTCTGTTGGAGAATTACAGTAGTCCTTGGTATTGTGCTGTGCTATCTAGCTCTGCTGCACTGCCCTCTGTTGGAGAATTACAGTAGTCCTTGGTATTGTGCTGTGCTATCTAGCTCTGCTGCACTACCCTCTGTTGGAGAATTACAGCAGTCCTTGGTATTGTGCTGTGCTATCTAGCTCTGCTGCACTGCCCTCTGTTGGAGAATTACAGTAGTCCTTGGTATTGTGCTGTGCTATCTAGCTCTGCTGCACTGCCCTCTGTTGGAGAATTACAGTAGTCCTTGGTATTGTGCTGTGCTATCTAGCTCTGCTGCACTGCCCTCTGGTGGAGAATTACAGTAGTCCTTGGTATTGTGCTGTTGTCTGGCTGGCAGTTACTGCTGCAATAACTAGGGGCAGAATGTCTCCCTAGGTACATTAGAAATGCCATGCTCCTGCTTCTAAAAATAAAATTACAGTTGTTTATCGGTAAATGTATATGAAAATACAATTAAATGGTTTCAAAGTTACCTGCAAAACAGAACATTCCAGACATACCTACCTGCCTTTCAACTGAAGGCACTGTTAACATAGGAATTTCACAAGAATCCATCCTTGACCAATATTATTTTCCATTTTCATCAATGATATATCCCTTGACCTGCTTTACCTTAACGTGGTCCTTTATGCAGTTATTTTACTACTTTAATCATGTAAGAACACCTTGACCCTTCAACAAAAACTACAGTCTAGCTTTATAGAGTTATGCCACTGGACAAATAAACATGTTCCTAAACAATCACACAAAGTCCAAAATCATGATATCTGGCACATTGGAAAAACTTCCTAAATCCATATATCTAATTATTACTGATACAGACAGCAACCAACTACCATTAATAATAGAACAGAAGTACCTCGTGATCACCTTGAACCCTATTCTTTCATTGGCCAAGTTTACTGACAGTATCATTAGCAAAACAATCAGTCACCTAAAACTAAGCTATAGATTCTCACACCTCTTCACCCTTACTGCTCATAATGTCTTAACTAAAAATGTCAAATGTGGGCTCCCTCTTGTAACCTTACATTCTACCTCAAACATATGTAAAACACAAACTATTTTAAACAAAATCTTCGCTCAAACATATGTAAAATACAAACTATTTTAAACAAAATCTTCTCTCAAACATATGTAAAATACAAACTATTTTAAACAAAATCTTCGCTCAAACATATGTAAAATACAAACTATTTTAAACAAAATCTTCTCTCAAACATATGTAAAACACAAACTATTTTAAACAAAATCTTCGCTCAAACATATGTAAAATACAAACTATTTTAAACAAAATCTTCTCTCAAACATATGTAAAATACAAACTATTTTAAACAAAATCTTCGCTCAAACATATGTAAAATACAAACTATTTTAAACAAAATCTTCAGATTATTTCTTTTTGTAGAACCCTAAACTCATCATTGCCAACTTCTACAGCTGTGTCATTAGGTACCTGCAAATGAAAAGTGCCACATTTGTACTAAGCTGTCAAATCTACAAGTTGTTAGAAATGGGACACTGTCCTCTCCGAAAACAAATTTACAAATCAAACAGTCTAATTATACACATAGTGACAGCCAAACAGCCAAGAAGGTAGCATTACCCTAATTAGACCTTGTTTTAAAACCTCCACAGGAGGAAGAGCTTTCTGTAGGCCAGACCCATCTGTTAGGAATTGTTTACCTGAGATGTGAGACAGCAAAAGATATTTCAATTATGTAAAAGCAAGCTAGAAGAACAACTTTTTAACGATAGCAAACACTCTTGCTTCTGTGACAATGGCTAGTCCTTGCAGCTCAAACCATAGTCACATCTTTCTTATGACAACATACTTTAAACAAATGACCATGGTTGAGTGCCTACTCTAATTATAAATAATGTAAATATTACCATCACTTGCATTTGTAATTGTAAATAACATAATATATGTTCTCTATTTTGTCACTATACTATGTTCAACACTGTGTATTCTTTAATCTATATATAATTTTCTGTTTGTGCCTTGCACCATGGTGCCCAGGTCATGGCTGAAGAGTGTCAACCGGTTCACTTACCTGGTTACCAAACTGAAATAAATACATACATACATAAATAAAGGAACGCTAGTCCTTGGAGAAAGGGTTATACAAACAGCCCTTTTAGTTGTTTTCTGTTACTCAGTTTACCTTTCAGTAGCAGACAGCTTCCACATGTCACCTGGAAGGTTTCAGATATTCCACTCTTTATGTTAAGTGATCAAAGAGTTATAGACTGATTAATCTCCACCGCCATACCTCTCAACCTCTTGCAGCACGAAATCTGGACAAAGCCAAAAATAAAAGTGGGACAAAGGCCAGAAATAGGAACAATTTTTAAATATTGCTCTTGCAAACTTAGAAAGTTGATAGAATAAAAGGTTTTGTACTAGCTTGAATTTTCTGAAGGGCATGAAGTCTGAAACTCAAAGGTCTGTCATTATTTTCTAACTTCAATCTTTAATTATTTGCTATTAATTTGCAAGAAAACCACAATTTTATGAATAATTGACCAAAAATCTGAGACAAAATTTGGACATTCTGCGAAAATCTCTACAGTTGAGAGATATCCTCCACCCCCAGTATGCAAGTAGGCCATTTAGTGATAGCTAAAATGTTTCCTGCACATTTATTTGCTCCTACATCTGCCTTCATTTTTCCTTTGGGACTGCTCTGCTGTTCATGCTTTGGATTTTTGTCTGTAAGTGTTTTGGTTATTGTTTCCTGCACATGCTTGATGGAAAGGTCAGCTAAAATCTTACCTGCAAGTTTGCTGAGAATATAACATTTTTCGAATTTATTCTTGTATAAGTTCCTCTTTTAATGGTGACCTAGAAGCATCACCTAGTTAATTGACTTGCTCAGGCATACAGCATGCAATGGGAGACAGAGAGAATCAGACCTGTAACTACAGGATGAAGCTAATTTATATCAAATACTCTGGGCTACACTGTCACATTTGGCTTGATAATTGATGGTGAGATATATTTAGTTGCTTGTCTATCAGTTGCAGGCACTAAAAGAAGTGCAGATAAATTCCGTACATAAAGGAAAAAGACAGTGACAGAGAGATGAAGGCAGGATTGAACAGAAGGACATCAGGTAGCACAGGATGAAGCACACAAGTAATTAAATTCATGAGTAGTGGTGTACAGAATGATCTTATTGAGACCACTGGACTAGTGCCCACAACAATCAGTGGTTGCTAGGCTTGTGGCCTGACACATTATTGATTGTCACTCTTATGTGGAATACCAGGATTTGTGTTTAAAGACTGAGACTGCAGTATCCCAGAAAGTTATTTCTCTTTCACCTGAGACACACTAATCTCAGAGATGATATATATGTAAGTACAGGGGAGGTGAGGAGTTGGGGGGTGGGGAGTTAGTCCACTGCAAAAATACTTTTTTTGGAGTTTTTCTAACCACAACTGTTGCTCATGTTTCAGTATTTGCAATGTTTTTAATCACACTTATAAGGATCAATCATAGAATGGCTGCATTTCATAGGGAATCTCCATCAGGTACGAGATAGTCATAGACAAAGGCAATGCTCTTATGGTTAGTACTGAAACTTTGAGTATATGAACATTGACAGTTTGATTTGAAAGGTTTGTTTAGAATGTAACAAAAAAAAAAAAAAGAAAAAGACGAAATTGTGAACACTGTGACAGCCAGTGGCTTTTAGAAAAAAAATAAAATGAGGCAGTTGCTGTGACTTACTCTCTAACAGTTCCAATATTCATATGCGGTATAATTTATTTATTTATGTATTGACATTTTTTACTGGGCAAGTCCAACTGGGCACGGGTGCTCTTTTTCAGTGGAGGCCAGGGGAGAAAAGCTCCAAGGTAACAAATTTAATATAATCAATATTTACAATAATAAATTTTACAGTGCAGTGGAGTCATAAATCAGTAGTCAGTATAATAAAATGAATGCAAAAGCAATTGTATTGAAAATGTACAGATAGAAGAAAAGTGCAGAGCATAGGTAGAAGTAATTTAAGAAATACATTAGCGTACATTAGACTGAGGTATTAGAGGGGATAAACAAGTTTAAGTGCTCACAGAGAAGTAGCAATGGAACAGTAATTTAGTTGTGCTAATTAGAAATAGGTATAGCAGTTTAAATACTACAATAAAATGAAGTATTAGAAGGGGATAAGCAGGTTAAGTCATTTTAGTGCTTTAAATGGAGGTATAAGTAGGTGAATGAAGGATGTTAGGAGAAACTATGCCCCAGATGAGGAGCAGGGACAAAGCCAGGAGCAGAGAGGAAGTCTTTCAGTAATGCTTTGAAAAGATAAAGGCGTTAGACCGGATTAATACAGGAATTTTATTCTAAGTTCTGGCAACATTATTGAAATAGAGACTGACCCAAACAGCCCTTTGTGGTTTGTAGATGGTAAACAGTTGTTTATCATTTAACTGAAGGGGTGGTTTGGTAGATAGAACTGGAGTATGAGTGTAATTGCCGGGCAGGCAAATGTGGTATAGATGATTTTGCGGGTTTGAAATGAGCTGGGCATAAGATAGGTGGTGAGAAAGTTCAACTCAGTGAAGTCTTTTTAGTGCTAAACAGTGGTGGGTCTGGTATGCTTTTTTGCAAGCAAATCTGGCAACTTTGTCGTAGCATTATACAAATTTAGAGCTAAGTGTGGCTTGTAGATCCCTCATGATAGGGGCTTCATGTAACAGAGAGGGTAAGATGTAAGTGTAACTAAAGTTACCTTGGCAGAGTCTGTATGGAATTTCTTTGCTCCATGAAGGGTACCTAGATTATGATGGAGCTTCATGATGCTGCTGTGAATATATAAATCAAGTTTAAGATTGTTATTAAATGTCATGACAAGTAGTTTTGTATATGAAGTAACTTCTATCATGGTATTATTTAAGAAAGAAACTTTAAAATTGATTTTTTCATGGAAATGGGATTTTGGAAAAAAGAAATGTAATTTAGTTTGTCGGGAATTACTAGCAGGTGATTATCCAGTACCCACCTTTGAACAGAGTTTAAGGCTTCTTGAGTAATTCTCTGAAGATGTATGCAGTTATCTGAAGTGCGTATTAGGGCAGAATCATCAGTATATTGCATGAAGGAAGCTTTATGTAGATTGTTAGTTAATATATTGAAGAGTAGAGGGCCAAGAATGGAACCCTGTGGCACACCAATATTGTCAAGGGAGAAAAGGTGAAATGCTGGAGAGTCATTTAACAGACTGGCGTATATCATTTAAGTAGTTGTTAAACCATAATAGTGTAGATTGTGATAGCCTGAGGGAAAATAGTTGACAGAGGAGTTTTTGGTGAGACGCTGTATCAAAAGCTTTCAAGAGAGGTCAAGGAATACAGAGGAAATGAGTTAAACTTTGTCTCTGGCTTTCTAATTGAATCTGTGAAGGTTAATATGGCCAAGCTAGTGCTATGATCAGGTCTAAAACCACGCTGTGCGAGATTCAGGAGCTTTTCCGTAAGATGTGATCAAGTACATTATTGTGAATGCACTTCTACAGAAGATTTAACAATGGAGATAATATCAACAGTAGGTCTGAAATAGGTTATATCAGATGAGGTTCCCCCTTTATAAAGGGGGATGATGATTTTTTTTCCAAAGAGATTTATTAATTAGGATAGACAAGACAGGCTATGGAATTGGCAGCTAGCTTGAGGTATTCTGCTGGGAGATTATCTGATGAAGGAGAACATTGTTTCATTTTATCGATTTAACGTAGGAGGTCTGGATGGGTTTTAGGGTGAAACAGGATGCTTACTGTCTGAGGAGAGGGCATATCAGGATTGTCAGGTGGAAAATCTTTAGTAAGGGCCTTCATACTTTCTATAAAATGTGTGTTACACTGAGCAGATATTTCAGAGAGAATGTTATTTGGGTCAAGATTAGAAGTGGTGGTTAGTCTAGAATGGAGCATATTATTAATAGAATACCAGAATTTTTCAAGGTTGGTACACTGGTTTAGTAAGGGGTTACTGTAGTAGATTTTCTTGTCTACATTAATCTGACTTACTAAGGTTACATAATTCTTTAAAAGGTTGGAAGTTTTGGAGAGATCCGTGGTTTAACCACTCTTTCCAAGCCCTATCTCTTTCATCATCTTCATCATAAGACCTTTTACAGCTACGTATGTAGCTTAAAAGGTAGGACCCAAGCATGTGCCGAACTAGTGACTAATGGTATTATATACCCTGTTTCTGCAGCAATAGCAAACCTGCTAGCAGACTGATTTGGGGGAAATTTCACTCCCTTTATCCCCTCCAAACTTATCACAAATCTTGCCTCAACTTTCCCCCACACTACGTGACTGATGAGGAGATCATCAATGTCTTATTTAAGGCAAAAAAATACAGCCTCTGAGAGATCAGATGGCATCCCAGGCTGTCTTCTAAACAAACTAAAACATGAACTAGTGTCACCATTAAGTACCCTACTCAATCAAGCCTAACTACTGGCTTTGTTCTTGCGGAATGGAGAACGGCAACAGTTATTCCCCTCTACAAAGGTGGCTTAGCAATAGACCCAGAGAATTATAGATCCATACATCTGACAAGCCTCACCTGTAAAGCCATGGAACGCATTATAATAGACCTCATAGATAAAGGCATAGGTGACCTCCAAACCCTGGATCTAACCCAATTCGGCTTCATCAAGGGCAGATCCTGCCTGTTAAACCTGGTGGATTTCTTCAAAAATGTGACCAGGGCCATTGACAAGGGTAAATCTGTGCACACAGCATGCCTCGACTTTGCAAAGGCCTTTGACAAAATCCCATACTCGAGCATTAATAATAAACTTAGCAAACTGAATGTAAACCCCTTTGTTGTAAGATGGGTTGCCAAATGGCTCACAAACCAGTCACACACTATCAAAGTGGGTGACTCCACATCAACCAGCAGACCTGTCACCAGAGGGGTGCCACAAGGGTCAGTGCTGGGCCCACTGCTGTTTGGTATATACTTCTCAGAAGTTCATGCCAAAATTAAGAGGCTGTGGTTGGCCATCTTTGCAGACAACTGCAAACTGGTTGCAATTATAGAATCCAAAATGATGTCAGTATACTTCAGGAGGGTCTTACACAGACTAGCAACTGGTGTCTTAATCATGGTCTCAAAGAATGCAAAGAAATGTATCATCATTCCCTTCGGTAAAAACAATGTCCCTTCACACTATCAAATTAACAATAATGCCCTATGTACCTACAAAGTGATGAGAGACCTGGGATCACAAGTAGACTGTGACCTTAACTTTGACCACCATGTGTCTACTGTAGTAAGGAAGGCTTTCTATGTGGCACACTTGATTAGCAAAGGCATTGCCTCTAGAGTAAAGGAGGTTATAACGCCTCTATACCCATCACTAATCAGGCCCATAATTGAGTATAACGCCCCTTTTGGCATATACCGTACAAAGCACCTGCAGCAATTGGAGAGACTCAGAGGTTTCTAACTAAGATGATCAAGAGACTCCTGCACATGCCTTATGCAGACTGACTAATGTCCCTGTCACTATATTCCATATCGTATAGACTTCTTAGGGTAGACTTATGCCTGGCTTACAGGGCAATCTCTAACCCAAACCTTTTAAATTTGTTGCACATCTGTAAATCAAATGGAAGTAGAGCTACCCATTCCAGGGACCTAAATATGTCCTGCAATTTGAATAGGATGTGCTGGAGGGACAGATTGTCTTTCAGCAACTTCCACATCTTTGGAACAGGCTGCCAATTCATGTGAATCAGAGCACCTTCATGACACTGTTCAAAAGGTACCTGGATGAGTGGATGGGGCACCATAACTTCTTACCATGAATAGTGTCCACAGCCCTCCTAGACATGGGCAGTCATTAATAAATACAATCCTGGGTATTGACTAGAGTATCTATGGTATTACATTCAGATGAAATGGCTAGGCTTGAAGTGACCTCAGGGTTGATAGCCTAATAACCTCCAATGATCCTGTGATCATGCATTAGGTGCCTGCTATGAGTGGACACCAAGGAGTACAGTCATTCTGTACTTGTTTTGTTCTAGTTGGAGCCAGACTACTGAGGGGTTTCAGGAAAAGTGTTTAAATTTGTGTACAGCTTCACTGAGTGGAATATTTTTCAGGATAGACCAGTTAAAGGAGCTTAGGATTCTGTCAAATGTATCAGGGTTAAAACTAGTGAGGCTATGTGAAGTTCTAAGTAAGTGTTGTTTGACATGATGGGTATACAGTGAGATGGTCACTGAGAGAATCATAGATGGTGCTACTGGAGATATACTTAGTGGAATCAGACACCAATATCCAGCCAAGAGATGAGCCATATTTTTTGGGATTGTTGTAACGTGCTGGGGAGGAAATGAGTTGAGTCAAGCCAAACAGGATGAGGCTAATTGACGGTATTTTGTGGAGATAATCTTGCCAATCTAAACTAACATCACCTTGGATTTTCTTTTCATTAGAAATTCTATGTTCTTAGGTAGGTACTAGGCTATTAGCCCTAGGGCCTATATAAGCCTAGCCAAAAAGGTACCCTGGCTTTCGCCACCCAAGAAAATTATTTTCCTGTGCCCCTGTTGAGCAGAGCCACAGAAGTGATCCCTGGGGTGAATTTCCTATTTCCCATCCAATCATCAAGATTTTTCTTGAAGAGTGCTAATGAGGAGCTCTGTTTGACATAGATAGGCAGTCTGTTCCAGAGTATGGGAGGTCTCTGGGACAGGAATCTATCCCTCCAGCATGTTCTGTTTATTGTGGTGACATGGTTTAGGTCCCTAGAGCATGTAGCTCAGAGAGATTGGGATTTCTTTAAGTGGAGCATGTTCAACAGCTCTGGGTTTGACATAGCTTTGTATGTTAGGCAGAGATCGCCTCTAAGTAGGCGATATGTGATGGAGTAAAGCTGGAGTTTTTTGAGATGGTCTGCGTAGGGCATCTGTTTGAGGCCAGTGATCCTCTTTGTAAGGTATTTCTGTGGCCTTTCCAGTTGTTGTAGATGTCTTGTGAGGTACATACCAAAAGGGGCATTGTACTCTATAATGGGTCTAATGAGTGATGAGTAGAAGGGAACATTGACCTCTTTTTTTCTGGATGAGAAACTTTTTGTGATGAGGTGAGCCATGTAGAAGGATTTCCTAACCACTGTGGCGATGTGATTATCAAAAGAGAGATTACTGTCCACCTGTGTCCCAAGGTCTCTTATCACACTTTTGGTATTAAGTAGACTACCACTTATGTGGTAATTCATCGGTACAGAGTTTTTACCAAAGGGAATGACAACACACTTTTTGGCATTGAGCTTCAGGCCATGGCTTTGATACCAGGCATCTGTCACAATGAGGCCCTTTTGTAGGATGTCCACATCATTAGGAGTTTTGATCATGGCTCCTAGTTTACAGTCATCTGCAAACTTTGTTAGCCAAAGATCTTCTGTGTTAGCCTGTACTTCAGAGAAGTAGATACAAAACAAGAGAGGACCCAGGACTGAACCCTGTAGTACTCCACTTGTCACTGGCCTGAATTCTGACTTCGAGTCTGCTACTTTCACAGTGTGGGTTCTGTCAGTAAGCCAGTTGGCAACCCATCTTGTGACATAGGGATTTATACCTAGTTTAGTGAGCTTATCTATAATTCCAGAGTGGGGGATGGTGTCGAAAGCCTTGGCGAGATTTAGATAAGCTGTGTGAACCACCTTACCCTCATCTATGGCTTTGGTGACTGCTTCAAAGAAGTCAGTCAGGTTTAGGAGACATGATCTGCCTTTTACAAACCCGAACTGGGTAGTGTCCAGAGTTTGGAGATTACCAATGTCTTTGTTTATGAGTTCCACAATGATACGTTCCATGGCCTTGCAGACCAGGCTTGTCAGGCTAATGGGACGGTAGTTCCTGGGGTCCGTCGTGGCTCCCCCTTTGTAGAGTGGGATAACCATCGCAGTGCGCCATTCAGTGGGCACAAAGCCTGAAGTGAGGCTATGATTGAACATGGTACTTAGGTAGGGTGCCAGTTCATTCTGTAGTTCATGTAGAATGCAGCCTGAGATATTGTCAGGTCCCATGGATGCTGTGTTCTTGGCTTTGAAGAGTGTGTTTCTTTACCTGTGCAGCCATGATTACAGGAACTTTGCATTCTTCCGGTATAGAGATGGGCCCTCTAGGGGGTGAGAGGGGGGTAAAGTTAGCAATGAACCTATCTGCCAGGATGTTAGCAATATCAGTTGGTTCTGTATATTTAGTACCATTGTGCTGTAACTCAGAGCAGAACTGAGTGTTGCCATTGAGATTCTTGACATAGCTATAGAATGCTTTGTGGTTGTCTTTAGAGTCAGTGGCAATTTTGTTTTCATAACTAGCTTTGGAGGATTTTATGAGGGATCTCAGCTTTTTACTGAGGTTGACCAGGGAGTTCCTCCAGTCATGGGATTTTACTCTTTTTTGCAACTGTTTCTTTCTTCTGTTGT
Source organism: Protopterus annectens (assembly GCF_019279795.1). NCBI lineage: Eukaryota > Metazoa > Chordata > Ceratodontiformes > Protopteridae > Protopterus > Protopterus annectens. Next base: position 480,911,871 of record NC_056746.1, read on the forward strand.
AGAGTTTGTTTATGGCAGAGGACCACCAGATTGTCTTCCTTTTTTTGGAGGATAGCATCTTGGTTCTATTAGGGATGGCATGATCCATGCACTCGTGTAAGTGCTTATAAAGTGCATTTGTGTAGGATTCAGCAGTCGTATCTCTATTGTCCATCCGCATGGGTGTCATGAAGTTTGCCACTTCTGTCTTAAGAAGTGTGAAGTTGGCTTTGGAGAATTTTTTTACGGTGGTTTCCTTAATTGGGGGTGGGGTCAGGATGTGGATGTCTAGGGTGATTAGCTTGTGGTCGGATCTGACCGACAAGGAATTGACCTCTGGTGTGGAACCACCATGTTGCCCATGTTGGTAATGACCAGGTCTAGGATATTGCTGCCCTGGTGGGGTGTGAATAAGTTGATTCAAGGCATTGGAATTTATGAATTCTAGAAAATGTTGAGCAAAAGAGTTGGTACATGAGTAGTTTTCCCAGTTAATGGTGGAGTAGTTGAAATCACCCATTATTAGGGTGTTGGGTTGTAACTTAATACTTTCCAGCGTATCAAGAAATGAGGAGTGGGAATCCTGGGGCATGGTTGGGGGTCTGTAGCAAGCTGCAATTTGGATTGCAGTCTTGCCCAGAGTTAGTTGTACTTGGATAATCTCGGATGCATTATGCTGTGCAACTAGCCTGGAGGTGTGAATATCTTTAATGAATATGGACACGCCTCCACCTTTAGTGCTTCGTTCCGGGTTAGGAGGCCGAAAGGTGTGTTATGAATTATAGCCTGGTAATGCAGGGGTGCTCTCTGGAGCTTTGAACCAGGTCTCTGTCACTGCACAGATGTCGATATTCTCCATTTTAAGGAGTGCCTCGAGTGAGTGCATTTTGAGGTTTAGACTTCTAGCATTGAGTAGCATTACCCTCAGATTTTACTTGCTTGTACCTGTTACAGTGGTGAGGATGTGAGATCCAGTTTAGAATATTTTCCAGGGTTGTAGTATTATTGCCTGGAGGAATATACAGTACTATAATATATAGCTGTTTATGGTTATTTAGTTTAAAATGAGAGATGAAGAATATGGTATTATGGAATTTGGAAACAGGTTTATTATAGGGTAAGATTTCAAGATAGTCAGGGTATAGTAAAGCAAGTCCACCACCTTTTTTTAAGTTCAGTCAGCCCTGATAATATAACCAGGAAGTGAAATTTTAGAGTCAAGTGTATGGGGTTTTAGCCATGTTTCACTTATGGCAAGAATGTCTAGTTTATTGTGGGAGATCCAGGCATGGAGTTCTGAAAATTTATTATAGTTGCTATGAGTATTTAAAGAAATAAATTAAATTTTTTTGGGTGAGTTTAAGGTAGGCGGGCTGGGTTTTGATTGTTTTGGTGATGGTGGTGTAGTCTATGTTATGGAAAGAGATGAGTGGGTTAAGTAGGAAGGAGTGTTTGGCTTGAAATGAGTTCTGGAGAGTATTACATAGTCAAAATGGAAGAAGGGGGCCAGGGTTGGGGTGCATATCACCAAAGTGTGGTAAGAGAGAGAAAGTTGGATGTCTGGAAAACTTGTTTTGTTTTAACTTTAAGAGTTAATTTTATTTTGGTGTGGTAGGTGTGAGGGCTTAATAATTTAAATTTATGTAAAGATTGGATGAGTTGTTGTATGTACTGGAAGTTAGTAATGGTGAAGTGGGGTAATTTGAATGGTTAGAGGTGAAGCAGGTAGTGGGTGAAATGTGTGTAAGATTAAGTGATGTACTGTAATTTGTAAGGTGATAAAAATATATCCAGATAGCTTCATCAACCCTTGCACATAGTTTACCAGGAAAACTATATGGAAAGAGGCAGAAAGAGTTAGGGGCAGACAAAAAAGAAAACAGAAAGTGATGGAGGGGAAAAAAGAAAATGGCTGATGGTTATTTGCAGGTAAAGACCTTACAAAGAATACATCTGCTCCTGTAACACAGCAAAAGGGCTTTGGTCACCAAGGCAAAAGATACAGTTAGTCTAGAACCAAGAAGACACATGTCTAGCAGATCAAACAATACTTTATTTCAAGAATGAGGCCATTGGTGGGTAAATGCTGGCTTAAAAGGTGTATCTGGGAGATACACAACTGCATCCTACAACCTAAGGGTTGGCATTGCAAATTAATAGATTATTCTTTGTTGAAGCTTTCAGGTAGTGTTCATATTCATGCTGACACCACTCCAGAGAAGGTCAGTGCAAACCTTCAGTATCCTTGAGTGACAGGAGTAAATAAGTCTAGTTACATTTGTGATGCAGGAGAACAATAAAAATAATTTTTAGTTCCTCCTGTTTTACCTTTTGTTTGTGGTTGCAGATACAAACATTCCTGACAATCTAAAGAAGCACTTTAAGTGTACAGTTCCATGCCTGGCCGTATGTCACTATTTCCTTGCTATTTTGTGTGTGTGTGTGTGTGTGTGTGTGTGTGTGTGTGTGTGTGTGTGCGTGTGTGCGTGTGTGTGTGTGTTTTTTTTTTGTAATATTCTTCCTTGCGTATAACTGCAAACATAAACTAATAATGGCAAACTGTTTGTGCAAAATCTGGGTTCTCTGGTTTGGAATGTGTGTGGCTGTCATTTGAAATGATTGATGGAAACAAATAAAGTTTAGGTGTGACGTGCTTTTGTGTCTTTTTGCAACTTTTGCAAATCTAGTAATTAGACGTCAGCCCCAGGTCATTTTCTGTTAGCAAGTTTGATGTGCAGATAAACTTTAAAATAAATGTTTGAACAGGGAGACATTCTCCCTAGGTGTTACAGTACAGAACTTTCTGAATGATCCTTAGAATTTAAAGGAAAATGCTCTTTTTGTGTTTGGTCATACTGTGTATACCTCTATATAATGTACATAAAAGCAAGTTAGTAATAATGAAATAATGTACCTTGATTTCTTAAAACGTTTTCAGCCTTTTTGTAGTTTATGAACTATGATGGTTCAGAGGCAACTGTTTACAAAGGGTGGGGGTGGTTTACAATGTGTGAATTCTACACATGACACTTTAAGTAGTGGACTTACTAAAGCAAAAGTATACTTAAGGATAGTGATACTTTAGAAACAAGCTAAATGTTCTTTACCAGCAGATTGGCAGCCTTGTCAGACTAATCAGACTTGGCCAGAACAGCCATAGCTAGAACATACCTTCTCTCAACCTTTCTCTATGCCTCGCCCATTTTCCTAAACCTATGGAAAGCTAACCTAAACAAATTAGCTAGCTGCTACAACAATATAGCTAGATTCGCCAGAGCCTTGCACATCACTGTCAAAATCTTCAAACATTAGACTGGCTAGAGCTACCCAATCAACTCCAGTACAACCAACTCATAGTTATTCATAAAATCCTCTACCAACCTAACAGTACACCCATTCTGGCAAATGTTATCACCTCTTACTGCAACTTACCATCCCTCCGCTCATCTAACAAGATGCAAGTTCAGTCTGCCAAAGCCAACAACTCAGCTGGAGAATCACTACTCCCCAACTCAGATGGAAAGAAATGGAATGTGCTGCCCCCAGATCTTACCACTATAACCTCCTTACCTCAATTCAAAACATCCCTAAAGAGTCACCTAAACAAGCATTGGCTGTGTCCATGTCTAGACCCAGGGTAACTCTATATACATGTAACTCTTCAAGGTAAATGATGCAATTAGGAATAAACCTTCTAAACCTAAACCCACCCTAATTATATTTACTTCTCAATCACCTTTAGAACAACATTCACTAAATCTAACCTAACTTCCTATGCTCAACTTTAGAATGCTGTGTTTTTAACTCCCTATGCTAACCATTTAAATCCCTTGTCTTTACCTCCTCTTTTGTATCCTATTATCCTAGCCTTTCTACAAATATGTTTTAAGCCCTTCTACATCTAATTTCCAAGAACTCTCCTCTTAACTAACCACCTTTCTTCTCCTGGTAGTCACTCATGACATCAATCTAGGTATCATGCCATTCTATACACTCAAATGCTTCGCAATGATTGTTGTACATATTTAATTCTATAAACCTACATTGATCTTAAACTTCAATGTAACCATGTACATAAATAACCTTTTGAAATTGTAAGATTTTGCATTTTTTAATGTAACCACGAATATTGATTGTCATCTTTTTTGTACATGTGGAGCTTTTCTCCCCGGGCCTCCGCTGAAAATGGACATGTATCCAGTCGAACTCTCCTGGTTAATAAATGTAAAATAAATAAATAAATAAAAATAATGCGTGAAAGACAGAACATAGCCAGGGCCCATATTTCAGAAGATATGAGCCACTGGTCGCTAATTGTAAAAGTGTGACTATTGTGATCATGTGGTGACTTACAAAAAATAAAAAGAAAGATAAAAGAATAAATACTTCAATGCAATAAAAGTAGAAAAGGAAAATGAAATAGCAAAGAAAACAGAGAGATACAGTAATCCAGAAGGGAGATTAAGTAGAATATGGCGCATTGGCCATATCCGCCGCAAGTGATTAGAACAAGAAGACTTGTATTTGTATGCATTAAGTAGGCCAATGTATGTCCTTCATTTGGTACTAATGTATACCCAGTAACTGTCAGCAACAGCCTGCTAGAGGTCAATACAAGCAGAGACAAGTTGCACTGTATAGTGTGACTTCTTTGGTACTAGAAAGGAAGGCATCATAAAATATGTCACAAGACAGGCCTGTGTGCAAAGTTCTGTTCTATGAAGTTTCGTTTAGTAGTAATCCTTGAAAAATCTTCACCAGACTTTGAGAATTGCTCATGAAAGTATTTGTCTGGCTTGTACAGCCATGTCATGAATCTCCAGGGCTCTTGTAGCAAATATGTAAATCATTAAACAAAAAATTACATTTTGATAAGTTAGATTGGGATTTTCTTGCACAATAATTAAATGTTTAAATGCAGTGGAAGAACACTGACACATGAGAGATATGTCACAATTCACTGTGCCCCCTAAGTGCAATGCCTGTGTTTCCTATACAACTTGTGTACTAAATAACCTCATTATTTCACAATGACAGAGCAGCATTACTAAACCACTCTAGCAGGAAAATAAGGCCACACCGGCTTAGATCACAATAAAGAACCAGTGGTGCAGAGTTAGGAATGAATGTAATGTTGAACAGTCCTTGCAGCGTGATCTAGTAATTGCTTTAGTAACATATGCTGTATGAAGGATAGGTTGTTTTTAGATGGTAGACAAAATGTTGGTATTGTGGTAAGTGGAACAGTGAAGAGTAACTTCTTCAGTGTTCCACTTTCATAATTTTAAATATCTAATGTTTTTGTGATAGAAATACCTAAATGCATTGAAAGTACAATTGTTTGTTGAATGTTACCTGTTTCTTTCTATTTCTTGAACAAACATGATGGTTCACAATTCATTCTGAATGATATAACAGGAAACTAGGCATAGAGGAGAAAATGCCCTGACTTCAGTGTACCTGACCTGGGTTCAATTAGCAGCTTGGGTGACTGACAGATTGGTGGGGAGAGATAGATGTGCCTGTCTTGGGAGGGAGGGTGCTCATCAATGACAGTCCATAAGGGGAGGCATGGTTTTAAGAGTGGAGTTGCCCTCAGACATGGCCAACAAGCATGGGAGAGAATAAGGAAAAATGGGTAGGGCATATAAAAAGAACCCCCCCCCCTGGAGGGAAGCACAAATGGCTGAGCCCCTAGGACAACCTTAGGATCCATGACTGACCTCAGCAAATACCAGAGTAGTCCGTTGAGTAGGAGGTTGGGTGGTAGACCCAGTGTGGTCATGGAGCACTTGGGGACAGGCTGGTATCATGAGGTCCAAGGGGACCAACAAATTATATAGCAGGAAACTGAAAAGGTGCAATGTAATGCCACTCTATTTCCATAAGTCTGAAGACATTTTCCTTATAGTAAGACTGCAATGTGTTCTGTAAAAAGGATGATCAGTGGACATGTCGCAGCTGTCACTATTAAAAAATTTTATAAATTTATCATCATTGTGGTCCACTGGAGAGAAGTCAGTAGCAGTAGTAGAAATATTGTAAATTCACATGCAGTGTATTTTTTGTGTAAATCAGGTTTTTGCAGATCATGTAAAATATGTTATTTATAAAGTACCTCAGCATAGTAGCAAATTACAACGTCAGTAGAAATAAGACTGGTAGTGCTAATGTAGAAAAAGTAAGATGTACTGTAATAATTGTGCAAAAGGGATATTCAAATACTGCCTTAAAATGTTATATGCAAATCCATTCTACTAAATAGGATAACAATGATGCATGATAGGTGAAATACTCTGACTTACTATATAAGACTTGAGGAATGATATATACCAAACTCATGATGGTCAACACGAACGGTGGAATTCATGATGATTCCCTGAAGGACAAACATCTGAATTCCAAAAATAAAAACTGGTTTCTTTGTATACAGCATTTAGCAAACTTAAACAAATCTTTTTTTATTTTTTTTTATTTTTGCATGGCCCCTTCACTCTCACATTTGCAGACACGCCCTCCCAAATTTATATACCAATTTAATGGTCACACAACAGTGAGGAAATAGCAAATTCATCTTTGGTGAATCAGTGTTTTCATTGAAACTGCTTTTTATATCTAGAACTCAATGAACTGACAGATGTAGACTTGTCATTTTTCCAGGTTATATTCTAACTCCGATATGGTATTCACCTCTATTTATCCCAAGGTTTGTGAACTATTTTCAGTGTAGATGAAAAGATTATCCAAAACATGAAAAATGTGTCTCATGTGCAGAGCTCTAAAACATGCATCAAATGAAAACTTTAACTGTAAAAATAAATTTTCAAGATGTTTTGAGGTTTCCGTCCTTCGTCATTTCTTAGATGGCTGAAATTTAATTTGAATGTTTTTTGTTTCCTTTTGCATTATAACCTAGATAAAAAAAAATAATTAAAAAAAAATAAAATAAAAATTTCTCCTAAATGGCCCATATTACAAAGAAAATAAACCCACATACAGGTATGTTGACTTACTGCACATAATGTGCTGCAGGTAACGCAGGTCAGCACACATTTGAAGCTCTCAGTGCATTCAAGGGAATATACATTATTCTGCCACAGAGTGTGGCACAAAGGGTTCAGTGGGTCAGAACTGATGTCAGCTCCACTTGGATATCCATTCAAAATTTCAAAAGAATATATCAAACAGTTTGCATTCATCACTTTGAAATGCCTACCATTGAAAACCAAATTGCTGAATATGAGTGCTCAGCTATTTGTAAGTGTTCATAATATAAAAGCTTAGGAGACTGCAGTAAACAAGATCAATTTGATTTTGCAGTTTTGGATTAAATTCATCTGTAACTTAGGTTAAGTAAATACATGAAGTTTTCAATGCATTGTGAACACATAGGGCAGGTGTGTGTATATGTGTACGTGCGTGTTTGTGTGTGCATGTAATAATTACTGGTCATGCTGTTTCTGATGAAGTTTATGTTGCCATTTGGTGGAAAGTCCTAAATAATTGGTTTTATTTTCTGTCAAGACATTTTGATGGTTTTGTTTCTTATTATTTGTATTGTGTTTACTCACATTTTGGGTTTCTATCATGCTATTTCAGCTTTGACTGGTGCTGTTTATTGAAAAAAAGGAAGCCAGTAGCACTGGAATTGTGTAAAATGGTATGACCACAAGGTCTGACCCCATGCACTACCACACTAATGCAAGTTAACTATGTCCTTGCCCATAACCCTAAGCATAAACCTTACTTCAGAAAACCCCTTTTTGTAACACAACCACTACAAAAGACATCTCACTCACCTACTAGACACAAATGCACACATGCAAAACATTAAATCTTACCCCTTACCTACCCTTTCTCTAACCTTAACTCACAAACACTCACTCACATAGTCCTACGCCTAATACAAACCCACTTACTACTTTTGACAAACCCGATATTCAGCAAGCTGAATGTTCACAAAAAATAACCGGTGTTCACTTTGTCAAATAAATGAACATTCAGCAAGATGAACTGCGACTCTGTCTTTCTCTCCTCGCATAATCCCCATGTGCTCTCGTCTCAGATTTACTCAAATGCTAATTGGCATCTAATCACTGTCTATAATATATGCCGCCCCACTGAATCCTCCTCAGGGTCTTGCTATACAGAAAAGATTAGGGGAAGGTGGATAGGTATGTCAAAGATGATGGCCTAGGAACATCATTCTCAATCTGTCATTACGTAAGCTATGTAATTATGTAATTTCCATATCTAGGATGATCCAGTCTATGCACTTCAACCTCTGGGGCACAGTTTCCAGCTCATTCTCCTTGGTGGTCTCATAACAGGACCTCCACAAAATATGTTGGCTCTAAAAAGGACCTTTCCCTAGAGATCATGTCATGCAAAAGTACACAAAGAAACCAAAGATGGAACAAACAAATTTAATCTAGAGAAGCATTACCAAAGAATGTTTTGGAAGTAGATGCAACTCTTGTAGAACGAGCTATGACAAAACATGATGCATGCTATTAGCCATCACATTTGACTCCTTTTGCCCTCATTTATAATCTATGGACAAAACAAACAGTTGATTGTCTTTCTGATTTTTAAATTGCCTAGGTGCACCCTGACAATGCAGAAGGCACCCCCTCATATTTGAGTAAATAGTGAAAAACACTAGAAAATTAATATTCTGGTTCTAATTTATTTATGTGACTACCTTAGGCATAAACCTAGGGTTAGGGAGAAAGATCTTTTTATCCTTATTAAACAGCAAGTAGGGAGACTCAATGCAAAGGACCCGGACTTCAGATATTCATCTAGCTGATGTGACTGCTCAAATGATTTCCAAGAGAGATATTCCGTACTTTAGATTCGGGCTCCATATGGGTACGGTCAAGTTTTCCAACATAAAATTCAGGTCCTGTGGTGGAATACCATTCTTAAGAGGAGCTCTGATTAGAAAAGTGCAAGAAAGGATTGTCTAGCATACCTCCAGAGAAGTCAGGGAATTGTTCTGATGATACTGATGGAAATTTCATGTTTCAGAAAGATGAACTCTTGAGCTGGAATCAAAAATGTGAGCCATATAATAGCTTAGGTAAAAGACAAAAAGTGCCAGCTCCATTTATTTTTATATATTCTGCTCATATTAAATGCCTGGGCTGGTGGAAGGATTTGGATTTTCATGTGAAGGTATATACAGTCTCTGCATATCACTTGTAGTGGAGAAATTAAACATTCAGCTTGAAGGAGTGACGATCCAGATGAGGTTTGTGAGACACATGACATAGAAGGGCTATGAAGGACCTCAGATACAGAGGTTTCTCCAGAAGAGTAGGTTACAACAAGAGGAAACACACTTGATGAGATCAAAATGGAACTATAAGAATAATATTTTACATTATGGTTATTCACTTCCTTGTGAACTTGCAGAGCAAAGATTAAATGGAATGTGACATGGAGTCCTGGGAGCCAGGTCTAGACTTCATTATCCTTGGGGTGCTGCCTGGACACGGAATGAGGGAAAATAAGTTGCTGCACTTGGTGGTGGTCAGGGATGCAAATATGTCAGAGCAAAGCTTCCCCTAGTAATGGAAGAGATTTTACTCTACTGATAAGCTTAGGGAGCACTCAGGTATCATCAGCAGGCAAAGGCTGAACCAGTCCACCAGAAAAATGGCCTGTCCCAGGAAAAGTTTGAAATGCTTCAGCAGAACTGGATGTAAATTCAGGACGGCTTCCATCATTATATGGTACTCTTCCCCAAGACTCAAAAGTTTCCTTGTTAGATATTTATTTACTTGTATTGAGTGGATCACAGATGGGGGAGCTGAAAACTATGTTCCCTTGGAAGGCAAAACACTTCCATGTTTTTTGCCCCTCGGTGCAGTGATGTATAGAAACATTATGCTACAAGGATGTGTTTCAAGCCCATATGAGTCACAGTGGTGTGTTTTGTGGACCACTCAAATAAACTGGAGCTTATGGGAAAATCAGACTTAACATTTTTCTATCTGGGTGCAAAGCTACACATATCGTCCGTGTTATGAAAGAAAGAACTCTCTGCACCTCGATTTTAATGTAACAGAGGTCCCCTGCACGTTGAGGAATACACAAGTGCTATATATAAGCAATGAATCATGAAGAGATGTGGTTAATATAGGGCTTAATGATAGCTTGGGTGGGTTGGTTATACGGGCAGAGAAAGGCAGCAGTGGACAAACCTGCATTAACCTCTTCATGATTATGATTTATTATTGCTATATAATAACATTAGTTTAAAAAAAGGATCTTGTATAGGTAATAGTGAAATTGACGTGTCCTCAGTTAAAAACTTCTGTTTATCTCTCTTAAGAACCAGGACAATGGGTGGTAAGTTCCATCTTCTTTAGTTAACTTTTTGTATTGGGTTAAGAGGATATGATAGAACTCTGGTTTCCTACGATTTTGATGCAGCTTCTGCATCTAGATCACTCTTTCACTACAGGCTCTCCAGTGTTACCATCCGTGAAGCAAAAGCTTGTTTGACGTTTGCCAAAATTTGTGACATCTTCTGCTGTGTGGTGGCAAGCTTGTCACTGCTCTTGGTCTGACAACTACAGCTTCTAAAACCAGTACCAATTTAATTCAGTAGTTCATATCTGTTCTATACCAAATAATGTTAGTATTTCCATATCATGGACATACAAGCAGGGATCTCAAGAATCAGGAACAAAACCAAAAATAATGGGGTTCAAAGTCCCAAAATCCATAACAAAATTTAAATATCACTGTAATTCATTTAACAGAACAGCATATAATTCATTTAACATTTAACAGAACAGCATATTTTGTATCAACATGTATTTTTTGAACAAAATGTAGTATGAAATTCTAATGTCTGGCATTCTTGACTGAATGTAATTCTGTGTAATTCACCCAAAAATTAAAAACTTTATGGGGTAAAATGTGAGGCAAAAATAAGGGACATTCTCAGGAGTGTTTCATGGTACTGTCTGCTGGACTGCAACCTCCCAATTATAAAAAGAAAAGAAAAACATACAAGAAATATTTCAGTTTGGGAAGCTGACTATTATTTATTTTAGTAGTCAACTTTCAACTTTTTTGTTTTCTTCCAGCTGCTCCGATTCCATGCACATGCAGAGAGTTCTTAGGTTATCCAACTTAGAACTTTAAAAAAATCAGCTCAATACATTTGCTGAGCTGTTTTCAAAACAGCTAGGCTTTGAGCTTACTAATTTTACTTTGGCCAATCAGTACAACTGATGAATATGTCCAAAACATCACTCAATAGGCATGTCACCAGGCTGCAGCAACAATGAGACCCTTCTATTGGCTCAGGGTGCCTCAGGTGACTTTAGCAGCCTGACACTGAAAGTGTAAAATGGTGTTGCTGGTATACTGAAGAAGATGCGAAAACGTGAGAGGTTGTTTTTTTTTGTTTGTTTTTTGGCAGTATGCCAGCATGTAGGAAGCTAAGTACTTAATTTAATCTATGTGGGTGTGTATATGTGTTATGTGTGAGTGCATTTATATATGTATGAATTTATATGCATGAGTGTGTGTGTGTGTGTGTGTGTGTGTGTGTGTGTGTGTGTGTGTGTGTGTGTGTGTGTGTGTGTGTGTAGATATATATATATATATATATATATATATATATATATATATATATATATATATATATATACACACATACATACATATATATGGGTCTACTTTGACCCATCGAAATAACACTTTAGCAAAACTTAGTTTCACGTGTCCAGTTTCGTGAAAATGCACTTTTGCGAAACTACACTACACCGATGAATTAAAAAAAAAAAACACACTAAACTCACTAATGCAGAGGAGCAAGCCCCCTGCACCCCCACATGCCCGTTACTAATATATACTAACTCCAAGATCGCACTACAATGAGGAAAAGGGAATATTCCCTTATCCTCACTGTACCGTGATCTACAACATCAACCTTCCCTCCCATACTACTAAAAACACTGTACGTATACCACTGCATCAGGAATTCTGTTTGGTGTAGTGTAGTTTCTCAAAAGTGCATTTTTGAATAAATGCAGTTACGCAAAATAAGTTTCGCTAAAGTGTAATTTCTAGGGGTCAAATTAGGCCATATATATATATATATATATATATATATATATATATACATATAACTATATATATGGGTCCCCTTCAGATGGTCGAACTTTTAAAAGCCGAGACCAGTCTGAATGGGGATCTCCATAGAGCGTGGAATGGGAGGATTTCCCTTTACTGCATTGTAGTGCAATCTCGGAGTTGGTATATTTAAATAGCGGGTGGGGTGTGGGGGTGCAGGAGGGCTTGCTAGCACTGTTTAGTTTTTTTTTCTCCCTCCCACATTTTCGAACATTCAAATGTTCGATCATATGGTCTCGACCATGTGAAAGTTGAGCATTTGGATTTTCTATTATGTGAAGTAGATTTAACTCTGGGTATCTAACCACATGACCACCAACTTTAAAAAGAAACCATAGCAAATCAGACCCACCCTAGTGGGGGGCTTGGCCCCACTCCCTCATGTGGGAGCCTGTGCCCCCCACACCCCCCTAACTAAATATACCAACTCCAAGATCGTATTATAGTGGAGAAAAGGGCAAAGTTCACCATGGTGGTCAAGTGGTTAGTTTCCCGGAGTTAAATTATGGTGATCTGGGTATGCGTTAAACTAAATTTTCAGCAACATTGTCTTGTCATTTTGTAGTTCAATGAAGTGGGAATTCCAGAAATAGAAGTAGACCCATTATGTGGGTGGATATATGTATTAATGTACACATGTATGTTTGGGCGGGAGAAGCTTCTCCCAACTATCACTAATTCTGCAACATTTATTTACTTGTATATTTGCACTGTCCCTCAAAACATTTATTTTTTTCTAGTGAATCACTGACTGCTATACTGACTGCTAGTCAGTCAATAAATCCAGGCATTCCAGTTCTGTACTTCTATTGTTCAGGAAATGCATGCTGATGGAGCATGTCTTGCCCTGTTAATTTTTTAAACAAATGATGGTAACATTTAAAAAAATGTCACTGGTTTGGGGGCTTTGCTTGTTCAGTGCTGGCTCTCTACAGAATTATTGCATAAAGAAGATGAGAGTTAGGAAGGGTATAGAAAGTCTTGTGTAGATGCTGTCAGTTGTCCTTAATTATATAGAATAGTCTTGCTCTTGCTACATTTTTTTCTGGTAAATTTGAGTATTACAGTCAGTCAGTAACGTCAGATGTTATAGTTCCATATAGCTTATGTTCAGAAAGTGCATGTTCATGGAAAACCTCTTGCTTTATTAACTAGTGATATTTAAAAATAATTTGGGGTCTTTGTCCTTTCATTATTGATCGCTTTGGCAAGAATACCTGCACAAAGACATTAAGAGGTTTAGTTGGGAGGGTGCCATAGAAGCTCTCAACTGTCTTTGATTTTGCTTCATATTTTTGCCTGTTTTCTTGTCAAATTTGTGGTGCTCTAGCAAATCAATGATGATTGCAATTATTAAATACTGACAGATTTTGTTTCAGACTTAATAGCCTCCAGAAAAAAAAATGATGATGCAAAGCCCACTTTAACACAATATGAGTATACAAAAGGTATCTGTCTTCATTTGAGGGATAGGAGGGCAATATTCTCAGATGAGATTTATATATCTTTACAAGAATTTATCTTCTCTATTTATCGGGAAACTATTATTTTGTGGACTTTGAACATTAAGCATTAAAGACAACATACTTTTCCTTGAAAGAAAAAAAAAATGAGACTGAATTTCTTGTGATTCACTTGCATAAAAAGTCATATAAAAAGGTTGTAAGATGCACCTCAGAGCATCTCAAACACTGTAACTTCTAGGGGCTGAGCGGCCCCAGACCTCTGGTTTAATTCAGCTACTTAATCCAAAATGTAGCTTCTAGGGGCTGAGCGGCCCCAGACCTCTGGTTTAATTCAGCTACTTAATCCAAAATGTAGCTTCTAGGGGCTGAGCGGCCCCAGACCTCTGGTTTAATTCAGCTACTTAATCCAAAATGTAGTTTAATCTCAGCTAGTCATTGACCTGCTGTATTTGAACCCCATCCCTATTAGGTTAACCCCAACCATTCAGTTTCTTCCTGCAACCCCCTCCCCCCGCTTTGAAGTCACTAGCCACCACTGGACATTTTGCACAGTCTGGCATAACGCAAAGTTATGCGTGCAAATTCAGATTAATTTTTTTACCTACACCGAATCGCATGCATTATCTTACTCTTTAGAGAGACTTTCTAGGTCTTTCCCATTACGACCCTTATTAGAGCATATGTTAGTCTTTTTTGATTAATCCGCCTCATGTCACCTTTACATGCATGCTTGTTTTTCAGTACAGGATAGATGTCAGAGGCAAAGCAGACCTGTATACATCTCCATATTAGGTGTTTTTCTTGCCATTTTTGGAGTATTCCAAATAACTTGTCAAATTAATTCTTATGAACTGATGCATCATAGGTAATATTAATCAAAGAAAGAGCTTTTACATAAATGCTTTAAATGTACCCACTTTTTTTTTCCAACATTTATTTATAGCTCCTTTTGTGTTCTAATTGTTCTTACAGTCAGCTAATCTGCCTTACTGATCGGCATACAATTTCACTCTTGACTGCTGCACTTAGAACTCTCTTTTTCAGTCTTTTCAGGCAAATTCTGCTACTTTGTGAAATCAAACATGGCTCCGCACATCAGCCATTCCCATCATCAGTGTATGTTGTAGCACAAATGGTACTGTACAGCATATACTTCAATAAATGCAGTCAGAACTGCTGTGTACACATCCTTTACTTAGTGCCACAGGGACACAATAGCAATTACCAATTAGTGCAGAGAATTAAGGATGCAACCTGTTATCAAGCTGTTTCCTATGGTTCAGGGTTTGATTTCCTCCCTCCCCCATTTGTCTACTGTGTGACTCTGGGCAAGTCACTTAACCAGACAGTGTCTCAGGCTGAGTCTGAAAGAGTCTCTATATGGATCAGTTATGTACTCTGGCTAACAAATACAAAATAAAATATAAATAAAAAGCCCCCACGCAGGAATGTCTTCACATCTGCAAACATGCTTTAGAATAACATTAATCAGTTGGAAGTAAATATTCCGGGAAGAAATAGCGAGGGAATTGTTATGACTAGGCTTGTATAGGCCCTAGGGCCGATAGCCTAGTACCAACCTATGAATATAATTTGAGAATATACTTGGATATTCATAAATATAGAATGTTGTAGGGGACAAGGTGTGTGGACTCCATTATTATCTGTGATGAGGGCATTAGCATGATGTATAGAAGTATGTCACCCTGCTTTGACCTCCCCCCCCCCCAATTTGCAATCACCAGTGTGCATAGCAATGCACTGGCCCTCAACACTCCTCTGGTTAGTGCCTCTACAGAAGATAAAAGTACAGTACAAGCTGGTTTGTCTCCCTAGCTTATTTAAAGAATATGGTAAAAGTCTGATCAGCGAAAGCCAAGTAATTCTTATCTGTAAATATGCCATGTTTCCATTACTGTTGTGTAGGTGTAATACTTTGTCATACTGCAGTGTGATTTCTGGTGTCTTCACAAAGGTTACTTTCATTCTAACCAGTAAAAGTTGGCAGTCCCTCTTGGCAATTGACATGGTGTGCTATTCCATACCATTTTTATCACTGTTTTATCATATTATCATTAACCACATCCTCTTCCCATCTGTAAACATGAAAGAGTTTGTGACATCACATTAAATAAATCAGTAGGTGCCTGTTTTGGGAAGTAGAGTAGCATGATTTTCCTTAAGTATACTGTTTCAACATAGGGATAACGTGCTTTTCTGATGACAAATATGTAGTGCGGCAAGAATTATTACAGCTACCCAAGGAATGTTTTATGCATGAGGAGACCAATATGATAGCAGTCTTTCTTCACTTGGTTACTAAATACTAATGCTTTATATGCAGAGTTAATTTAGTTTCATAGTTTCATAGTTTGGTACTAGGCTATCTGCCCTGGGGCATTTATAAGCCTAGCCATAGTGATGTGGCTTTCACCACCCCATGTAATGGTACAAAAGTGTACAAAATAGATTTAGAATACTGTGCCTCTGTCTAGTAGTGACACAGTGAAGACCCCCTTACATAATAGAATGAGTTTACTGTGCCTCTGTCTAGTAGTGACACAGAGATATGACCCCTGGGGTAAACCTATGATCTCCCATCCACTCGTCAAGATTTCTCTTGAAGAGAGTCAGTGAGGGGCTCTGCCTAACATGAACTGGGATTCTGTTCCAGAGTATGGGAAGCCTCTGAGTTATGAATCTGTCCCTCCAGCATGTCCTATTCATATTTGTGCTGAGGTTTAAATCTTTAGCTCTCGTGGTTCTGATGGATTTGGATTTTTTGAGGTGGAGCATGTCCATCAATTCCTGATTGGAAATGGCCTTGTACGTCAGGCACATCACCTCTGAGCAGGCAGTATGCTACTGAATAAAGCTGGAGTTTCTTTAGTCTGGCAGCATATGACATATGTTGGAGACCCTTGATCCTCTTGGTGAGGTACTTTTGGGGTCTCTCTAGCCGTTGCAAGTGCCGGGTGAGGAACATACCAAATGGGGTATTGTACTCAATCATGGGCCTGATAAGGGAGGAATATAGGGGTACAATGACCTCCTTTGATCTGGATGTGTATCCCTTCATGATAAGGTGGGCAAGTTGGAAAGTCTTTCTAACCACTTTGGCAATGTGGGTGTCAAATGAGAGGTCACTATCGACTTGGGTCCCCAGGTCTCTGATTACTTTTTCCGTACTCAGTGGGTTACTGTCTATGTGATAATTTGTGGGTACTTTGTTTTTCCCAAAGGGGAGGACTATACATTTTTTGGCATTTAGTTTAAGGCCATTACTCCGGCACCAGTTGTCCGTTTCAGTGAGGCCTTTCTGTAGGATGTGTGTCAGCTGGTGTATCGTCTATGGCGCCTAGTTTGCAGTCATCTGCGAACTTTGTCAGCCACAACCCTCCCATGTTTACTTTCACATCTGAGAAATAAATGCCGAACAAGAGGGGTCCCAGGACAGAGCCCTGTGGGACACCACTTGTGACTGGCTTTGAGTCTGACATGGCTCCAGCAATTTTGACTTTATGGGTTCTATCCTTTAGCCAGTTTGCCACCCATCTTGTGACATATGGATTTACATTTAAGCTGTTGAGCTTGTCTATGATGCCAGAGTGGGGTATTGTATTGAAAGCTTTAGCCAAGTCCAGGTAGGCTGTATGGACTGCTTTGCCCTCGTCAATGGCTCTAGTGACTGTTTCGAAAAAGTCAATCAGGTTCAAAAGGCAGGATCTGCCCTTTACAAAGCCGAACTTGGTGGGATCAAGTGTCTGTAAGTCCCCAGTGTCTCTGTTTATGAGTTCCATAATGATTCTTTCCATAGCTTTGCAGACCAGGCTGGTTAAGCTTATGGGGCGGTAGTTACCAGGGTCTGTAGAGGTGCCTCCTTTGTGGAGTGGGACAACTGTTGCTGTACGCCAGTGTTTAGGTACATATCCTGTAGTAAGGCTAAGGTTAAATAGCATTTTTATGTGCGGGTTTAGCTCCTCTTGGAGTTCACGTAGCACGCAACCCGGGATACCGTCAGGTCCCATTGATGCTGTGTTTTTAGCTTTGCTGAGGGCGGTTCTCACCTGGACATCTGAGATGACAGGGAGGTTACATTCAGCTGGGATAAGTATTTCTTCCTTTGGGGGTGAGGGAGGGGAGAAATTTGCACTGAACCTGTCTGCCAGAATGTTGGCAATATCTGTGGGTTCAGTGTATTTTTTGTCATTGTGAACTAACTCTGAACATATCTGAGGGTTTCCGCCCAGGTTTCTAACATAGCTGAAGAAGGCCTTGTGGTTATCTTTAGTGTCCATAGCGATTTTTCTCTCAAAGTTGGCCTTGGATGTTTTTATGACAGAATGTAGCTTTCTACTAGTGCTGATCAGAGATGCCTTCTCTTTATGGGATTTTGCTCTGTCGTTCAGTAGCTTCCTTCTTTTGTTATACAATTTGTTTATGGCTGTGGTCCACCAGACAGGACGCCTGCCCTTGGTGGAGAGGGTCTTGGTTTTATTTGGGATTGCATGATCCATGCATTCTTGGAGATGTCCGTAGAAAGCATTTGTGAAGGATTCTGCATTGTGGGATGTGGTTTCCACTGGCCCAGTGGGCTTAAAGGATACCATCTCAGTTTTAAGAAGTGTAAAGTCAGCTTTTGAGAAGTTTTTCACTGTAGTCTTTTGTGTTGGGGTGGAGGTGGGATATGTATATCCAGGGTGATTAGTTTGTGGTCAGATCTCACTAGTGAGGGGTATAATTCCGGTGTGGAGCACTTTGTCCCCATGTTTGTGATGATCAGGTCTAGTATATTATCTCCCCTTGTGGGAGAGGTGACTAGCTGTTCCATTGCATTTGAATTTATGAATTCCAGGAACCTTTGGGCTAGGGTGTTTGGGCTAGAATAATGCACCCAGTCTATGTTAGGGTAGTTGAAGTCTCCCAATATGATGATGTTTGGTGAGACATTCATATCATCCAATGTCTTCAGGAAGGCTGAGTGGGGTTCCTGAGATTGGGTGGGTGGTCTGTAACATGCTACCAGTTCTATAGCAGTTTTGCCTACGGTTAGTTGCACCTGGATGGTCTCTGATGCTTCATGTGTTGCTACTAACCTGGAGGTGTGGGTGTCCTTGATGAATTTGGACACTCCCCCTCCCTTTTTGGTTTGGCCCGAGTTTTGGGGCCGAAAAGCATGATACGAGGTATAGCCTGGTAGTGCTAGGGTGCTCTCAGGAGCCATGAACCAGGTTTCAGTTACTGCACAGACATCGATGTTCTCCATACTGAGGAGTGCTTTGAGAGCCTGCATCTTGAGATTTAGACTTCTGGCGTTGAGCAGCATTACCCTTAATTTTTTTCCATTTTTGTTTTCTAAGGAGGTGGGTTTGTCTTTTGAGCCTTGCCTAAAAAAGGCACTATGGGGGAGGCAAGAGCCTTAGCCAATATCCGGAAGCCCAGTGGTGACAGATGCAAGCCGTCCCTTGCGAAGCAACGTGGCTTGTCCAGCATGTCATCCCAAGCAGACAGACATTGGATCCCCCTAGAATAACACCTGTATTTGAGCCAATTATTAAAGCTGATCATCTTGTCTTTGTATTGTAGCATCATTCTTGGTGAGGGCAAGATGCTGCTCAGGGTCAGGGTTATACCAGCCTGGGCTACATAATCAGAGAGCTCCTCTATGTCTCTTTTCATGTAGTCCAGGGAGGTACATCTCAGGTCATTCACGCCGGCATGGACAATGATGGAGTCATATTAGTACTTGCTTTGGAGTGACCTGAGTGCGTGTGTTATGTGGCGGATCCTAGCTCCCGATAAGCAGCTCACCATTACCCTCTCCTTGTTCAGCCTGGTAAGCGGAACGTCAGTGTGTCTGACTATAGAGTCACCTATTACTAGTGTATCAGGCATGGTGTTTGGCCTTAAGGGCTGTGATTGTTTGACACACTGATCTATTGAAGCGTGTGTTGCATGTGTTATGTTTTGAGGTGGTGGATTTTTGGGTGTCTGCTTTGGGAGCCTCTGTTGTTTTGGTAAGTTTTTTGTTAGAGCCTCCGAGTATGTCTTTGTGTTATTATGTGTTTGGTTTGCAGTTGTGGTAGGTCTATGTGGGACTGGGTTTGGTGTGTGTGTGGTTACCTTCTCCTCCTGTCTGGTCTTGCCAGTCCTGAGTTGAGAGAGTTCAGCCTCCAGTTTGGCTATATAGTTGCATCTCTCACATGTATTTGTGTTTGTTGGGAGGAGGAGAGGGTTGTCTGTGTACATGAGACAATTGTAGCATTGTCTCAAGATTCCCAGATTAACCGACTGAACCGGAGAGGATGCTAGCAATCTACCACTCGACATGCTAGAATATTATAAGGGAGTGCTGTGCCTTTAAGGGAAGTGGGTACTCACAGGGAAGGTAGGTGGATGTAGTGCTTACTTAGAAGAGAGGTTTTGAGAACAACTGCTAGGCTTATAATAAAGCGATTAGTCTGATTATTATAAGAGTATAGCTTTCTTAAGGGAAAATTTGAAGAGCAGACTTGGCGGAGCCAGAAAAAGTTTAACCTTGTTTAACCGGCGCTGCGCTATGCGCACAAATGCGCAAAGCCGTGCAAACGCAGATTTTAAACAGGGAACTTCAAAAGAGCTAGAAATGGTCCAAAACAACCAATTACTACAAGCTCTTGTGCTGAGGTCACTCCTTCAGGGACAGATAGGCTGCTCAAGGCTCCCCACTCCCACTGGTGAGCAAAGAAACTTCCTTCTATCCAAGTAAGGCAATGGACAACACAGGAACTACACCACAGCCCAGAATACAGCAAAGCCTGTATACTGGTCTAAACTAGTCGAGGAGAGGCGGGAAAACAAGGATTTTTTTTTTTTGTTTTTGAGATAGAAAGCACACAGAAATGCAGGAAACAGTAATAAATCAGTTACACAGGCTAGCACACTTTAGTGGGCAGCCTCAACAGTTAAATTTAACAAACAAACAAACAACTTTCGACCAATTTTTGACTAAATGAAACTTTAAGTGCAGATAATATATAATGCAACAAACAGTTAAAAAAACAGTTTAAGCTTGTTCAAGGTAAGCAAGAGAAGGTATTTCAGGTAAAAAACAGGAACAAATACTTAAACATACATGCCTCAGTGTGTCAGCCACCTTCGTACCTGCAGGAAACTTTTGGAAACTGTGGTAAAGGCAAGGAAATATGGTATATAGTGCATTACTCTATTTCCAATGCTCCTTGCTTTGCGGTCATGGTACAGTGTGATTCAAGGAAGTGTCAGCCTCCATCATCATGCTCGAGGAACAGAACACATGTACATACTATGCTAATAAGGGTATCAAGCCGTATTGTATCCTTCTCTGGCTGCAGCTGTGTGGTGTCACTGTCAGTGGGTCACAATAGAGTGTGGTTATCATACTCCACTGCTGTCTAAAGCAGCTACCTGCAAGGTATAGTGCATGTATTGGTAGTGTAGTGGTGCACAACGTCCGGCCCTGAGGCCAAATCCGGCCCTCAACGCAACACCATCCGGCCCCCAGAGAGTATCCAAAAATTTTAAAAAAGTGAAAAAATGCTATGCCTTACTCCAATCATGCAAACTTTCCAGCACACGCTTACTTAGCTAATTGACTGCAGTTCCGCACACCTGTAATTTTAGCTGTGGAAGCAACTATTCTTTGTTGTTTATAACTTGTAGTCTGTAAACGGTAGTAACTTTCTGCAAGAGTTTGTAATAAATCATGGCTGCAAGCCAGAATAAAGTTAAACGCAAAGTTGATGTAGAGAACAGGCAATTTTATGACTGCTGTCTTAAATAAAAATGCCAGTCATCTGTACCTACTGTTTACTGGTAAAGACTTACTATGTTTTGAGGTGGCCCGCAGATGCATTAAGAATTTGTGTAGTGGCCCTCCCCATTAAAAGGTTGTGCACCACTGGTGTAGTGTCTTATATTTATGTTTTCAGCACTGTTTTCATGTTTTATTTTTCCTGTGAGGTTGTTGACTGGCTTCTTCATGTCAAGCACATCACTACACCAGGGAGATTGGAAATATTGGAATTGTTTTAGGTGTGGTTAGTCCAGACTCAAACCAACATAAATCCTAGTAGCACCTCCACCTTATGCTGCAGCACTCACATATCTGTCAACTGCATTCTACAGACCATGCTGTGGAGCTTCTTTTGCATACCTACTGCATACATACTCTCAACCAGGTGTGCAGGAGTAGTGGGTAACAGTGCATGCACTCCACCAGGTATGCAGAGTAACATGTGACAGATAAGCCATAGCAGTGTATAACATGTATGTGGAAATAATGTATATCAGGTATGGAAGAGTAGTGTTAATGTTTATGCAGGAGTAGTGTATGTGACAGGTATGCTGGAGTAGTGTGTGACAGGTATGTAGAAGCAGTGTATGACAGTTATGGAGGAGTAGTGTGTGACAGGTATGCGGGAGTAGTGTATGACAGTTATGCAGGAGTAGTGTGTGACAGGTATGTGAGAGTAGTGTGTGACAGTTATGCAGGAGTAGTGTGTGACAGGTATACGGGAGTAGTGTATGACAGTTATGTAGGAGTAGTGCGTGACAGGTATGTGAGAGTAATGTATGACAGTTATACAGGAGTAGTGTGTGACAGGTATGCGGGAGTAGTGTATGACAGTTATGCAGGAGAAGTGTGTGACAGGTATGCAGGAGTAGTGAATGACAGTTATGCAGGAGTAGTGTGTGACAAGTATGTGGGAGTAGTGTATGACAGTTATGCAGGAGTAGTGTGTGACAGGTATGTGGGAGTAGTGTATGATAGTTATGCAGGAGTAGTGTGTGACAGGTATGCAGGAGAAGTGTATGACAGTTATGCAGGAGTAGTGTGTGACAGGTATGCAGGAGTAGTGTATGACAGTTATACAGGAGTAGTGTGTGTGTGACAGGTATGCGGGAGTAGTGTATGACAGTTATGCAGGAGTAGTGTGTGACAGGTATGCTGGAGTAGTGTGTGACAGGTATGCGGGAGTAGTGTATGACAGATATGCAGGAGTAGTGTGTGACAGGTATGTGAGAGTAGTGTATGAAAGTTATGCAGGAGTAGTGTGTGACAAGTATGCAGGAGTAGAGTATGACAGGTATGCAGGAGTAATGTTGACAGTGCCCCAGAAATGTAGGCCACATCTGTGAACTCTCCAAAGCTGTGTTTTTTCAGTTTTATCATATGATAAATGAATAATTGAATATGTAATGCTAATATATATATATATATATATATATATATATATATATATATATATATGTAATACACACGCGCATACATACACACACACACACACATATATATATATATATATATATATATATATATATTCACTTCAGAACATTGAAAGCACATAGCACTGAAATTCAAAACATTGAGACCAAAATCTTGAAAATTCAAAACACTGAAAATTCAAAACATTGAATCTCACGACATTGAAAAAACAGAAAACCAACATTTAATATATGTCAGCACAACTACATACAGAAACAGATAAAAAACAAACCATAGTACACTTCTCCAAATATAAGCAGGGGGCCAAGCCCCCCTGCACCCCCACACTCCCTGCTAATTAAATATATAAACTCCGAGATCGCACTACAAAACAAAATGCCAAACATACCATTCCACACTTCATGACTGCCTGTTTAAATTGTAAAAAAAAAACTATCCTCAACCTTCTCTTAGAAACTCTACTTCACTGTTAAAGCATTACACATTACTAAATATCTCTCCAATCTTGCCAGAGTTTCATAGGTAAACTCAGTGTAATGTAGTGTGATGTTGGAGTTGATATATTTAAGTAGCAGGGGGTGTGGGGGGTGCAGGGTGTCTTGCCCCACTGCTTATATTTGGAGAAGTGTTCCAAGATGGCTGCCGGCTAGACTAGTCTCTATTCACTGTGCTCCTCATTGTTATATAACAACCGGCTAATTTTTACAACTTTGGAGTAATATTTTTTCTCAGTTTTTCTTACAAAAAGTTCCTGTGAGTCTATGCCTATGTAATAGGATTATTTATTCTTTTGGAAAATTCAGCTTTGGAAGTTTTTTACCTCAGAACAATTTTGGCTTCAACAGTTTTTGGGCACGTGCAGCTTCAAGGCTCTTCTCAGAATCAGCTACCCTGAGTTCACACTTCCGCTGTGGATATGGCTGGCAACTCTAATTCCATGGAGACACAGACAACAAAGGCCAAATTCTCTTTTTTGCTGTCACCTGAAAAAGGTACTAGTTCAAAAAGACTAAGAACTACTAAACAATCTTCTGAGATTATTAAAGTAAGTACTAAAGACAAAAATGACTCTAATTTTAATTTAGATGAACTAAAAATAGCATTAGAACCTATTCAAAATGCTAAACAAAATTTCTCTGAACAATTCACTGATTTTGGCAAAACTTTAAAACAAATAAGTGAAAGAATGGACATTATTGAAAGTAAAAGTATAGCCTTAGAAATAAGAGCTGACTCAGTTGAAAGAGATATAAAAGCTAAAGATAAGCTTATTATAGAAATTCAAGCTAAATTACTGGACTTAGAAGCTAGGAGCCGCAGAAATAATATCATTATTAGAGGACTACCAGAATCCTATGAGAATCAAAACTTATTGTCAGTGACTAAACAGATTTTTGAAGCATTATTAAACTGTGAGGCAATGTCAAAAACTGTAATTATAGAAAGAGCCCTGCGTGCCATTCAGGATTCCACCTCTCCTCGGATCATATATACTAAATTACTTAATTCTCAAGATGCTCATCATATTTTAGAAGCAGCTAAAAGGAAAAAACAGTTTGCCTGGAATAATCATAAACTGTCATTCTCACAGGATCTGCCTCCGCAAATAAAAATGAACAGACAAAAACTTTCACCATATTGTGCAGATCTCATTAAAAGAGGGATAAGGTTTCGTATGCGCTATCCTAACACTCTTTCTTTTAGTTATAATGACAGAAGTTTTATGGTCACAGAACCCAAAGAAGCTAAAGATAAATTTCTTAAAATATTCAAGGCTCTTCCAGAATCAATGTCATAATAGTACATCTCCTAATCAGCTGTAATTGATGTTTGTGTTTCAATCAACATGCTTTCATTTGTTAAAATATTTTTATTAATTTTTATTGAACTGGTGACTGGTTTTATAATTAGATTAATTAAGATAGCTTCTGAGGTTGTTTTTATTCGCTTTTATTGTTATTTTGTGTTGTCACTATCATAGATTATTTTTATTTTCACAATCTTTAAGTTAACAGTGTTTGCGAGGTAGTAGCATTAATAGTCTTTTATAATGCCATTGTTTTTAACAAAAACTGTGTTAAAAACAGATTGGAGGGAAATTTCTATGGTCTCGAGACTTTATAGAGTTACCAAAACATTTAGTTTCTTTTCAGTCTTCTCTCCGGAATATGCACGCACTCTTTCTGGGTCTGCTTGGCTTCAGGATGACGTCAAGATCTCTAAATAAACAATTATTGCCTTTGTGCATTTGCTGCAAGGAATTAGGAGTGAGTTTCGGATATCTGTCACATGATTGCGATGTATCTTGGTATCAGAAATAGAAAGTAACTCCTCACTTCAAGGCTGTTGTCAGTGTTCTGTTAGATGAAACTGAAGATAGCACCAGTTATTTAACATCTATTTTTCCTCATAGCAGTCTTTTTAACTTGTAATGTGAAATAAAGGAAAAACAAAGTGCTGTCAGAAGTCTTACGCTCTGCGAATGACTTTTCAATGCTCTTGCAGGTATTTGCATGAATGCGGAAGTTCTGATACTTCGCATACAGGAAAAGAGCGCTAAAGTTCATGCTATGTATATTAAACTCTCGTTAAACTGAGAGGGTATGTAATATATTACAAAATGTCATTATTCTGTTGTTTTATTTTTGACTATACAGTCGTTTGCAACACATGGTGAATGGGTTAGTTATCTTGTAATATGAGCCAGATAGAGAGGTACGGAATATGAAAAATTCAGGGGTATTGTTTATATATCTTCTTCTCTTGCAGACTGTCAGGGGCAACATGTAACCCATTATTACATATCAATACACATTCTACATAAATTTAAAGGAATGACTAATTAGTCTAGGCTGTTTTTTGACTGAATTTTATGGTCATGTTTTATAGTTTATAATAATTGTTATGTTGATTAATGTGTAGCATATTTTAAGGTGGGTAGGGAGTTGTCTTATGTTATTGGTTGACTCATAGTTAGTTCTGAGGATGATCTTATTATTACTAGTAACATTATATTTTTGGTGTGTTATAGTTTAATCACATGTTAACTTTAGTTGATTGGTGGCACTTTACTGTTTTAATTAGAAATAGGTATATAAGTAGTGCATTTTTTGGGACAGTATGTTTAGTTTATATTTATACTGTTCTTTCCCTGTGCCATGATTTATGATGAGCTGTTGTGTTGTGTTGCATGTATTAAGCTTATAATATGCATAGAATTAATAGGTTTTATTAATTTTATTTTAAATCTCATTAGTTTCTCCAAAACAGTATGACCTTTGTTTTTTCTTTTTATCTCTGTTATAAAACTTGCTATAAAAGGTTAATTACTTTAGTGTAATAATTTTTTGTCTTATAAGTACTTGGGAATATATTTGAATGGGGATTGAATATGTCGGACATCTTGTGCTTTGTTAGTTGTGTAAATATGTTTAGTTGGGTTAATAGTGTTTTAGTCCTTTTCAGGACTTTACTTAAAGTCTCTTTTTTCATTATGAAGTTATTGGCAACCAAATTCATTAATTGTATATTGACATTGTTTTTTCTTCCTTCTATAGATATGTTATGGTGGGTAGGCACTGGGGTTGGGAAGAAGGAAGTTTATAATTTTAAAGGTCATTATTATGTTGAAGCATAAAGTACTTGAGAGTAACTGTTTACCAAGATTAGTTTAGGCCTTATTTTAATTGGTAACTTGTATTTACAAGAAATAATACTAGTTTCCTTCATGTTTGATATCAAATCTTTATTTTGTACATGACAAACATATTAATAGTTGATTCCTGGAACATAAGAGGAATCCAAAATAAAGATAAGAGATCTTTATTATTTCATCTGATGTATAAATCACAAGCTAATATATGCTTTATACAAGAAACACATATTCCCAGAGATGAGTGGGATAAAGTTAATTGTAAAAAATGGATCAAAAAAATAATAGCCTCTGGGGACACTTCAAATTCTAGGAGGGTGGCTATTATTATTAAACAAAAATTTCAAGGAACTATTGTGAAATGAGAAATATGATGATGAGGGGAGGTGGTGCCTTTTTACTGCTACCTTACAGAATTTGGACAAACCACTTCTGCTACTAAATTTATATGGGCCTTGTAGTCAACAACATCTATTTATTTTACAAATTTATAATATACTCATTTCTTATAAAGACCACTTCGTTATAGTGGGAGGGATTGGAATGCTGTTATAAACCCAGACATTGATCGCACTAGTTGTTCTATTTCCTATAATAAACAAGCATCTCTTGCTCTCGAAGATTTAATTTTAGAATATAATCGCATAGACCCGTTTCATTTTATAGAGTACTCAAGTAAAAAAGATATATATACTTATTACTCAAAATGTTATCGTTCATGGTCAAGATTAGATTTCTTTCTGTTATCTAATATTTTTTCAAATAGTTTATTGGACTTTGTTATTGAACCCAGATTCTTTTCAGATCACTCTAGAATTTCACTAAAATTAAATGTAAATCTTAAAGCTGATAATCTATCCAAACAAAATAATTGGACAATGAATAACAATCTTCTTCTATATAAAGAAATTTGCAAATTATGTACAGAAATAATTCAAGATATGGAAAAACAATTAGATTCAATGGATATTCCATATGATATACAGTGGGCTGCTTGTAAAGCGAGGTTAAGAGGAATGTTTATTGGTAAAGCGGCTTATCTTAAAAAGCAATTTAATGAGAAAGAAAGAGTTATTAAACTAAAAATTCACTCTCTTGAAAGACTATGTAGATTAAATCCTGATCCCGTGTTTGAAAAGCAAATTATAGATTGTCAGAAAGATCTTATTTTACTTCATCAAAACAATTTATCAGTATTGGAGCAAAGATTATTAGCGACGTATTCTGAATGGGCTCAAATACCTTCTAGGACCTTGGCTAGAATTATTAAAAATAATTTTAAAAGGCCTAAAATATTGTCCATACAATACAATAACAAATTATATAATACAGACAAAGAAATTTTGAATCTTTTTACAATACTATATACAGAGTTATATTCTAAATCTTCCAAAGCTAAGGTAAATAGTCATATTGACAGTTTTTTAAATTCTTTAATATTTCCTATGATAAATGTAAATCAACAAAATTTTCTTTCAGCTCCTCTTACTCTTCAAGAGATTTATGATTCAATAAATAGACTTAAATCTGGTAAATCTCCTGGACCTGATGGATTCACACCAGAATTTTTCAAATCTTTTAAACTAGTGATTGCTCCTTTTCTTCTCAAAGTATACAATTACATAAAAATTAAAGACATAGCTGACCTTCATTGGAATACTTCTAAAACAATACTAATTTTGAAAAATAATAAAGATAAGACGGATCCTAACAATTATCGACCAATTTCATTAATTAATTTGGATATTAAAATTTTATCATCTATTCTTGCCAATAGATTGAAACAGGTTCTACCTTCGATAATTTCCCCAGGTCAAACAGGGTTTATGTCTCAAAGACATGTATGGGACAACACCTTGACTTTGGAATCTATTATTCATCTTACAAAAAGGGACAACAACCCATTGTATGCATTGATTCTGGACGCATCCAACGCTTTTGATAGAGCGTGTTGGGATTTTCTATTTCAGACAATGTCCTGTTTCAAGTTCCCCTTGTCTTTTATAAATTTTATAAAAACCTTATATAAAGAAACTTTTACTAGACTTTACATTAATGGTTCAGCTTCATCCCCTATAAAGATTACCAGAGGTACAAGACAAGGTTGTCCTTTGTCTCCTTTTCTTTTTAATATATATTTAGAACCATTATTATTATATATAGCTCAAAATACTTTTCACAGGTTTCCTAGGATTCTTAATACTAATTTAGTTTTCTCTGCTTTTGCAGATGATCTAGTCTTATATTTTCAAACTCCTATCACAGATCTTAATAAAATAATTAACTCTATTGAACGTTTTTCTCTTGCTTTGAATTATCTTATCAATCCTTTGATAACACATATTCTTCCTTTGAATTATTTGGTACATAAACCTTTCCTATTTTCTGACTCTCGTTTCCATACTACTTTAGGAGTGAAATATTTGGGCATTTATATGGAACATAATAATCATTCTGCATTTCAAAATAACCTAAATAAGGTTTGGCTATCAATAATTTCTGACATGCATAGATGGGAACATATGAACTTATCACTTCTATCTAAAGCTGCAATAATCAAAATGAACATTCTTCCCAAATTTTTATATCAGTTTAATTCCTCAGATCAGATAATTCCAAAATCCTTCTTTGACAAAATTAATAAGGAATTAGCTAAATTTATGTGGTTCCCTAAATCTGTTAGGGTTTCTTATTCTAGATTATCAATCCTTAAAGACAGAGGTGGTTTAGGGCTACCTAATTTTTATCTTTATTATTTAATTGTTTCTGCAAATAAATTATGGTCCATCTCTAAAATGAGTAATATTCATCACATACAATCTCCAACTTGGGTTAAGCTATGGTATCATTACATTTTATCTAAGAATATAAATCCTGCGGCCATTCCTTTCATATCTATTGATATTCTGAATAATCTAAAAATATCTAACTTTCTTAAACAAAAGATCAAAGATTTTCAGGAACTATTAAAACTTATCAATCTTGACAAGTTTTTCCATTTACTTCAACCACTTCATCTGAATCCTAACATAATGCTAGATAAAGTACCATTTAATCTAACAAAGTATCCCCTTATAAAGTTCTTGAATGTTTGGGATCTATTGAAATATAAAGATTTGGCCATGGCAAACCTTCGTAATACTTTGAAAGTAAATTATAAGTATACCTTAATTTTAAGGCAATTAAGAGAGGTGATCATGGTGAAGTGGGATCCCATAATACCTACCGAGCAAGATGTTAAGAACTTAGAAACGATAATTAGAACAATATCGTCACCTGTGAAAATGTTATCTAACTCTTATAACTTGTTAAATAAATTAGTACAAGGCTCAAGCTGTCTTTTTTCTGATGTCTGGTTGAAACATAATCCGCAAATAACTGAGAATCAAAAACTTAGGGCTATTAAAAACACTTTTGAATACTCCCCATTTAAGAAATTGATTTATACACAATTAATGATTAATAGTAATGCCTATCTTACTCCTTATAAAATGAATAAATTTAATGATAGTAAATCTTCTTCTTGCACGTGTTGTTCCTTTCCCCGAGCTGATCTTTTACACATTCTTTGGTGTTGTCATTTTTCCCATAAACTTTGGACCTCCTTAAAAGTAAGGTTGCAGAAAATGGGTTATCATAAATCCACCTTGTCTTGGGAAATTGCTATACTTCATATACCTGTTGTGCATCTTTCCAAAATGGATATACAGGTATTGATTTTTATTTGCTCTCTTATTAAACTTTATATTACCCAAAATTGGCTTCACCGAACTAAATTAAACTGGGATTCTTTTAGAAAAATGGCTCACTTATACATTGCCGCCCCAAAAATCTTTGATAAAAAGTCCCAAAAAAATGGCTCAAAAAAACAAAGTTTTAATAAAGGTTCTGAGTATTATCAATATTTAATGGTGTAATGTTTTCTGGTCTTGGTACATAAGGTATAATTTATTTACTCTCATATGACACTTTCTAATGATGTCTTTAATTTTAAGTTTTTTTTTTTTTGGAATTGCTCATTGGTTGCCTATTGTATATATTGTACATATTGATGTTTTGTTATGTTGTCTTATCCGGATGAGTTGCAATTTATTTCCAATGGTTGTAAATCTTCACTCAACTCCTAGAACAATGCATCTTGTTGTTGTTATGTAAATCAATAAAAAGATTTTTGAGAAAAAAAAATATTTGGAGAAGTGTAATATGGTTTGTTTTTTATTTGTTTCTGTATGTAGTTGTCCTGGAGTAGAATACATGTTGCTTTCCTATGTCTTTTTCAATGTTACGGGATTCAATGTTTTTAGTTTTCAGTGTTTTGAATGAATTTTCAAGATTTTGGTCTCATTGTTTTGACTTTCAGTGTTATGGGCTTTTGATGTTCTAAAGTGAATCCATATATAAATATATATATACAAAGTAAATATGCTGTATACGCTATATATATATATATATATATATATATATATATATATATATATATATATATATATATATATATATATATATATATATATATATATATATATATATATATATATATATATATATATATATATATATATAGCGTATACAGCATATTTACTTTGTGCCTGTCAGTATGTATTACCATCTCATAATGAAAAAACTCCCAAAGGCAGTAATGGGTAAAAACTGATGAAATATGGGTCTACCCCAACCACTGCTATGAGTTCACCTTGACAAATGTTGATTGCGTTTCAAGGTTTGTTAGTAACAAAGCCAATATATGACAAACTATAGCTACCTTGGCAGCAGAATATTATTTGACTTTTCAAAACCAAATGAAACACTTGGCTTAAAATAATAAGTTAAAATTTTACTAGCCAGTTATGTTACACTGCGGAAGTGTTTTGGATGCTTTATTCCTGAGTAATTCTGATTGCATGGGATAAGTTCTTACCTATAGAAAGGTTATGTTAGGACAGCTGATTCAGTGACTGTTGTACATATGCCAAAGTTAAATGCTGTAGGCTAGGGTGTTAACAAAAAATATTCAAACTTCAGATATTGAAATATTTCCTGTGAAAGTGTTTCAGAACTTCATATTTCAGGCAATCTGTTTATAAAACTAAGGAAGATGATCCATTTCTTGTTTCTTCCACAGGACTGTCACAGACTTTTGTAGAATAATCTAACTAGCTGCGGTGATAGGTTTGCCAGTCAGGAAAACAACTCTTCTTAAATGGGCTGCGTTGGGCTTTGGACTTGACTTTTAGCTGACTGAAGCAGTGTAACACGTATAAAAGAAGACACTGTGGCCCCATAAACATGCCTGCTGCCTGAAGTGATTACACATATGATGACAGAAAAAGGAAACCAAAAATAACTGTGACAGTTCTGTGAATCCCTAGGTTCACCCCTTTGTCTTGCTGGGTGGGGGAACAGCATCTCACTGATTTGGTGCAGAGTTTGTAATGCCTGCATGCAAGAGACATGCAAAAATGCCTTGATACTGTTTTCTTCAGCATTTTTATTTCATTTCTGTGTTCTTCTGCATCAGACTAATGCTGACAGCATAAAGCATTGACAGACATGCCGCAAGGAACCGCTGCATAAACTTGTTGGGTACCAGAGTCCAAAGGGCCAGTGGAAGTAGGGGTGGGTCCATTGATTCTTGTTGTCTCACCCAGTTTCAAGAGGGCAGGTTTGTGAATTTCCCTGCCCGGTTCATATTCTCCTGTAGAGGCTCGGGGCACTAGCTCAGTCTGATAAATGGCACGGGAATCACTGGTAGACAGTTTGCAGTGGACAGTGCGTGCACAGAAACACAGACCACAGTGACATCATTACACAAAGTGCATGTGTGAGCAAAGGGTAGACTTGGGGAGAAAAGCATCCTGATCACCAGGCTGACACCATACTGGGATGTCCATGACTGCTCTCTATTATGGCTGCTGAGGCTGAGGAGTCAGTGGGCCTTGACAGGTGACGGATGCAAGGGACACCAATGAGATGATTAAAATATATTTAAAATCGCATTGAAAAATCTAAGAAATAGAAGTTTCTCCATTTTTTTAACATTTTGGAGAGTACTCTCTAAAACAAACCTAGAGCAGTTGCTACGGTTTCTGTCATTCTGTATTACTCCACATTCCTGTGTTTCTAAGAAAAAATTGTTAAACTGACTGATTTCTTTGGAAGAAAAGGCACAGAGTCAGGCAGACATCAGCATGGCAGGGATAATGCTAGTACAGTGGTTCCACTACTTCCTGTAACATTGAGCCTGGGTCGCAGAACATTTTCTCAAAGGGCATATAAGACACTGTCCAGCTCTCTGTCTAGCTCTGCTGTGTTCTTTAAGATAGTACCTACGTAGACAGTGTAGATTCTCAGAGACCCTGCCATATTTTTTCTTTGCCTTTATTTTTTCGAGACCATACACAATACGTTCTTCTAGTGTCTAGATTTTGGCACCTTCTAGCAAAGTCCAGGTACCATCTTGTTGCATTTTTTCTGAACTACGTGCATCTTTTATGAGCTCTTATGAAGATGCAGTCACCAGAATTGTACATAGTACTTCACTGGAGTTTTTTCAATTACTTATGAAGAAAGAGAACTTGTTTCTCTGTAATGCAAGTGTTTTTGTTATATATCCTAGCTACAACCTTCTTGCTGTTTTTGTCACACTGTCAGCTTATCATCTGAAGTGACCAATGTCATGTTGACATTTGATGTGCAACTGATTCTTCTTCAGTTCCTTAGTTATTTTCTGAGTTATTGTTTTAGTTACTTATTTAGTGATTACTGAGAAACTCTGCCTGGGTAGGTACTCATTTTCAGAAAACACACGAAAGTCACCACACGTCAAGATTTAATGAAGCTTTCAGGTCTACACCCTTCCTCAGCATATAAAAAATACATCCATTCATTACTTTTAAATAGAGGATTAATTCTATCACATGATTAAGCCAGCCAAAATACTTAAAGGAACATGAACAATTAACCTATCCTAAACATTAGTTAAAATCTAACTTTTATAAGCATTCATTGAAAACATTCATTAAAAAGATTGTTATAAATACTAAACATTTACATATACAGTATAAAATATAAAAATGTAAACAATATATAAACATATAGGAAGTAACAGAGCCACAAACATTCAAATATATTGTTTTTGCCTATTTATCAAAATTGGTTTTATACTAACAGCACTATTAAGACCAGGTGGTTTATCTGCTTGTAAACGAACTATCCATTCATATTCCCTTGTTTGTAGATAGTTATCTAGATCACCTCCCCTTGGTCCTAGAGTTAACACACAAATAACTCTAAATTTAAAAGTGTGATCTGGGAAGTCCATTATATGCCTATACAACCCATTTGATTCAACTTTTCTTTTCATTTCAGACTTGTGCTCGATTATTCTATCCTTTAATTTCCTACATGTTTTTCCCACATAAAATACATTACATTGTGTGCACGTTGCTAAATAAACTAATTTTGTCGTATTACAGTCAGCCCTACATTTAAAGGTGAATTCTTCATTTGTTAAGGGATGCTGAAAATATCCTATTGTTTCATATATATCCAAACAACAAGTGCAATTATGACACTTATATGTTCCT
This sequence comes from Protopterus annectens, assembly GCF_019279795.1. Taxonomy (NCBI): domain Eukaryota; kingdom Metazoa; phylum Chordata; order Ceratodontiformes; family Protopteridae; genus Protopterus; species Protopterus annectens. The sequence goes on from NC_056746.1 coordinate 480,945,960, forward strand.
ATTTTAGTTGGTTTATTTTTTGGAACATCAATAAAATCTTTATAACAGAGCATCTGTTTTATTGATTGCCCATTCCTGTAGGAAAATCTTGGTCTCAAACCCAGGATGTCCCTCAATTCTGGTTGGGCCATCAGTATCACCCAGTTCTTTTCAATAATCTTAAGAACTTTTATGGTGTTGGTGTTATAACTTGTAACAAATCTTACAACATTATCTTTTATTTTATTTTCACCACCTTCTGTTATTTGATCTTGATGTTCCTTATTTGTGAATCCAAAGATAGGTTTATATATGTTTTTTCTTCCTTGTATAACCTCATCACATGCTTGATTTACATCTGTTAACAAATAACCACTTTTCACAAATTCATCCTTCATTTTATTAAGCTGCTCTATAAAACTATTTTCCTCAGTAGTAAGTCTACTAACCCTTATTAATTGCAACTTTAAAATTCCCTTGTAAATATGTGGTGGGTGCATACTGTTCATCTTAAGATATCTTTCAGCATATACTTCCTTCTTATGTACCCTAGTTACTACTCTATCATAGTTTTTCTGAATACTCACATCTAAAAAAACTATCTCATGTAATGAGTATTCCATTTTAAACTCAAAAAAATCTGTAGTACTATTCAAATACTGCACAAAACTCTCTAATTCAAGTACTGTCCCTGTCCACGTAAAAAACAATCATCTACAAATCTACAATAACTATTTAGCAAATGGCTAAATCTATTAGTTTCATTCATTACATATTCCTTTTCCCAAATATATAGCACCATATTGGCAAAACTATTGGCCACTGATGTTCCCATGGCCACCCCATTTAGTTGTTGATATGGCGTTCCATCAAAAATAAAAATATTTTTTGTCAACACCAACTCAAGTAATGAACATATATTTTCCATCTCACGTGGTTGAAGCATAGATTCCATCATTAACAATTTTCTAATGGCATCTATTCCATAGTCTATCGGGATGACTGTAAATAATGATGCTATATCCAGTGTAACTAGAAAAACGTTCATCCCTACTTCTTTTCTTCTATACCACGTATCAAACTTTTCCAAAAAATGAAATGTATCCTTTAGAATGGTAGTACATTTGGGTAAGTATTTAGCCAACACTCTTTGCAAGTATATAGATATAGGTTCTGTGACCCACCCTTTTCCTGAGACTATAGGTCTCAAAGGGGGGGGATCACTCATAGATTTGTGTAATTTTGGTATTCCATAAATTTGAGGAATTTTAGGGCATGGGACAGTAAAATAAGTTAACAATTCTATAGAAATATCATGTGTTAGATGCATGTCATATACTGCTAAATTCACTTGTGCTATATGGTTCTTTACATCTACAAATGATATTTTTTTAAAATTTGTGTCATCAGACAGAAAGTTTTTAAACTTATCCATGTACCATGCTTTGTCCATTATTACTGTGGCCCCTCCCTTGTCCGCTTGTTTTAATATTATATTCTCATCCTTCTTTAGTTGTTGAAGTGCCCTATAGTCAGTATAAGACAAATTAAACTTGGCTTTGTTAAGTTTCTTGACCCTTTGGTCAGCATATACATTTCTAAATTCTACTTCCACTAATTCCGAAAAAGCCACGATTACTGGTGAAAGTTGTGGTATAAACGTACTCAGTTTTCTAAAAGTTGAATGAACATCATGCATCTGTTTAAACATTAATGTAAACATTTAATTTCTAGAAAATAGCTTTACATCTGTTATTACATCAACTATAGTGTCAGTAAATGTAGGGATGAATTTCATCCCGTTCGCTAATAGTTCATAATGTTGATCTGTTAAAGTCACTTTAGAAATATTTACAGTACCTTTATATAAATGACCATACAGTCTTATCTGTGAACTGCCTTGTTGGGTACTCATTTTCAGCACAGGACCAGGGAGAAAAGCTTCAAAGTATTACAAAAACATTTTAAGAACAAAAATTTTACAAGCTTCAAAATAATACAAAAAAAAATCTCCACTTTAAATAATTATACCAAATCAGACACTACGAAAACATTACTTAAAATAGCTACAACTTATATGACAATAATTTGATATTTAGAGAAATTTTAACCAGTTCAGAGAAATTAAAGATGACTTAGTATAATATGAATAGGAACTACAATTTGAAGTTAGGAAAAAAACAGGGTTAGGGCATAATTAGATACAGGCAGAGGAAATTGAATTTAGGAAGTGAGCAAAGAAGGGGGGAGTAAGGAGGTGTAAGGTATAAACAGGTACTTATTCATATTTATGGATATCGTTTATCCTGGGGTTGAGCAAGAACAGAACCAGATTTTGGCTAGAAAGTTCTTCAGAATGGTTTTAAAGGACTGGAGGGAGGATGCTGGCCTAATGGATAAATGTAAGGAGTTCTATGCCTTAGCAACATGGTCTGAGAACAGACCGTGCCTTGAAATAGGGCTTTGGTCATTAGATTGTAATGACCAAGTGGCAACATAGTTGTATAAAATGGTATTTAGTGCTGGACAAGCAAATAGATGCTGGAAAATTTTGTAAGTGATAAGAAGCTGTTTATATTTTAACTGGCAGTGTAGCTCTAACCACTTTAGGCTTTTTAGTGCTATACAGTAGTATGTTCTGAAAGGACTATTTGTAGCAAATTTAGCCACTTTATTATATCATTGTTCAAGTTTTGCTTTCTATGATGTCTGGAGGTTAGTAAGTATGGGAGAACCATGAAGTAGTGAGGGGAGGAGGTAAGTAGTAGCAAGTGTAGTTTTAGTTGCATTGCTGAGTACCTTTTTCAGTCTGTAAAAGATCCATAGCTTTTGGTGATTTTTTTATGCAATTTTGTATGTGTTAGTTGAATTTAAGATTATCATCCACTATCATCCGTAATACTTTGCTATGAGAAGTGACATGCAATGGTTGAGTTATTAAGACAGAATATTTTAAATTCTGTTTTTTTTTAAATAATTCATAGGTGATTACTGGGCTATTGACCCGCAGGTCTTTATAAGCCTTGCCGTGTATGCTAAAATAACACTAGAGTATAATACTAGAGAAACCCAATATAAAGGATCTTGCCTGAAATCGAGATCTTAGTTAGCAATTCCCACCCATATCTAGGAGGGTCATAAGTGAAATCCCTGGCAGGAATTTACTTTTTCCCATCCAGTCATACAGGTAACACTTAAACAGGGTCATAGGCTTTGTTTGATGTGAACTGGTAGCCTGTTCCAGAGGAGTGGCAACCTCTGAGAGATATAGGTGTCTCTCCAGCAGGTCCTATTTATGTCACAGGCCAGATTAAGGTCCCTGGAGCAGGTGACCCTTGCTCCATTTGACTTGCATTTCCATTAGGTTTGGATCTAAGATTGCTCTGTAGGCCAGGTACAAGTCTCCTCTAAGTAGTCTGTATGTTACTGAGTACAGTGACAGTGACTTTAGTCTGTACATGTATAACGTGCTAGAGACCCTGAATTTTCTTGGTTAGAAATTTCTGAGGTCTCTCAAGTTGCTGCAACTGCCTGGTAAGGTACTTAGCAAAGGGTACATTGTCCTCAATTATTGGCCTGATGAGGGTCGAGCACAGGGGTGTTATGACCTCTTTCACTCTTGAGGCAATGCTCTTGCTAATGAGCTATGCAACATAGAATGTATTCCTTACCACAGTAGACACATGGTGGTCAAACTTTGGGCTACAGTCAACTTGCGTTCCCAAGTCTCTCACTACTGAGTTGTTACTTAGAGTATTATTATTTATATGATAGTTGGCAGGGATATCGTTTTTACTGAAGGGGATGATAATGCATTTTTTTAGCACTGAGTTTGAATCCATGGCTTTGGCACCAGTCACCAGTTTGTGTATGTCTCTCTTGAAAGTATATTAACATTGTTTGGGGATTCAGTGATTGCACCTAATTTGCAGACATCAGCAAACAGCTCCTCTGTTTTGGCCTGAACTTCTGAAAAGTAAATTCCAAACAAGAGGGGGCCCAGCATTGACTCCTGTAGAACCTCACTGGTGACAGGTCTACTTGTTGAGGTAAAGTCCCAAACATTGACTGAGTGTGATCTGTCATTGAGCCAGTTAGCAATCCCCTGATGACATAAGGGTTGATATTCAATCTTTAATTTCTCCAGATATTTTGGGTTTCCAATACCATGATGGGAATGGACCCCATTCCTAAGTCAAAGTACAATTAAAGTTCATGAAATTAGCATAGTTTCACCCTTTGATGTCAGCCAAAAGTGCTCTTCGCAGCACCCGCAATTGGGAGAGCTTATCAATGGTGTCCAAATATGGGATTGTGTTGAAGGCCTTGGATAAGTCAAGGTAGAATGTATGCACAGATATGCCTTTTTTAATTTCTCCAAATCTTTTGGGTTTCTAATATCATGATGGAAATGGACCCCATTCCTAAGTCAAAGTATGATTAAAGTTCATGAAATTAGCATTGTTTCACCCTTTGATGTCAGCCAAAAGTGCTCTTTGCAACACCTGCAATGTGCCCAGTAATGACTCCTTCTGTAATTCGTGTGGAGTTACATGTATTGGTAGCATATCTAAATAAGATTTTAGGCTCTTATTTATAAGATCCATTGCTTCCTCTACTATTGGAACTATTTGGGTATCTTTCTTCCACATTGCTCTCGTTTCTGCCTGCAAATTCTGATATCTTATAGCCTTGCCTTCATCTATGGCTCTGGTGATGTTTTCAAAGAAGTCCACCAGGTTTAACAGGCATGACCTGCCTTTGACAAGTTTGTCGGATCAAGGGATGGAGATCACCTACATCCTTATTTATAAGGTCCATTATGATTCCTTACCCAATTACCTAATACTCCTTACCTAATTTTACATCTACTATACCTGCTTACCTTTCTATCTCATTTGCAGTGGCTGATACTTTTTCTGCTGCTGGTTTTTCTTTCTGTTCTTAGCCTCCAGTTATCCGCTCTGCCAACTAATCTATTCCCCGCCTCTCTATCCGTCTGACCTCCCCTGTTTTTATCCCCTCCTCCTCTATCACCTGCCCTCCCCTAAGTCTACTTATAGAGGTCATGCTCTGTGGCGCCACTTTTTAAAAAGGAAAAGGAATGCACCTGTGCTGGTTCCTGTGGTAGTGCTGCTCGTTTTCGCCACCTGGTAAGTTTGGAACATTGTGGTTACCATGTTTTACTTAAAGCTCATCATATCATGTAAGCTTGTTTGAACTACTTATATACTCTTATTTCAATGGCTTTAACATTGTTTATAGCTATCTACAGTTTTATGTGTTCATAATAGCATTAGCCACTAAACTGTTTGTAATACATTCTTGCGTTTGCATTACGCTCACAGAATGGCGATTTTTGGTCCCTTTGCATAACCTTTTCTCCCAATTGCTAGCATAATGCTAGCGTTATCTTGTACGCCATCTAAAAAGCGATGCAATGACATAGGACTGAACAAACTCTAATTGAAGGCATTTGCTATGTTCGCTCTCCCTAACAGTCCATATTTCCCTACATGTGGACCTCATTTCATAGCGTTTTTGTAGTCCAACAGAGTAAGGAACTTTTCCGATGCCTGGTGTTTGTCTACTTTCCTAAGGCAATGTGAATTAGGCTTGTTTACTCTATCTATCCCCCTTATTATATTTAATCACTGTGTGATTCCATTCCTGACTTCTTCCTTTAGCGATACAAGCTATCCTCACTGAACTCACTAAGAACGCCACCAAAGTGGGTCGTAACATGCGTGCAAGTACTCACACATGTTGAGTGCAGTGGTACTTGCTCGCAACTCATCCCTCTGGCCAGCATTCAAAACAACTCACCTAAAACGGATTTTTAGAGCTTGACCTCCTTACAGGGTACTCTCAGGTATTGCATATGGTTCTGTTTGGGTTTATCTACACTTTCACTGCTTAGTCAGCCTTAGCCATAGCTCAGGCATGACACAGCCTCCCTCAGAATCCCTTTTATGGTTCACTTAGGTAGCGCATATTGTTCCACTTGGTTATACATCCAGTCTTAATGCTTAGATAGCCTTGGCATATTACAATATTCTAGCTTGTTCTCTGTTATGCTATGTTTTATTTTTTGGTGCTTTGCATTGCCTCTTAATTGCTTTTGTAAGTGCTTTATCTGCCTGTTACTGCTTAATCAAGTGCTCTATCTACCTGACAAAGGGAAAAGGCATTATCATGTTCAGATACCATTTTGATATTTTTAGGTCATGTTAATGACCTTTTAGATATGACTAGGTAGTGCTTAAGACTGTGTTTGGATATTTCTATGCTATTCTTGATATCTAGACAGCCTTGGCAGAATATAATGTCCTAGTTTTCTCTGTAAAGTCAACTCCAGTTATAAGGTGCTCTGTGTTATCATTTAAATAACCTGGCTAAGCGCATTATTTGCCTGTATTTGCTTTATTATTGCTATATATGACTTAATATTCCTCTGTCTGTTGGTTCGCTACTTCTGTTAATTCCCCTATCCTCTTTACCTGATTGGGGTACTGTTGTAAAGCTGTTTTTTGTAGAGTGACTGCATTATTTACCCCTGTATCATTTCATAATTTAAACTGCAATATCCAGTTACTGTACCTCTGCTGCCTTTTACTACTACTCTCCTGCACTGCTCTCCATTTATATTTTCCCTCCTTCTATGTCTATTCCTTGACCTGTCTATCTTATTTAAACTCTCCCTTTATATTTTCCCTCCTTCTATGTCTATTCCTTGAGCTCTCTATCTTCCTACTATACTACCTGTACATCTATCCCTTAAGCTCTGTATTACCTATTACACTACTAGCATGCCTCTCCTCCTCTCCTGAATATCCCCCTTGTACTCCTTCCTCTATTCACCTACAACTATAACCTTTTTATAGAACCTAATCCTAGATTGTCTCTCCTCTCATTTTACAGTTCCTCTCACCAGAAGCTCCCTCCAGAAGCTCCCTCCCTACCTCAAAAACCTAAGGAATACCTCCTGCAATTACCTCTGACATTTCCCTGGAGCTACTGGCTAAAATTGGGCTAAAGAATTACTGTGAAGGCTGCCCTAAAGTAAATATTGTGAATGTAGGTAGCCTTAAACCAACTACTGTCTTTGTAACTACCTACTTAATAACTCTTATATTTTTCTTTAACTTCCCTTGTAAGCAATTCAGCAGCCTACCTCGGACCAAATGAAAATACCCCCCCCCCCAGGTCAACTGAGTCCTAGATATTTCTCTCAGTGAAGGTTAGGTGTCCCGCACCCCTTTCCTGCCTGCTTTCTTCTCTTTCACCACAAGGTGGCAGCACCTACCAACCATAAAACAGTACAACTTTTATCTTACTTGGCTCCTCTCCTATGAAGCTGTCTAAATAGCTTAAAGAGCCGGTATTATCACTGTTAATAACCTGGTAATTTACCTCCTGTACAAAATTCCATAACTAAATTGAACTCATTATTTTCATTCCTGAAAGTTATTTCTCCTTACCTAATTTTACATCTACTATACCTGCTTACCTTTCTATCTCATTTGCAGTGGCTGATACTTTTTCTGCTGTTGGGTTTTTCTTTCTGTTCTTCCCTGCTCCGTTCACCCTGCAGGCTCACTCCGCTCCCCTACCCTACCCCCAATTCCTACCCACCCCCACTACCTCTACACTTATAGCCACTACTACTTCCTCTCCAACTACTAAACTCCACCCCTTCCTCCTCCTATCTCCTCCCCTTCACAACTTCCTTTCACCACAAATCCCACTTCGTCCTCAGCCTTAGTCAATTCACCACATATCCCACTTCTTCCTTAGTGTTAACTATATAATTCTCAAAGAACCTAAACATGTCTTCGAAATATACATCCTTCTCAATTCAACTACTTCTTTTACTGAACATAACCTTCATCTACTACCTTACCCAGCCTAACACCTTAACTCACATCCCACTCTTTCACTCAACCTACTCTCTCAACACACCTCACTCCTACACACTCATATCAATATCACCTACACTTTATCCCATCAACCACAATCTATGCTTTCATTACAAGCTTATCTCACCTTATAAAGCTTCAACTCCCATTCTAGGCACCATATCCCCCACAACTCCTTCTACACACATTACTTTTGGAAAAAACCCAAACACCTCTACTACATAAGCCAACTTCTAACATCCCTACTATTATCTGGGGATATACACCCTAACCCAGGCCCGAGCACCTCCCCCTCCACATCTAAATCCATCCTAATAGTATCCCTCAACGCACAAAGCTTAGCTAACAAAATTCCAAACCTACAAGCCTGGCTACACCATAACAAACCAGACATCTTAGCCATATCTGAAACCTGGTTAAAACCACATATAAAACATGTGGAGATAGTACCACCTAACTACTCCATTATCAGAGCAGACAGAGCCCAAAAAAAAGGTGGTTAAGTAGCTCTTCTTTACTCATCCTCTCTATGCACTACTCCCTACAATAAAGCTATTCCCCAATTCAACAGCACAGAATTAATACTAGCTCAACTTCAATTAAATAAACACAAAAACATATGCATAGCCTCCCTTTACATTCCCCTGGTGACAATATCTCTGTACTTGAAGATATCCTCTCCTGGTTTTCTACGAATATCTCTAATGAAACCAACATCATGGGAGACACCAACATTAATTGGTCCGTAATTCAGTCCCCTATCTCCTCCCTTAACATCAACCTGTATAACTACTCTCAACTCATCAACTCCACTACTAGGCCCTCTAAAGACTTAACTAATGGTAGTATTCTAGACTGGATTTTAGTCTCTCATCCACACTACTACCCTGATAGTGGAACTCTTCCTGACTCCCTTATCGACCACATTCCCATCTTTGCTAGACGTCTTCCTTCTCCCTTACAAGTTACCCATAATTACGTCACTTCCAGATACCAAAAAAAACTCAACTCAGAAGCCTTCTCTGACTTCCTAAAATCACTTAACTGGTACCCCCTAAAAACTCTACCCCTAGAAAATGCTATCACTCACTTTAATTCTACTTTCCTAAATCTTTTAGATACTCATGCTCCCTTAAAAACCAGAAGAATAAAAAACAAAACTTCCCCCTGGCTTGTTAGCACACTAACAACCATGCGACTTAGAGACAAAGCCTGGGCACGCTATCAAAAGCACAAATCTCCCACTACCCTCAATGAGTACAAAACTCTTCATAACACGGTTGAAAAGCTTATCACAGCAGACCGTCAAAACTACTTCTCCTCACTTCAAAGTAAACATAAAACCGACCCACAAAAATTCTGGAAAGGTATAACCACCCTCTTAAAACCTAGTATAACTGAAAACCCAATCCCTAGCCCAAATGTACAAGACAATGAACTTGCCACCCAATTTAACTCTTTTTTCATTGACTGTATTTCCAAACTAACCTCTTCCTTCGCTAACAACTATCCACCTCCTACTTCCACTTGTCCTCTCCCAACGCCCCCCCATCTCCACTGTATCATTCTATAACCTTTCAACCCCCTACATTCTCCCTGAAACCAATCCCTACTTCTAGCATAAAAAAAAAACTCTTGCAGAGGCTAAAACCATGCACCAATGCCCCAGATAACATTCCCTCATATTTCCTCAGCATAGCTGCTGACGCCATCGCCCTCCCAAGCAGTATCCTAATCAACCGCTCTATCCAAAAAGGTCTTGTTCCACAACTCTGGAAAAAGGCTTTTATCATTCCCCTTCACAAAGGAGGTAATAATACTAACATTACCAACTTCCGGCCAATCGTCATCCTCTCTCCTATTTCAAAAATTCTAGAGAAATGTATCCAACTTCAACTCCTTCCCCATCTATTAGACAACAGCCTACTAACTCCTACTCAACACGGATTCCGACCCAATCATAGCACTATGACAGCCCTCCTATCATTCCTTGAAACTGTGAATAAAGCTAGAGATTCTGGTCTCACTGTATCTGCCATCCTACTTGATCTCTCTAAGGCCTTTGACACTATCTCCCATAACCTACTACTTACTAAACTTTCTAAGCTAAACCTATCACCTTCAACTCTCAATTGGTTCACCAGCTATCTCTCCAACAGGAAACAAGCCGTCAAGTGGAAAAAAAGCCACCTCCTCCTTCCTTAACACCCCCACAGGTGTCCCACAAGGTTCCATATTAGGCCCCCTCTTCTTCAATACATTCATTAATTATTATTACCGCTCTATCCCCTATGCTAACATCATCCAATATGCAGATGATTCTACAATCATCTGTGCTGTCTCTTCCATCCCAACTCTCCTAAAGCTGACTCAAGATGCCTTCTCCACCACAGAACAGTGGATGAAAGACAACCATCTTGAACTTAATGCAGCTAAATCAAAACTAATGGTATTTACCCCCTCTAAAACCAACACGTTTGATGGACAACTATTCTCAATCACCAGTCAAAATAACACACCACTTGAACTGGTATCTGAAACCAAACTACTAGGAGTTCAAATCGATGACAAGCTTAAATTCGATTCCCATTTACTACTAAACATTAAAAAAACCCACCAAAAACTTGACCTGCTCTACCGACACAAGCGATACCTCACCCCAGCTACCAAGCTCACTCTCTCTACCGCATTTCTCTTACCCTCCCTTCTCTATGGTGCCCCTCTTTTAACAAACCTACAATAATTTCTCAAAACAAAACTATCCACTTGTTATAATAAAATAGCCAGATTCGCCACTAGCAACAAATCTTCAACCCATCACTGTGTACCACTCCACAAACTAAATTGGCTAAACTTCCCAACTACCTCTCCTATACTCAGCTCACCTATAAACACAAACTCATTTTTCAGCCATCCCTCTGTCCCTCCCTGTCCACTACCTTTAAAATACACCACACACAAAGACTTCTCAGATCTACTAATCAAAACCTAATAGAAGTCTACAGACCCCTTAGTTCCCCAGGACAAAACCTCCTGTCCTTTTCCCTAGCAAGCCTATGGAACTCCCTCCCTCCATTTGTACCATCACTAGCCTTCCTACCTTTAAAAAATCACTCCACTCCCACCTAACATCCACATGGGAATGCTCCTGCACCCACCCCACATAATCATTCTCCACTTTCTACAGTCTTCCATCTCATACATTCTTTATTGAAGCTAGTAATCAGTTTCCTAATTATACCTACCAATCTGAAAGCCTTCTGCATCTATCTACTCACTTCCTAATCCTACTTGAACAATGCTCTCCACAAAAAAAAAAATATATATATATATATATATATATATATATATATATATATATATATATAATTTTGTTTTTTAGTGTTTTTGATTGTAACCTCAGTATTGTGTAATGTCTTTTAATCAGAAATTGTTTGAAATGTAAATCTCTGTAATCTTTGTGTAATCTGTGTTGGAGCTTTTCTCCCCAGGACTCCATTGAAAAAGGGTTCTTTTGGCCCAATGGACTATCCTGGTTAACCAACTGCAAATAAATAAGTAATAAATAAAATTCATTCGATGGCCTTACAGATAAGGCTGGTTAAGCTTATGGGTCTGTATTTCCAGAGTCTGTTGCTGTACTCCATTTACGAAGGGGGAGGACGGTTGATGTTTTCCATTCAGCAGGGACAAAACCAGTACTCAGGCTGTGGTTGAAGAGGGTACCTAATGGAGTTGCTAACTCATATTTTAGACAATTTAAAACACAACCTGGGATGCCATCTTGTCCCATAGAGGCTGTGTTTTGGGCTTTGGACAGAGCATTAATGACTTGCTCTTTGTAGATGCATGGTGGGGGAAATGTAGTGGGAATGTTTTGTGGAATAGTTGAATGGGATGGGGGGTGAAGTTTTCACCAAACCTGTCAGCTAATACAGTATCTATTTTCACAGGATCAGTGTGTGTGTGTGATGCCATCCACACCTAGTTCAGCACACGTCTGTGTCCTACCTTTTAGGTTCTGGATATACTGAAGAATGCCCTATGATTATCCTTTGCTATGGTTGCTAAATTTTTTAGAACTTGCCCTTATAGGATTTTACAAGTTGTATTATTTGTTTGATCAAGCAGGGGAAGTTTTTCTTCCAGTACTGGGACCTCTGTTTTTCTTGTTGTATAACTTATTAATAATAGATATCCACCAGGGAGGCTTGTTTTTTTTTTTTTTTTTGAGGATGTTGTTTTGATCCTATCAGGTACAGCTGTGTCAATTGGTTCATAGGTTCTAGGCTATCTGCCCACAGGCATTTATAAGCCTAGCCTGAATGTGTTGGCTTTCGCCGCCCCCTTAGATTAGTTCCCTGTGCCTCTGTCCAGCAGAGCCACTGAAGTGATCCCCAAGGTAAACTTCCTGTTTCCCAATCCACTCATCAAGGTTTCTCTTGAAGAGTGTTGGTGAGGAGCTCTGACTAATGTAGACTGGAATCTTGTTCCAGAGCATGGAAAGTCGCTGGGACAGGAATTTATCCCTCCAGCACGTCCTATTTATTGTTGTGGTGAGGTTTAGATCCCTAGAGCGTGTGGCTCGAGGGGATATGGTTTTCTTTAGGTGGAGCGTGTCCATCAATTCTGGGTTGGACATGACCTTGTATGTCAGGCAGAGATCACCTCTGAGTAGGCGGTATGCAACTGAGTACAGCTGGAGTTTCTTCAGTCGAGCTGTGTAGGGCATCTGTTTGAAGCCAGTGATCCTCTTGGTGAGGTACTTCTGTGGTCTTTCCAGCTGTTGCAGGTATCTTGTAAGGGAGATCCCAAATGGGGCGTTGTACTCTATGATGGGTCTAATGGGTGATGCGTAGAGGGGCACAATGACCTCTTTTGATCTGGATGCAAATCCTTTTGTGATTAGGTGGGCCACATAGAAGGATTTTCTAACCACTTTGGCAATGTGACTATCAAAGGAGAGATTACTATTTTCTTGGGTTCCAAGATCCCTTATTTTGTCTTCCGTATTTAGGGGGCTACCACCTATGTGGTAATTTGTGGGTACTTTGTTTTTTCCCCTGTATAAGTGTTTGTACAGGGCATTTGTTTATACCTTAGTATAGTTCTCAATGCCATCTGTGGGAACCGGAGCTTGGAAACTATTTATGCCATCCCTTAGGAGGGTATAATTAGCTTTGGTGAAATTTTTTATCCTGATTTCACCTAAGAGGGGTTCAGGTGTTATAGCTACTTCAAGTATGACTGATTTCTGATCAGATTTAACCAGTGAGGATCCTATACTTATGGTGGTGCAATGGTCACCCATGTTAGTGAGGACCAGGTTGAGAATATTTGAGCCCCTTGTGGGGTTCCATACTACTTGTTCCAGGTCATTAGTGTTAACAAAGTCCCTTCTGCAAGCATGTTGGTACTCATATAAGTTTCCCAGTCAATGGAGGAATAGTTAAAATCGCCCATAACTAGAGTGGTTGTCATTTGATTGACTCAAGTAGGTCCAAATAAACAGAGTGGGTATCTTGGTTCATTGAAGGGGGCCCATAGCTAATGATGACTTGAAGGGGGGGTTGTACCCACAATTAGTTGAACTTGGAGTAACTTCATGGAGTTTTCCTGTCTAACC